>NC_064853.1:104444609-104784609 GCF_024139225.1 Suncus etruscus | reverse complement strand
AACACCGGTCAACCATGTACAGGACAATTGCCCTATCTCTATGCTACCTTTCCAGCAAAAGAAATTGTTTTTAACAGAACAAAATAAAACAGAACATGATTAATCTTAAGATATATACTTCAGGGGCTGGAGTGGTGATGATAGGGGTAAGGCATCTGCTTTGACCATGCTAGCCTAGGACAGACCACAGTTTAATCCCCTGGCATCCCATATGGTCTCCCAAGCAAGGAGTGATTTCTGAGCACAAATCTAGATGGAACCACTGAGAAACACTGGTTGTGGCGAGAAAAATATATATCTTCAAAATGCTAAAAATGCTACAGACTTGGGCTGGAGAAATAGCATGGAGGTAAGGCATTTGTCTTGCAATACAGAAGTATGGTGGTTCAGGGCCCGGAGAGATAGCACAGCGGTGCTTGCCTTGCAAGCAGCCGATCTAGGACCTAAGGTGGTTGGTTCGAATCCCGGTGTCCCATATGGTTCCCCGTGCCTGCCAGGAGCTATTTCTGAGCAGACAGCCAGGAGTAACCCCTGAGCACCGCCGGGTGTGACCCAAAAACCAAAAAAAAAAAAAAAAAAAAGAAGGATGGTGGTTCAAATCCCAGCATCCCATATGGTCTCCCAAGCCTGCCAGGAGCGATCTCTGATTGCAGAGCCAGGAGTAACCCCTGAGTGTCATTGGTGTGACCCAAAAACCGGGGAAAATTGCTACAGACTTTTCACAGGTTAATGGAATAAAAGACCTCTCCAAAACTAAAGAGTTACAACAGGAGGGACTAGAGAGATAGTACAGGACGTAAGGTGCTGACTCCAAAGTGAATCCTGGGCACCAAATACGGTTTCCGAGCATTGCCAGGAGTTGTAAGGTAGCACAGACCCATAAATAACTTCTGAGCAGCAGTGGATGTGACCTCACTCTTCAACACCCCAGTTATAGGAAAAGGGCATTTAGGGCCTGGATCCAGAGCACAGTGTGTTGGGCCCTTGCCTAGGATGCAGCCAACTTGAGTTTGATATCTGGCATACAATATGGTTGGTGTCTAAGCACTGCAAGAATTCCTGAGCAATGCTTCTTTTGACAAAAAATGAATTAAATTAAATGCTCTTCAGGACATTTCTATTTCCATACATATAGTATTAAGAAAAGTGAACCCAGGTCAGCCTCAGTTTAATCTCCAGCATCCTATATGGTCTGCTGACCACTGAAAGAATTCCTGAGCAATGCTGCTTTGACAAAAATTTAATTAAGTCAAATACTTTCCAGGCCATAACATAGTATTAAGAAGGGTAAATAATCTCACATGGGTCAACCCATTTGAGTCTCCAGCATCCCAAGTGGTCTCCTAAACACTTCCAACACTGATCTCTGATTGCAGAGCCAGGTATAATTCCAGAGAACCACTATGCATGGCCTGAAAAGGAAAAAGAAAAAAATGTGCTTTCCTTAGTAAAACATGAGTCTGAGTATTATTTTGGGGTCTATGGTGGTGCTGAAGAAACCTTGGGCCGGTCTTGCTGAATCATATGCAGCCCAATATTGAAGTAGCATCAGCCATATGAAAAACAAGTCTTATATACTATCTTTACCCAGTTTGTTTTTTGTAAAAATAAACCATGCTAATCACATGTAATATTTTTTGATGTCAGAGATGATGTGTGGTCACAAAGATACAAAGCAGGTACCTCATCAATGACTTAAATGTTCTGCACCAAGCTTGAGTTAGTTTTTTGTTTTGGGGCCATATTTGGTAGCACTAGATTTCATTCCAGTCCTTGGGGACCATGTAGTGCTAAGAATTGAATCTTACAATTAACACTCATGACAAGAAAGCACTGAGATCTATCTCCCTGATCCCTGAAGGCTAGGGTTTTTAAGCTAATTTTTTGCCTTTTGTTCATTGTGTTAATGTAGTTTTGATGATGGTAATTGCATACATAGGTAAGATGTTCACATATTTCGATCTGTGGTGTTTACTGTGTGAGATGGTCACATATCAAGGTGATGTGCTTATATACTTAACACAAGGTGTGCATTCTCTTAGCTTCACTCATTACAGTGCGTATGGTGGCTAGTGACCTCAGTGAAATTCACGCAAATTATGATTGGCATTCTTACAATCACTGCAGTACTTGTACATGCTTGCCAGAGGTCACGTACTGATCAAGACACTTGCGTATCTGTTATATAGTGGTGATGCTTCATAGAGCTATAATGCCCGCTGCTGGTGCTCATGAAAATAGTTACACTAATTTAATCGCTGGGTCTTAAAAACAGCAAGACTCAAAACATTTTAAAAACATTCAGAAGTGGTAATAATACAGTAAGCACCTGCCTTAAATGCAGCAAGCTCTTGGTTTCTGGCACCCCATCATGTCCCTTTAACACTGCAAGAGTAATCCAGAACACACAACCAGGAGTAACCCCTAAGCAGTGCTGATTTAGCCCCAAACACGTCCCACAATTCAAAATATAAAAACAAGAGAAATGGGGGCCGGAGAGTTAGCCCGGAGGTAGGGCGTTTGCCTTGCTTCCAGAAGGACAGTGGTTCTCTTTTTTTTTTTTTTAGGAGTTGGAAAGGCTTTTATTAAGTGAAAGGGAATATAACAAAATCAAGTTTATGAGCCCAATTCACTTCCTGGAACTGATTTAGTAGACAGTACTGCTGCTTTCTTATCAGCCCTCTGGAGGGTGAGTTCCTTCTTTTTTCTTCCCAGGGTTAATTAACCCCTCTGGACTGTAGACCCAGTGATGGCCATTGTTGTTAAAAGAATGTGCCTGGAGGGCCCGGAGAGATAGCACAGCTGCGTTTGCCTTGCAAGCAGCCGATCCAGGACCAAAGGTGGTTGGTTCGAATCCCGGTGTCCCATATGGTCCCCCGTGCCTGCCAGGAGCTATTTCTGAGCAGACAGCCAGGAGTAACCCCTGAGCACCGCCGGGTGTGGCCCAAAAACCAAAAAAAAAACAAAAACAAAAACAAAAAAAAGAATGTGCCTGGAGAAAACCAGACACTCTTCTTGGGTCAAAAGGTTAGAAAACAAGTAGTCTCCTGCAATTCTTAAATACCCTCTTCCTGAGGAACCCCACTAGAATGAAGCACTTAAAACAAGACAACTGAACTGAAAGTGGCTCATTAAAAAAAAATTTTTTTTTTAAGAGTGATTTCTGAGCACATAGCCAGGTGCAACCCCTGAGCATCACCAGGTGTGGCCCAAAACAAACAAACAAACAAAAAAAAGGAAAGCATCTTCTTTGTTTGATTTTGGTTTGGGGCCAAACTTGGTTGGTAGTGCTTAGTTGTAACTCCTGGCTCTGCACTCAGAAAGTACTCCTGGCAGACTCGAGGCACTGTATGGAATGTCAGGGATCAAACCTGAGTCAACTGCCTGTAAGTCAAATGCCCTACCTGCTGTGCTATCATTCCAGAGTCTAAGCCATCATTTTTTTTATATTTACGATAAATACCATGGATACAAGGTTGTTCATAAAACAGGTTTTTATTTTGTTTTTCTTGGGGGGGTTACTCCTGGCTATGTGCTCAGAAATTGCTCCTGGCTTGGGGGACCATATGGGGTGCTGGGAGATTGAACCGCAGTCCGTCCTAGGCTAGCGCACGTAAGGCACTTACTGCTTGCGCCACTGCTCTGGCCCCCATAATACAGTTTTTATTCACAGATAAAGTTGTTCATGATTTGAAATTTTCCTATACATGGATGTACATGGAATCTATTATGCTGAGTGAAATAAGTCAGAGAGAGAGAGAAAAACGCAGAATGGTCTCACTCATCTATGGGTTTTAAGAAAAATGAAAGACACCCTTGTAATAATAATTTTCAGACACAAAAGAGAAAAGAGCTGGAAGTTCCAGCTCACCTCAGGAAGCTCACCACAAAGAGTGATGAGTTTAGTTAGAGAAATAACTACATTTTGAACTGTCCTAATATTGAGAATGTATGAGGGAAATGTAGAGCCTGTTTAGGGTACAGGCGGGGGTTGGGGGAGGAGGAGGGAGATTTGGGACTTGGGTGATGGGAATGTTGCACTGGTGATGGGTGGTGTTCCTTTTATGACTGAAACCCAAACACAATCATGTATGTAATCAAGGTGTTTAAATAAAAAAAAATTAAAAAAAAAAAGTTGTTCATGATTGAGTTACAGTCATACAATGTATAACAACCTTCACCAGTGCCTAAGGCGTCGTTTTAATGGACTGGAACAGCGTTAGCTGTTCTCTCCATCTCTGCAGGGAAAAGCAGGGTTTCCTTTTATCTTTTCAAGATGAGGCTTTCTGCAGTCCTGAGCTCCTTCCTCACATCTGCATTCTCCATCACCAATCTCTTTCCTCCAACAGCTCCTTCTGCTCCATCTTACCAAATCTACTCTCACCTCCAGCCCTGAAAACAACACTCCTCCTCTTACTTTCTTAGGCCAAGGGACATTGCTCACTTCTTTATGAATGTGTGATGAATAGTTTCAATGATTGATTATGTGCTTGCTGTCTTCCTGGCTTCATGCTACACACTGGAAATGGCAGGTCAATCGGTGATCACCCCCAGCATGACTTCCATGGTCGAGTCAGTCCAGGTCAGGCCACTGAAAATGCTCAGACAAAGCTGATGGTCCAAATTGTCACTATGTGCCATAAATATTACTGTGAAAGATTTGTAATTCACTTTGACCACAATAAAAATTTAAAAAAATTATCATCTCATCCCCAAACACTGGAGCTCAACTATTTTTGTTTTACTTTGGGGGTCACTCTTGGCAATGTTCAGGGCTTACTCCAGGCTCTGCACTCAGGATTTACCCTGAGCTGTACTCAGGGGATCATATGAGGTGTCAGGCAAGCACCCTACCCGCTGTGCTCCTAGAGGCTCAGTTCAATCCTCCCCTGCTCAGGGGAACCACTCTCAGCGAAGCTGAAGGCCAGGCAGTGTCTGAACCATCTCCCCAGCCTCCATGTCAGTGAGCCTAATAGCTCCCACTTGGGAAATACCCTCCCTTTCAGAGACCGTCAAGCCCCAGGTCTCACCCAGAGGCTGTCAAGGCAATAGGAATGGGTTGTCCCCTGAACAACTGCCTCAGGAAAATGAGACCAAAGCTTTCTTCCTCCACACCTATTCTGTGTTCACTGGTCTCAACGCACACATCTGGGTGTCAGCTGGTCCCTGGGGGAACAGTGTCCTCTCGAATAAGATTGTGAGGTCCTCTAGGGTTTCCCTGGCTACTATAGGTGCTCTCCATCCATAATTGGTGTGTGTGAACCCCCTCTTGGGTGTCCCTCAAAATAGAAGCCTGTTGGGTTCTTACTCAAAGGTTTTACGTTCAGAGACATAGAAGAATTGAGATCATGATGGGTTGAACCAAATCCAGATTGTTATCCCTAGCCCTCAGGGTTGTGAGTCAGCGGGATAGATTGAGGTGGACCTGAGAATCTGCGTTTCTTAATGTGTCTGTAAGGATCTAATGGCCTAGACACAGCACCAGGTCATGGTGCTCTCCTTTGCGTCTCCATCTCTGCTCTCTCCCTCCTTAATCCCCCTTAGTTCTTTCCTGTTGCTTCTTCCTTCTCTCTTTGAGTTTCTTTCTGTCTGCCAGAGCAGGGGGCCCTATGCCAGTTTCTGGGGAAACCAGGTCTAGTCCCAGCTCTGGGACTTCTCTCTCTTCAGACCCCTAGACTAGCTCCCCCAGTAGAAAGACCATGGTTCCCTGGGGGCAGGTCCGGGGCTAAATGGTCTGGAGGAAAGAAAGGTGCGCGCAGTGACACATCCCAAACATCTTTGCAGCTTGGTTGCTCACATTCTGACTCTTCTTTCCAAATCTGAGCTTGTCCCTCCATGACTGGTTGGAGACAGGATTAGGGCCTTATTTGGGAGGGGAGGGGATTGGACCACAATGACAGCGGCGCTCAGGGATTACTCCTGCTCTGCGCTCAGAAATCACACCTGGCAGGCACGGGAGGACCATATGGGATGCTGGTATTCGAACCATCATCCAACCTGATTCTGCTGTATGCAAGGCAAATGCCCTATCACTGTACTATCTCTCTGGCCCCCTTTCTTCTTTCTTAATCAAATTTTCTATTGAATCACCATAAGATACACAAAGCTGATGATTCGTTTCAGTTAAACAGTTTCAACATCTGTGTCTTCACCAGTGCACATTTTCTGCCCACTTTGCCCAAACATCTCTCTGTCTCTCTCCTCTCTCTTTCTCTCTCTCTCCTCTCACTCTCCCTCTTTTCTCTCCCTCTTCTCTCATTGTGGTTTGCTATATTGCTACTGAAGGAGAATCATGTATATCATGATATCATGTTGCCTCCTTTCAGCGCCCAGTTTGGGGTGCTTTCTTTTGTGTGTGTGTGTGTGTGTGTGTGTGTGTGTGTGTGTGTGTGTGTGTGTGTGTGTGTGTGTTTTGGGTCATACCCGGCAGTGCTCAGGGGTTACTCCTGGCTCCATGCTCAGAAATTGCTCCTGGTAGGCACAGGGGACCATATGGGACGCCGGAATTCGAACTGATGACCTACCTTCTGCATGAAAGGCAAACGTCTTACCTCCATGCTATCTCTCTGGCCCCTTGGGATGTTTTCTAGCATAGGAGGAGGGCATGATGGGTGCTGGGTAGTGAAGGACAGGGAGATGGAGGGGGTCGGGTAGGCCCTGGAACAGTCCAGACTGCAGGACTGGCACCTGACCCTGTGGGCCCAGGCCCTGGGTCCCGCATGGGCAGCAGGGGGAGCCAGAGGGAAGGCCCAGGCCCGGCGGTCAGCCAGGTGTCGGGTAGGTGGACAGTGGCCCGGGGGCGTGGACACCCCAGAACCCGCCCAGGCTCCCTTAAGGAGCGGCCCTCAAGGGCGGGAGGGCGGAGGGAGAGAACCCCAAAGCTGCCCGCCCGGACCCGACGCCGAACAGCCAGCTCTCAGCCCTTGGCGCTATGCGGGGCCCCAGCGTGACTCTATGGCTCCTCCTGGCTCTGCGCTCGGGTGAGGCGCTGCGGAAGCAGGAACGGGGAGGGGAGGGGGGTGTCTGGGGAATCTCTCCCACACGCACCCCGTACCGACTCCTGAGAGCGGGGAAGAGTGTGGTCA
Source organism: Suncus etruscus (assembly GCF_024139225.1). Classification (NCBI taxonomy): domain Eukaryota; kingdom Metazoa; phylum Chordata; class Mammalia; order Eulipotyphla; family Soricidae; genus Suncus; species Suncus etruscus. The sequence continues at coordinate 104,777,524 of NC_064853.1, read as the reverse complement.
TCGCGTCTCGGGGAGTGGGGACAGGCGGGGAAGAGAACGGGGATGCCCGGGATGCCCAGAGGGCTTCTTGGAGGAGGCAAGTTCTGAGAAAGCAGAGCGCGAGGTGCTGCGGGGCAGAGTTGGCCAGGCCTGGGAGGAGGAGGGCTTCGTGGGCCGGGGGTGGCCAGAGTGGGCAGAGGTTTTGGAGGGTTGGGGCCAAGGGAGGTTTGCCAGACTGGAGGAACAGGGCAGGGGCACAACTCTGGAGGGCTTCCTGCAGGCGGCAGGGAGAGAGGAGGGAGGGATGCACCGGGACAGAACGTCCCTAAAACTTGGGGGACAGGACTGGGCTTATGTGCTTCCCCGCTGGGTATAAAGCTGGGTACAGGCTGGGTCAGCTCCAGCTGCGCTTTCCTGGGGCCTGCCTGGAGTGGGGAGAGGCAGAGAGTGGGGATGAACCAGGAACCCAGGCCCTGGGGAAGGAGGAGGGACAGCTCAGGGGGCTCGGCAGGATCAGAGAGAGATGGGGGGGGGGTCCCAGGACCTTGAACATCCCCTGCCCTGGGCGCCTGGTGAAGGTGCCTGCGCAGACGACCACTCACTGCCCAATGTCCCCATCAAATTCTGTGTTTCAAACTACACAAAGTGTGAGCTTTCCCAGGGACTTTCTCAAATGACAAAACAGGTTCCCTGGGGCCTGTCAACTAAGCGACCCAAAGCTCCCAGCTAGGAGAGGGGGTTCACTTGCTGTGGTCAGGCCTTCCTAGTCAGACTCGAAGGGGGTCTAAAGCCCCCACACCCAATTTCCCCTGCTGTCGGGGTGCAGGAGTGAGAGGTTCTGAACCTCTTGATGCACCCTGGAGGCTGAAAACTCGGGCTAAAGCTTGCCCAGTCACAGGTCGTGGGTCTCCAAGCCAGCACCCCACACCTCAGGGCCCCCCGGAGCCACGCGGCTGCCTAGAAGACCCTTCCTCGCCCAGCACAGGGACTGGCTTGGCCCCAGGGACTCTGCAGGGACAGGGCCCTGCCTGGTCTAGGCCAGCTTTGTGCCTGTGGGGAATAATGGGAGCTGGTGGGGATCGGCCAGCCGGCGACGCTAACCATCTGCTAGTGGCTGAGGGCATCTGGGCACGGCCCTCACTGACCCCTACTCCCAGTGCTCGGTGGGATGCAGGTGCGATGGTGCACCACCTCAGACCCTGAGCAGCAGAAATGCAGCGACATGAGCCAGGCCTTCCAGAGGGCCGGCCTCCAGCCCCCCCTCCTCTGCGTGCAAGGTGCCTCCGCTGACCACTGCGTCCAGCTCATCGCGGTGAGTCCTCCCCTCTCTCCCCAAGGCTCTGACTCAGGACGGAGCACACAAAGGCCCCATTCACGGGGGAAGATCTTGGTCCCCACACTGGGTGATAGTATATCCTGCTTGGCCAACCACAAGGCCCACTTGTTTGCTTCCAAGCCTGGCACAGGGAGGGCAGAGCCCTCCGACGCCCTGGCAGGTCAGCGGGCGTCTGTGGGGCTGCCTTTTCCTCCCACTGGGCCCTGTTGGAGTGAAGAGGCTGCCCCATCCAAGGAATCCTCTGACAGAGAGATCCAATGGGATCCCAAGCTGGTTTTTCCATCTGCCATGGAATTCTCTAGACTAGAATGAGGTTCTGGGGAATTCGGCTGTGTGTGTGTGGGGGGGGGGGGGCGCGTGTGCGTGTGCGTGTGTGTGTGTGTGTGTGTGTGTGTGTGTGTGTCACTAGGGTGGCCCTGCTGGCCATGAACAGTGTCATATCAACTGCCTGAATCTAAACAATACAGCCAGTTGTCTGAATATCACGGGAGGGATCGCCCAGGGGATCGCCTGAGCACTCCTTGGGAAACACAAACTCTCCAAAAGAAAAACAACACAAGGTTTGTTGTCCTTGGAGAGCTGACACTGAGGGTCTGACTGATGGGGGTGCCCCAGACCTGCAGGGGAAAGGCAGCAAGGCTGGCAGTGGCAGATGTAGCATTGTGTGACCTTAGGTCAACAGGCACCCCACCACTCCTTAGGCAGCTCTGCCCAGCTGACGCTCTTGCCCCAGCAGGATGAGGAAGCCGACGCCATCACACTGGACGGAGGCGCCATCTATGAGGCTGGCAAAGAGCATGGCCTGAAGCCTGTGGTGGGCGAAGTCTATGATCAAGGTGAGGGAGGGGATGCGCGTGTGGCCCCGAGCCCAGAGTCTGTTCTTATCCTATCATAACACATACTCACATATACACTCACACGTAAACACATTTATGCACAATTATATTCTCATACACCCATTCACACACTCATACATAAATTCTCTACACCCACATATAAACACACATATATGTACTTTCACACTCGGGTACATTCACACATATACCCGCATTCACTCACACATATGCTCACACACAAGTACTCATATGCACCCACATATTCATATGCATACTCACCTGCACACAGCTTTCCTGGAGGGCACGCCTTCTCTCTCAAGCACCTCTCCCCTCTTCCTTCTAGAAGTGGGCACCTCCTATTATGCTGTGGCTGTGGTTAGGCGCGGCTCCAACCTGACCATCGGCACCTTGAAGGGCGTCAAGTCGTGCCACACGGGACTCAACCGCACAGTGGGCTGGAACGTGCCTGTGGGCTACCTGGTGGAGAGCGGCCGCCTCTCCGTCATGGGCTGCGATGTGCTCAGAGGTGAGGCTGTGGCCAGGGCTCCTCCTGCCCTACCCATCCCACCTAGGACCCTCCTCGGGACCTTCCTCAGCACCTTATGCCCCCACTACTGGCCAGCGTGGTGCACCCCCACTTAAGATGCAGGCAGAGGGTTCCTCTAGGCCCTTAAACTTGCTCATTGTCCGCTGCTAGATTGGGTGCAGGGCCCAGCTGAGTCCAGAGGCCAAAAGACCCAGGGAAGTGGACATCACAGTGTCCAAAAATGTATCTTTACCTGCAAAGCTCCTGACTTGGGCTGGAGAAAGGCCAGAGGGTTGTGCCCATGCTCGGCCTACAGGTGGTCTGGGTCTCATTCTGGCATCACATGGTCCCAGGATCACGGAACCAAGCATAGCTCCCAAGCACCACCTAGGTATGGCCCCGAATCAAAAGATTCAAAGCTCCCAACTCACACCCAGCAAGTTCAGCAGAAGCTGGTCAGGGAGCTGCTGATGGTTCATGGGAGCTGGACACAGACTGTTTGGCCTGTGGTGCTTTCCTGGGTGAATGGGAGTGAGCGGTGGCAGGTTGGGCTACTCCTGAGAACAGAACACGCAGGGCCTATATGATAGTGCAGTAGTAGGCACTTGCTCATGGCCAACCCAGGTTTGGTCCCCTGAGCCCACCAGGTACGAGTCCTGAGTGCAGAGCCAAGAATAAGCCCTGAGCACCACTAGAAGTGGCCCATGAGAGAGGGGGAAGGGAGAGTGAGAGAAACACTCTAAGGAAGCTGGCTAAGAGCACGGGCCTCTGTTCCTGGCCACACGCTGACCTTGAGCTGTGGCTGCTCTCTTAAGTGGGCATAGCTGTGGGGGGGGGGCTGCCCACACATAGTGCCCACACACAGAGACAATGCATAGACACATGCATGGTCTCGGCCCGCAAAATGCCTCAAACCTCTGTCAGCCCACACACAGGACATGGGACCTTTATGCTCAGACAGTGGCCAGCTATGGGGGTGTCTCTCATTTGACACTTTTTTTTTCGGTTTTGGGGTCACACCCTGCAGCGCTCAGGGGTCTCTTCTGGATCTATGCTCAGAAATGGCTCCTGGTAGGCTCGGGGGACCATATGGGATGCTGAGATTCGAACCACCGTCCTTCTGCATGCAAGGCAAATGCCTTACCTCCATGCTATCTCTCCAGCCCCTCATTTGACACTTTTTAGGGGAGATTCTTGGGGCCACATCCAGAGATACTCAGGACTGAGTCCTGGCTCTGAGCTCAGGGATCACTCCTGGCAGAGCTCAAAGAACCACATAGGATGCCAAGGATTGAACCCAGCTTGATTGTATGCAGGGCAAGCCCTACCTCTGTGCTATCTCTCCAGCTGCTCACTTGGGATTCATGCAATATCCTGAGAGGATGCGAAAGCTAAGCAAGAAAGAAATCTTGTAGGCCAGAAACTGTGCCCCAGGAAGATCACAGCTGAGCACTGATTAGGTCCAAACACTGCCAGCTTTACTGCATTGCAGCCCAGGTTCTGCTGTCTCCAAGCACTACAGGGCGTGCTATTTGGAAGGGGGGAAAAAGAAGTGAGCTCCCCAAAAAAGCTAGTTCAGTCCATGACGAGTGAGATGTGTTTGGCGTCAGGGGTCAAAAAGTTCTGAGGGTGCCTTGGGCACAGGATAAATATTTTCCAGGACAGGGATGTGGAGTCTCAGGGTTGGTAGGGCTCAAGATCCAGTCCCGCCTCCTCTAATAGGCCTCATCCCCTCTGTGTCCCTCATCTCTGTCCTCACCCTCCTCTGTGTTCGACACTCCTCAGGGTTCCAACACACTCAGAGCTGACTCCAGGCTCTGTGCTATCTCTCTGCCCCACACAAAACATTTTGACATAATGAAGTTTCGTTCTGAACCCCTTTCTGCTTTGGGGCCCCAATCAGAAGTCAGGCAATCAACTCATCAGTTGTCATTTGCTCCGGGGAAGCCTGGCTGGTGTGGTGGGGGACGCTGGCTACTGAGCCCCTGGGGTGCTGTGTGGAACTAACTGTTCTCTTCTTTACAGCTGTTAGTGAGTATTTCGGGGGCAGCTGCGTCCCAGGAGCAAAAGAGACCAGCTACTCCGAGTCGCTCTGTCGCCAGTGCAGGGGCAACTTAGCAGGAGAGGGTGTGTGTGAGAAGAGCCCCCTGGAGCGATACTATGACTACAGCGGAGCCTTCCGGTGAGAGGGCTGAGGGCAGCCGGGGAGACCTTGAGACCACAGCTCTGGGAAAACACCTGGGAGGGTGGAAGGGGGAACCACACCCTCTGCGTCTGTCAAAGAGCTCTTTATAGTCCCAGTGCTCTGCTGGGTGGAAAAACATCTCACAGAAGTCAGCCTGGTTGTGCCACAATATTAACTTCAACTGTTTAGAGGGGTGGAGGAGCACCCCCTCCATGTCTCAGCAGGGCTTGACCCCAAAGCTGGTCTAATTCTGCCCTGATCAGACAGGCTTATCCTGAAGCATTCAAAAGATTTTTAGGATACTTTTTTTTTGTTTTGGTTTTGATTTTTGGGTCACACGTAGCAGCACTCAGGGGTTACTCCTGGCTCTGGGCTCAGAAATAGCCCCTGGCAGGCACAGGAGACCATATGGGATGCCAGGATTCGAACCATATAGGATGTTGGGATTCGATCATCCCATCATTGGTCCTGGATCAGCTGCGTGCAAGGCAAACGCCCTACCGCTGTGCTATCTCTTCGGCTTTTTAGGATTTTTAAGTCAGTCTGGGATGGACAAGATTGTACAGTGGAGAGAGCGCTTATCTTGCACTCAGCCAACCTGAGTCTGATTTCTGGCATCCCATATTGTCCCCCAGCACTGCTAAAATTGATCCTTGAGAGCAGAGTCAGGAGTATGTCCTGAGCAGATGGGGCCTAAAACCAAAACATAAAACCAAAAGGTAGTTTCTAACAGTAGATGGTGCTTGACCCCTTTTCCACATGGAAGTGTGAGCAGGGGCTACAAGGGAAGCTTCCAGGCACCCCTATCCCTGGAACTCAGAACTGGGCACAGAGTGGCATGCTGGAAGGTTTCTGTGCTCTACAGCTCCAGGCTATGATCTGAGTAAATAGGACCCTCTGTCCTTCAAGCCAAAGACACTGCCCAGACCCCCTCTCCTGGGGCTGCCCCTCCCAGTCCCAGCCTGCCTGCTGCTGGCTGTGGGCACCTGGGCTGCCCTTTGGCTCCAGGCAGAGGCAGAGATGGGACATGAAGGAATGGTTGCCCCTCTCAGGATCCTGTACTGGCTCAGAGCTCTGAACCTGGTCACCTTCATACAGCTCTGGGTGAATCAGGCCCCCCCTTACCCTATCTGTAGGCTATGAAGATCCCCCCCTTCCCCATGCGGAGCTGCTTCTTGGTGCTCTGTGGGGCATCAGGTTCACAAAACTGCACAACCTGCAAATTCCCCCAGGCCTCAGGAGGAAGTGAGGGACCTAGGCTTGAGAGGTGCTCACTGCGTTCTCTGTTCCACAGGTGCCTGGCAGAAGGGGCAGGGGACGTGGCCTTCGTGAAACACAGCACGGTGCTGGAGAACACAGACGGTAATAGAGACAGTGACTCGGGGTCCAGGGCTCTCCCTGAAAGGTTGCCCCCCCAAATTATACTACAGCTCTGCTTCTAAGTCTGTGGTTGACCTGGGACAAATCCTTCATTCAAGGAAGGAAGGAAGGAAGGAAGGAAGGAAGGAAGGAAGGAAAGGAGGGAGGGAGGGAAAGGAGGGAGGGAAGGAAGGAAAGGAGGGAGGAAGGAAGGAAGGAAGGAAGGAAGGAAGGAAGGAAGGAAGGAAGGAAGGAAGGAAGGAAGGAAGGAAGGAAAGGAGGGAGGGAGGGAAAGGAGGGAGGGAAGGAAGGAAAGGAGGGAGGAAGGAAGGAAGGAAAGGAGGGAGGGAGGGAAAGGAGGGAGGGAAGGAAGGAAAGGAGGGAGGAAGGAAGGAAGGAAAGGAGGGAGGGAGGGAGGGAAAGGAGGGAGGGAAGGAAGGAAGGAAAGGAGGGAAGGAAGGAAGGAAGGAAGGAAGGAAGGAAGGAAGGAAGGAAGGAAAGGAGGGAAGGAAGGAAGGAAGGGAGGAAGGAAGGAAGGAAGGAAGGAAGGAAGGAAGGAAGGAAGGAAGGAAGGAAGGAAGGAAGGAAGGAAGGAAGGAAGGAAGGAAGGAAGGAAGGAAAGGAGGGAGGGAGGGAAGGAGGGAGGCAGGGAGGGAGGGAGGGAGGGAGGAAATAGAGGGCTCGAAGGATCTGACTCATGTATCACATGCTGGAGCCCCCAGTGATATCCCCAGCACCATCAGGTCACACGAGCACCCTGGGAATGGCAAGAAAATGAATAAAAGTGTAAACTGCTCCTCGTAGTGGGGAACCAAGGGGTAGGAGTGGGTCCTGCTCTTTGTGCATGAGGTATGGTTCTATTTTCACTAACAGCTGGGTTTGGGGCTGTTCTGTCCTCTCTCTGCACCACCCCTCCTTGTCCTTTATCCCAGGATGGGGGTCATAGTAAAGAAGAGTCGATTTTAAGGTTGTCCCTTAATACCATGGTCATTAAGTGTTTTTAGCACTAGCAAGTATGATCCAAAATGCCCCCAGTGATTCTGCCTGCATACCAAATTCATATACTTGCCATATTGGGATCCTCATTCTTGCTGTTCACCTGTTTCTTCTGAACCTGAGGAAGGTTCATTTGCTTACATTATACCCTGCACCCCTTGGAATGTATGTCCTAAGGACAAGGAAATGCAGACTTAGTCATGAAGCACAGCGCAGTCAGCAACTTTAGGGTGTGGAGTAATAGACTATTTCACTCTGCCCTGTAGTGATTAAGTTACTCTGTAGTAATGTTCTGCTGCTGTTACTACAGTCTACATTCCGGACTCACTAGTCGGTCTCCTCACCTTTGTAGTAAGTTTCAGGCCCAAGTCCTAATTCTTGATCCTACATAACATTTCATTATTAGAACTCTTTGTTTTCTTTAACTGGCCTCAGTTTTCCCCCTTTTTGTTTTTGTTTTATATGATATTAACATTTGGGGGGATTTGGGGGGGGTTTTGTTTGTTTTTGTTTTTGGGTCACATCCGGCATCTATCAAGGCTCTATGCTCAGAATCGCTCCTGGCAGGCTCAGGGGACCATATGGGATTGCGGGATTCAAACCATCATCCTTCTGCATGCAAGGCCTTACCTCTATGCTATCTCTCTAACCCAGATATTGACATTTTTGGAGAATCATGCCAGTTCTTTTGTAGTATGCTCCCATTTGGATTTGTCTGAGAATAATTGTTTTTTTATTAGAAGTTTAACAGGAAAAGTTGGTCTTACTAAATTACAGATCTGTGAGTTTTACCAAAGCATACAGTTACTATAGAACCACTGCGCCAATCCAGAGCAAGGTGCTCGGGACATGGTGCAGCAGTAGGGCATTTCCCATGAATGTGTGAGACCCTGTTTCCATCCTAGATATCACTGACAAAATAAAACAGCAATCAAAATAGCAAGGTGACAGACACTTTACCTCAAAAGTTTTCTTAGGCCCTTTCTTGCCTATTCCCCTCCACCATCAGACTTTTGTCTTTAACATCAGACTTTAACATCAGTGGTGGTGGTCAGGGGTATGTGCTCTCTGCTTCCTGGCTCTGTACTCAGGAGTGGCTCCTGACTCTTGTGGTGGTGAGGACCTAATCAGGGTCACTCGCAGCTGCCACCACCGTATACAGGTAAAGTGCCTATACTTCCTGTCCTACCTGTCCAGCTGTCTTCATGTCTGTTCCAGAATGTCTGATTGTTGTCTTTTTTAAAAGTCTTTAACTTAGGGACCTGAGAGATAGCACAGTGGTAGGGCGTTTGCCATGCACACAGCCAATCCAGGACGGACGGTGGTTTGAATCCCAGCATCCCATAGAGCCAGGAGTAACCCCTGAGTGCTGCCTGGTGTGACCCAAAAACAAAAAAACAAACAAACAAACAAACAAAAAGTCTTTAGCTTAGGGCCAAAGAAATAACTCAGTAAACTGAGTACATGCTTTGAGTGCAGGAAATCTGGGTTTGATCCCCGGTACTATCTGGGTTCTCTGAGCAAGGTTAGATGTGGACCTAACACAAAACAAAAATGAAGTGGGGGATTGGTTTCACACCCAGCAGTGTTCAGGGGTTACTTCTGGTTCTGCACTCAGAAATTACCCCTGGCAGGCTTGAGGAGATTATATGAGATGCTGGAGGATCAAACATGGCAAACCCACTGTGCTACTGCTCCAGTCTCAAAATTATTATCTTAAGGAAAGGAGATAACTCAAAGGTCTAGAATGCATGCTGGTGGGCACAAAGCCTTACATTTGAGTCCCTGCACCACATATCCCCTTAGCACCCCCTGGAAACAGCTTGGGAGCCCCTATTTATCATTGTTTTTATCCCTAGAGATCACTCATAGATTATCCCTCAGGGGACCATATGGGATGCTGGGGACAGAGCATGGGCTGGGCACATGCATGGCATATGAAAGGCAAGCTTCTTACCAGCTGTACTGTTGCTACTGCCCCCAAAATATTTGCCCTTTCAGTCAGAAAGTCTATCATCTAGTGTGACATTCCATGAAAGCAGTAGTGTGAGCCAGACTTGGGAAAGAGAAGAAACTCATCTGAAAGGAGCAAGAGGCCAGAGAGATAGTACAGCAGATAGGGTCTTGTCTTGCTAACAACCAACCCTGATTGATCTCTGGTATCCTTAGTGCAGAACCAGGAGTAACCATTGAGCATTACTGGGTGTGACCAAAAATTAATAAATAAAAATGGAAGGAAGGATGAAACTATAGGATTATGTACTGAGCATTGCAGGCTTGGAAAAACAGGTGCTAAGACATAAAGTCCATGAAGATTTTAGAAAGTAGAGAAGGAATAGGGGTCTATTTGGGTTAAAAACATATCTTTTGGACCAGAGTTGTAGCACAGTGGTAGGGCATTTGTCTTAAATGCAGCTGACCCAGGACAGACGCATGTTCGATTACCAGCATCTTATATGGTCCCTCGCGCCTGCCAGGAACAATTTCTGAGCTCAGTCAGGAGTTACTCCTGAGAGCCACCAGGTGTGACCCCCCCCCAAAAAAAAAGCATCTTTTAAATTCTTGATGGTAACCTAAAAAAAATCTAAGGAAGCAATTTTTCAGTTTGTTTATACAAGAAAAGATTGGTGAGCAAGAGTGAAATTAACCTAAACGTCTAAAGCAGAGATATACCTCGATTTCCCTTGTCTCCAGGTTCTGAAAATGGTCTGACTAGCTAAGTGTTGCATTTGTCTCATGGGAAAGCCAAATGATTCCCCCAGAGTTCTATATACAAAGGTTTTGCAGCAATTTAAAAATAGAGAAAGTTAGGGAGTGAGGAGGGAATGTCGCTGAGTAATTGTTGAGCATGCTATAAATGAGTGTGCAGTCATTAAAAATGACCTTTATGGAGTTTCCCAAACTATTACTCCTTGGATTTTTTATTTTGTTTTTAAATGGCTCTAAAGTGAATCAAGTTGTTCTATTCATTACTCCACAAATTTTTACCCCCTAATTCCAAACATTGGAATTTTAAGTTTATTAAAATTTAAAAGTCATAAAAATATTGTCAGGTAACACAACTTGTGCTTTTAGTTGGAGTCTTCAATACTCTTCTAAGAGTTCCATTTGGTACAGAGAGTCAATCTTTTAAATAAATCTTGTTTTCTATTATAACTGAGTTCTATTTATATATAAATATACATAGATAAATATAAATATAGATTTATAGATATAAGTATATTTATAAATATATCTATAAATATATATATTTATACCCCAGGCCTGCCAGGAGCGATTTCTGAGCATAGAGCCAGGAGTAAACCCTGAGTGCTGCCGGGTGTGACCCAAAAACCAAATATATATATATATATATATATATATATATATATATATATATATATATATATATATATATATACACATATATAAATTAGTTCTGTTTATACATAAATGAATTTATATGTAAATGAGCTCAGTAATGAACAAAAATATTTTTAAGTGATAATTAGTAGAGGGGGAGTCAGTACTAAGATGTCACTTATGTTGTTAGTGGAATTAAAATTGCTTAAGAGGGGGCTGGAGAGATAGCATGGAGGTAGGGCATTTGCCTTTCATACAGAAGGTCCATGGTTCAAATCCCGGCGTCCCATATGGTCCCCCGAGCCTGCCAGGAGCAATTTCTGAGCAGAGAGCCAGGAGTAACCCCTGAGCACTGCCGGGTATGACCCAAAAACCAAAAAAAAAAAAAAAAAAATTTCTTAAGAGGAACCGGAGTAAAAGAGCACAGTAGGGAGGGCATTTGTCCTGCATGCTGCAGATCCCAGCATTCCATACGGTCCCCTAAGTCTGGCAAGTGTGATTTCTGAGTGGAGAGCCAGGAATAACCAAAAAAAAAAAGGACAACAGAAATTTCTATTTTTTTTTTTTTTTTTTGGTTTTTCAGTCACACCCGGCAGTACTCAGGGGTTACTCCTGGAGTGACTCTGCACTCAGAAATCACTCCCGACAGGCTCAGGGGACCATATGGGATGCTGGAATTCAAATCACCGTCCTTCTGCATGCAAGGCAAACACCCGGCCCCAACAGAATTTTCTTTCTTTTTTTTTAATTTGGGGGGGGGGGAGTTGGACCACACCCGTTTGACGCTCAGGGGTTACTCCTGGCTAAACACTCAGAAATTGCCCCTGGCTTGGGAGGACCATATGGGATGCCGGGGGATCGAACCATGGTCCGTCCTTGGCTAGCGCTTGCAAGGCAGACACCTTACCTCTAGCACCACCTTCCCGGCCCCAACAGAAATTTCTTAACATGGGGCTGGAGTGTTAGTACAGCAGGTAGGGCTCTTGCCTTAAATTCAATCCCCAGAGTTCCATGCCTGAGCACTGCCAGAGTGGTTTCTGAGTGCAAAGCCAGGAGTAACCCAGGTATGGCCCAACAGACAAACTAGAAATAATAAATTAGCAAATTAAAAAAATTGCATAAAGCCAAGGAGATAGCTCAATGGTCTGAATGTCGCAGACAGGAGGCCTGGGTTCCATCCTGGCACTACCTGGTCCCTCAGGAGCTGCCCCTAAACACAGAGCTGGGAATAGCCCCTAAACATTGCTGCATGTTCTTCAAAGGGTTATTAAAGCCAAAGAGGTAACTGAGATAATAGAGCATATGCCGGGCCTAGTGAGGTCTTGGTGCATGGATTCCCCAAACATGACCCTGGACATCCTGCACGCCCCACCTCTGACCACATTGATATGGTCCATACAAATTAAGTAGATGGTTAGAAAGGAGAACAGAAAAAATGACTTGAAAAAATGACAGGAACAATATCAAGATGTCCATGATTGGAGCTATGGGTGAATCTCTGAGGATCCCTCTTTTCTTGCTGCACCTCAGTTCTGCATAGATACTGGCCAGTGCTGGTTTGTACCAGGGTTCCACCCTGTGCTCCATTCAGAGTCTGTCAGAGACAGGCTGGGTCCCAGGCATGTTTTCTCAACTTGAACTTCTCTTTTCCTTTTCTCTTTTTTTTTTTTTTTTTTTTTTTTTTTTTGGTTTTTTGGGCCACACCCGGTGGTGCTCAGGGGTTACTCCTGGTTCTCTGCTCAGAAATAGCTCCTGGCAGGCACGGGGGACCATATGGGACACCGGGATTCGAACCAACCACCTTTGGTCCTGGATCGGCTGCTTGCAAGGCAAACACCGTTGTGCTATCTCTCCGGGCCCTTCCTTTTCTCTTTAATGAACCATTCTCACTATACTGTTTTACTTTGGGAAACCTCAAATTAGATTTATTAATGGAACTTAAAGTTTAATTACTAAATCAATTCTGAGACCAGGAATGTTATAAATAGTTTATTGAAACAACTGGTCACAAAGAGAGAAGCACCAAGCTCTTCATCACTCTGATGTAGTTTAGATTCTCCTGATGTAGTTTAGATTCTCACCTCCTTCCAGTAGTGCAGTTTCAGTTCTCACCTCCTGCTATAAGTCTAGGTTGTCCTTTACCTCAGCACAGGTCTGTAGCCCAGGAACCCCTGACTGATCTCCAAGTCCCTCTCTAGCCCTTCCCTGAAGTATCCTCAGCTCAGTCCAGGCCAGTGTGAGCTCATCACAGGCTCCATCTTGCAGGGAAAACACTGCCATCCTGGAACCAGGAGTTGCAGTCCCAAGATTTTGAGCTACTGTGCCGGGATGGGAGCCGGGCAGAGGTCACCGAGTGGAGGCGCTGCCACCTGGCTCGAGTGCCAGCCCATGCTGTGGTGGTCCGGGCCCAGACAGATGGAGGCATCATTTTCCAGCTGCTCAATGAAGGCCAGGTGAGGGCAGAACCCACATGCAGCTTCCCTGGGTGGTGCTGGAGCCTCCCCAAGGAGCCATACAGGGACAGAGGCATCCTAGGACTGGATTGGCCCCACCAGGAGGTTCTGGGCAGAAAGACCTTAGAGGGAGACCCAAGCCTCTGTAGTGCTCACCTGGGCCAGTATGAAAGAGACTTTCAGGGTGGGGGACAGGCTGGCCTGCAAGGGGGCACAGAGGTCTCAGATATGCACCAAGAAAGTTCTGGGACCTGTGAGGGGGTGGGAATGACAACAACTGGGGCTAAAGGGAGTACAGTGGGGAGGGAGCTTGCCTTGCACATGTTGACCCAACTTTGATCCCCAACACTGTGTATGGTCCCCTGAGCCCCATCAGGAATGTTCCTGATTGCAAACACAGGAGTAAATCCTGAGCACCGACAGCTGTGAGCAACACCAAAACAAAACAAAAAGCCAGAGTAGTACAGTAGAAATGGTGCTTGCCTTGCACTCACCTGACCTGAATCCAATTCCTGGTATCCCACATGGTCCCCTGACCATCAGGAGTGATTCCTGAGCACAAAGCAAAGAGTAACCCCTGAAAATTGCCAGATGTGGCAACAACAACAACAAAAAAGAGGCGAACAGAGGAAATAACAATCTGCGTTGATCATTAAATAAATATGTGAGTTATGTTTTGTCCAACTCAACCAGTTCTGACCTAAGGTCACCAGCTTGACTAAGTCTTCCCCTTGCTTCTACCTCTGCCCACTCTGCCCAGACCCTACAGCCATCCTCGGGACCACCCCAACCTGGGGCCCACATCCTGTGTCTGATTTGCTGCATACAATGAAGTGGGGTCCATGGGGGCTGCAAACACCAGTCACTCTCCTGGCTCTTTTTATTTATTTCCATTGGGGACCTAGCAGGACTCAGGGGTCACTCCTGACTCTGTACTCAGGGATCAATCCTGGTGGTGCTAAGAGCCCAGATGGGTATACTCCAGCCTTAGAGCTGGCAGATGCCACAGGTAGGAGGTGCGTGAGCTGTACTTCCCAGCCCCTCACTGCCCCTTTTGCTCCCAGCGTCTGTTCAGCCACGAGGGCAGCAGTTTCCAGATGTTCGAGTCCGATGCCTACGGCGAGAAGAACCTGCTGTTCAAGGACGCTACGTCGGAGCTGGTGCCCATTGCCACCCAGACCTATGAGGCCTGGCTGGGCCGCGAGTACCTGCACGCCATGAAGGGCCTCATCTGTGACCCCTACCGTAAGTACCCCCTCAACCTGATCGCAGACTGGAGAAAGACCCTCTGGCAGGGGAACACTGGTCTCCCCTGGGAACCTGCCCCTGGGAACCTGCTTGGCTCCAAACTCAGTCCATTAGTAATGTTCCTTTCCCTCCACTGGCCTCTGGCACTGAGTCCAATGGGCTTCTAGTCTCCCACCAACTCCTCAGATACCCTCCATCTAGAGAGCCAGGGAATGGGGTGCTGGAGTGAGACATCATACCACCTCCAAGGGCCTCAGATCCCCACCCAGCCCCTTGGTGGACTCAGGGCAGAGGGGCAGGTGAAAGAACCCTGACCCTGACATGGACAGTGCCAGAGCTGGCCTCAAGTCCCAAGACCTTCACCCCCAGCCTCTCGGGTACCCCTCCCCACTCACCCAGGCCATATTCTGGCTGCCCCTAAGGCAGGGCCAGTTTGGCAGGGACCAAATGCTCACCCCTACACAGGCCTTCCCCGTGACCTGCGTTGGTGTGTGCTGTCCACCCCTGAGATCCAGAAGTGTGGCGACATGGCTGTGGCCTTCAGCAGGCAGAGGCTCAAGCCGGAGATCCAGTGCGTGTCAGCCGAGTCCCCCCAGCACTGCATGCAGCAGATTCAGGTCAGGGCGCACACTCCATGGGCAGAGGGGGCCAGGCAAGGGCAGGCAGTGCCAGACAGTCCTCACAGCCCTCCCAGGTCCCACCTGGCCCAAGGGATCCAGGGACAAAAGTCTCCATGGCAACCCCACCAGAAAGAAGATAAAATATCCATGAACTGGGGCCCGGAGAGATAGCACAGTGGCGTTTGCCTTGCAAGCAGCCGATCCAGGACCAAAGGTGGTTGGTTCAAATCCGGTGTCCCATATGGTCCCCCCTGCCTGCCAGGAGCTATTTCTGAGCAGACAGCCAGGAGTAACCCCTGAGCATCGCCGGGTGTGGCCCCCCCAAAAAAAAAATCCATGAACTGGACTGGAGAGATAGCATGGAGGTAGAGCATTTGCCTTGCATGTAGAAGGACAGTGGTTCAAATCCTGACATCTAATATGGTCCCTCCAGCCTGCAGGGAGCAATTTCTGAGCATAGAGCCAGGAGTAACCCCTGAGCACTGCCGGGTGTGACACTCCCCCCCACAAAAAGATCCATGGACCCCAGCCACACAAAGAGAAAAGGCAGAATGAGGAACATCTCCTCCTGTCCCAAGTGGGAAGCAAGAACATAAATGGAAGGGCTGGAGAGATAGCACAGCAGTAGGATGTTTGCCTTGCATCTGACCGACCTTGCAGGGACAAAGGACCCGGCATCCCATATGGTCCCCCAGCCTGCCGGGGACAATTTCTGAGCAAAGAGCCATGAGTAATTCTTGAATACCACTGGGTGTGACCCAAAAACCAATAAATCAATAAATAAATTAATAAAAAAAAAAAAAAACATGAAAAGGGCCAGCTCAGCTCTGGCTGAGCCTATGACCTTGGGCAAACCCCTTTCCTCTTTAGGTCTCAGTTTCCCTTGTGCACTGTCAGAAGTGTCTTTGACAACAGCCTTCAGCCAGTAGTGGATTTTACACCAACCACAATCTAGTTCACAGAGTGATTCTTTTCAGTGTAAGTCTAGAGGGAATCTGCACTGAGGCTTAGTCTTACTCTTCAACATGCTGAAGCCTCCCATTATTTTAGTATTTTGTTTTGTTTTGTTTTGTTTTGTTTTGTTTTCGAGCCATACCTGGCTATACTCTTGGCTCTGGGCTCAGGGATCACTCCTGGTGGGGTTCAGGGGACCATATAGAGTGCCTAGGTTAACTGTATGCAAGGCAAATGTCCTACCCAGTGTACTATCTCTCCTGCCCTGATACTAGTCTTTAGTTAAGCTTGTCATGGCTGATGAATTGGCTTGGCATCTGCTGGCATTTCTCTCACCTGTAATTAAAAAAATACTGGCCTGGGACTGGGAGATTAGTCCAGAGGTTAGAGTCTGTGCCTTATATGGAACCAACCCTGTTTCAATCCTGGGGTTGGGGGATGCATCACCCACACCCACATGCCAACACTGCCAAGTTGGCTCTGGTAGCCTCGGCTCCACTGACCTAGAGACCTCTGCATCTTTGGTTGGCTAAGTATTACTGGCAGTTATGGGGGACTCTGTATGGTGCTGGGGATTAAACCTGGGTTAACCACGTGCAAGGTATGCCCCTATCCTATCTCTCAGGTGCTCGCCTCAGGCCTCTTAGCAACAAGTCATGGGCCTAGTGGTCAAGAGCCTTGTCAGGCTAGATCTAGAGAACAGCACCTCAGGAGGGCCTGGTATGTCCCAACCAGGCTGAGGAGTAGCCCAAGAGATGGGGCAGCTTCTGTGTGCCACACCCTGTGCTACACCTTCCCCCACATCAGTCGTTTGCGCCTCCCCCAGCATGTGGTGAGGATGGGACACACTATCCAGTGCAAAGATTGGGGCTGGGTTAGGAAGACAAATCAGGGCCGGAGAGATAGCATGGAGGTAAGGTGTTTGCCTTTCATGCAGAAGGTCGGTGGTTCAAATCACAGCATCCCATATGGTCCCCTGAGCCTGCCAGGGGTGATCTCTGAGTGTAGAGCCAGGAGTAACCCCTGAGTGCTGCCGGATGTGACCCAAAAACCAAAAAAAAAAAAAAGAAAAGAAAAGAAAAGACAGTGTCACGTCTTGCACAAAGCCACCCAGCTTCACTCTGTGGGATCCCCTGGCTCTAAGGTCTACTGAGAGTTTCTTTATATGAGTTCTGGGCAGCTGTCATGGTGGGACAACTGGTTCCGTGGCCAGGAATCAGAAACTGGGCATACAGAGAGGGGGTGTCAGTTCTGCACAAAAGGAAACTCCATTGACAGGCACCTGCCTTGCACGCAGGAGGCTCTGGCTTTTATAGCTGCAACCTGAGCTCATGATGGGGTGAGAGGAGCATGAAGGGGGTGAGAGAGAAGAAGTGGGGTTGAAACTCAGAAACCTAACATAGGACTCAGAGGCTCGAGGCTCGAGGCTCTCACCTCCTCAAGAGACCCTACTTCCTTCCCTCTATCTCCCAGGGGCACAGAGAAGCAAAGTCAGCAGGACTGTATCTAGGGTGGAGCCAGGGTTGGAGGAATAGAGGCCCCCAGAGCTGTAGCTCAGAAGTTGCTGCCTGTGCTCACCCCTCTTCCTTTCAAAGCCCAGACTGTGATGCCTTCCCAGGGGACCATCTTTCTTCCCAGTGGGTTCAACACACTGCTGCTGCTGCTTCTGCTCCACCGGGTCTCTTTTCAGGAGGCCCCAGCTTCCTTTTGCTTTACTTAATGTATTTTCTGTATTTCCTCCCTTTGTTGCTGCTGCCATGATAGGTGATGCCCCCGACTGAGGTGCCTGCACTCTGAGCGGGACATATACACTTCTAGTTGCACTGTTTGCACCCCAGCTTAAGGTGACCCTTCCAGCCCAGGGTCTGGTATAGCCTGGACTAAGTGCTGGGACTCAGACCCCTGGGGGCTGATGGTCCATGGAGAGATCCCCATGCCCTACATGAGAGAAGGGAGTCCAGGATTCTATCTGAGCAGGTTGAGCCACGCAGGACTTGGGTCCCCTTGGCGCGTGATTGTTGACTGCTCTCCGCCCCCTGTCCCGGGCCAAGCACCCCTCCTACCCCATCACTACAAGTAGAGGAAGGGGTGTATGAGGCAGGCTGGGATGCTCAGGGGACGCAAGCTGGAGGCCAAAGACCCCCGTCATGGATGGCACCTTCAGACCCCAACACTCAAGGCCATGATGAGGCTCAGCCCAGCCTCGTGGCTCTTTCTGTGGCTCTCCAGGCCGGCCAGATCGACGCGGTGACGCTAAGAGGAGAGGACATTTATGCAGCTGGCAAGACTTACGGCCTGGTGCCTGCGGCCGGGGAACTGTATGCCCGTGAGTGCAGACTGGGGCCATGTGGCCTCAGCTGGAAGAAGCTTTACAAATGTCCCTACGCCCTTTCACCCTCCCCAGATACCCAGGTCTGTGGGGGACTGGCTGCCAGTCATGCCATGCATGGCCCTCGTGGCTGACCTCACCATCAGGTCTCAGATGGCCTGGCAGTCACTGACACACTTTCCTTGGAGGGTTGATGAGGTCTGCAGGCCCTTGCACTCTCCAGTGCAGGGTCTTTCTTTTTCCCCTTTCCTTTTTTCATTTTTGGGGGAGCCACACACGGAGATGCTCAGGGTTTGTTCCTAGCTCTACATTGAAATCATTCTGGTGGGTAAGGGAGACCATACATAGTGCCAGGGATTGAATTCAAGGTTAGCTGCGTGCAAGGCAAGAGCCTTACCCCTTGTACTATCTCTGCTGCTACAATTTTTAGTTTGTTTTAGTTTGTTTTATGACCACTCTTGGTTCTGTGCTCAGGGATCACTCCTGGCAGGGCTCCTGGACCATTGCGGTGTTGGAAAAAGAAACTGCATGTAAGGCAACCAGGAGTCCTATCTGCTGTTTTGTCTCTGCAAACCACTCCCATTGTTTTAAACACCCCTTTAAAAATACAAACCTGGGGCAGAGTGGTGGCACAAGTGATAGGGTAGAACAGACTGCAGTTTGATCCCCTGGGATCCCATATGGTCCCTCAAGCCCAGAGTGATTTCTGAGTGCATAGCCAGGAGTAACTCCTGAGCATTATAGGATGTGGCCCAAAACCCAAATAAATAAATAAAAATACAAAGTCATTCTCAGCCTGCAGCCCCGGCAGCCCCAGTAGGCCCAATAGAGGGCCCAGGGCAAGACTGGCAGGATTCAGGGCTCCAGGGAGGGGTCTTCAACCGGCTGAAGATCCTAGCGGCTTGGCTCCAGGGAAGGGTTAAAGGGAAGGATGGAGACCTGCCTTTAGGGGGAACCTGGAGCCTTGGTACCTTCCACCTGGGCACCTGGGTGGGAAAATTCTCCGGCTTTGAGAAAATGTGTTACCTGCCACCTCCTCCCAGTAGGAGAGAAAACTGTCAACTGGGTGTGAGACCCAAGGAGGAAGGGTGGGCCGGGAGTGTGTGCCAGGAGCTCAGAAAATGGCCCAGGCCCTGCTGGATGGAGGACCACAACCTGGTGGTCTCACTTAGCATTCAACAGAGCCGAGCGGAAGTGGGTAGGGAGATGCCTGGGTGGGCCTGGAAGTGGCAGGAGCCTGGTGGGCCTCACTGGCTCCCTCTCCACACACCCCCAGCCGAAGACAGAGGCAGCGCCTACTTCGCGGTGGCCGTGGTGAGACGCAACAGCTCGGACGCCTTCAGCCTGGACGAGCTGCGCGGCCGCCGGTCCTGCCACTCGGGCCTGGGCAGCCTCGCGGGCTGGGACGTCCCCGTGGGCACCTTGACCTACAAGGGCCTCCTCCGGCCCCGGGACTGCGATGTGCTCACAGGTGAGCACCCCACACGGGCTGTGCTCTGCCTCGGGATGGCCAGTTCTGAGGCTCGGCCTGTGGGAACTTCGGAGAAGTTCTTGCAGGGTCCAGAGACATAGCACACAGGGAGGGCATTTGCCTTGCGTGGAGCTGACTCAGGCAGGGTTCGATCCCCTGCATCCCATATGGGTCCCCCGAGCACCACCAGGAGTGATTCCTGAATGCAGAGCCAAGACTAAACCCTGGGGGCCTGAGTGGTGGTGCAAGCGATAAGGCGTTTGCCTTGCCCGTGCTAGCCTAAGACAGACTGTGGTTCGATCCCCCAGCATCCCATATTGTTCCCCAAGTCAGGAGCGATTTCTGAGTGCATAGCCAGGTGTAACCCCTCAGTGTCACCTGGTGTGGCCCAAAAATCAGAAAGAAAACAACAACAACAACAACAACAACAACAAAAAGCCCAAGACTGGGCCCGGAGAGATAGCACAGCGGCGTTTGCCTTGCAAGCAGCCGATCCAGGACCAAAGGTGGTCGGTTCGAATCCCGGTGTCCCATATGGTCCCCCGTGCCTGCCAGGAGCTATTTCTGAGCAGACAGCCAGGAGTAACCCCTGAGCACCGCCGGGTGTGGCTCAAAAACCAAAAACAAAATAAATAAAATAAAACCCAAGACTAACCCTTGCCAGGTGTGGCCCCAAACAGAACAGCAACAACAAAACGCCCTGGAGCTCCTCAGCTCATGATTCTGAGCCAGAGAGCAGAGGTGCTACTGGGGATCTGGATCTTTTGGGGGTTGCCCTTTCTACTCTCAACATCTCCCTTCATCCCATCCGAAGCTGTGAGCGAGTTCTTTGACGCCAGCTGTGTGCCCGTGAACAACCCCACTGCCAGCTTTCCCTCCTCACTCTGCTCGCTCTGCGTTGGGGACGAGCAGGGCCGCAACAAGTGTGCAGGCAACAGTCAGGAGCGCTACTACGGTGACAGTGGAGCCTTCAGGTATGGGGCAGAGCAGGTATGGGCTGTGGGGTGGGGAGCACTGGGACCGACACCCATCTGCCACTCCCCACACCTCACCTTGACCTCTCGTGACACAGGTGCCTGGCAGAGAAAGCGGGGGACGTGGCCTTTGTAAAGCACACGACAGTCTTTGACAACACGGATGGTATGTGGTGAGCAGGGCCAGGACAATCGGGATCAGATTCTGGGAGCTGCGCCACACCCGAAGTGAGGTCAGGGTGCTGGGTGCTGCTGGGGGAACAGAAAAGCAGAGAGAATGGGGTTGGGGAGATGGCACAGCGGTAGGGCATTTACCTTACATGCAGCCAATCCAGGTCGGATGGTGGTTCGAATCCCGGCATCTCATGGTTCCCCCAAGCGTGCCAGGAGCGATTTCTGAGCAGAGAGCCATGAGTAACCCCTGAGCGACGCCGGTGTGATCCAAAAACAAAAACAAAACAAAAAAAGAAAGAGCAAAGCAGAGAGAAAAGACGGAGCTACAAGGCTCTGCCTTTTGGGGGCACAAGGAACAGCAGGCCTCAGCCATCCACGAAGGGCATGAACTTGTGTCTGGTTTGGAGGAAAATCCCCTCCACGTCTGCCATGGGAGAGTTTAGGGGGCTGAGGGCACTTGCCTTGCCTCAAACCTCTGATGCAGACAGGGCTTACAGGGTTCTTCTTGGGTTTTGTTTGTTTGGGCTGCACGAAGCAGTGCCCAGAGCTTACTCCTGGCTCTAGACTCAGGAATTACTCTTGGCAGAGGTTGAGAGAACATAAGAATGCTAGGAATTAAGTCAGCTTAGCCAAATGTAAGGTAAGAGCTCTACCTAATATACTATCTCTTTGGCCCAAATGGGGGTCTTCAGAACCTTTAATTCTCACCTGTTAAAGGGGGTGGTCATACCCACGTTGAGTTTTGATCTGAGGCTACCTGAAGGAACAGAAAAGTAGAGAGAATGGGGCCAGAGAGATAGCACAGTGCATAGAGCGTTTGCCTTGCACGCAGCCAATCCAGGACGGATGGTGGTACCTTTGTACCACAGAAACTCTTCCCGTTCCCTGCACTGGGCAGTTCCTGCCAGGATGGAGATGGGCCAAGCCAGTATGATACTGTCACTTGTGCCAGTGAAGGATTTGGGAGTTCAAGAGGAGCACAGCCTCACGCTAAGCCTCCCCCCCTCCCCTCTGATTCTCAGGCCACAATTCTGAGTCCTGGGCTGCTAAGCTGAGGTCAGAAGACTATGAGCTGCTGTGTCCCAATGGAGCACGAGCTGAGGTGCTCCAGTTCTCAGCCTGCAATCTGGCGCAGATCCCAGCACATGCTGTCATGGTCCGGCCAGACACCAACATCTTCACCGTGTACGGCCTGCTGGACAAGGCCCAGGTGAGCCAGAGCAGCCTGTGAATGACAGCAATGAGCAGGGTCCCCAGAATGTCTCTGCTACCTGAAGCAGACCACAGCCCAAACTCAGGATGTGAGCCAGAGAGGTAGTAAAGGACTTACAGCAGTTACCTTGCCTACAGCTCTGACCCAGCATCACATATGGCCTTCCCAAGCACAAGCAGGAGTAACCCCTGATGCAGAGTCAAGAGCAAGCCCTTGGGGCTGGAGCGAGAGCACAGAGGGTAGGGCATTTGCCTGCATGTGGTTGACCCAGTTCAATCTCCAATATCCTATATGGTTCCCCGAGCACTGCCAGGAGTGATTTCTGAGTGCAGTGCCAGGAGTAACCCCTGAGCACCACTGGGTGTGGACAAAAAAAAAAAGTTACGCCCTAAATACAACTGGATATGATTCCCAAAACAAACTGAGGTCATTTGGAAGGAAAGGAGACACTGACCTGCCTCCCTGCAGTGTTACTCTTCTCATAAGGACTGTTCTCAGTCTCATGCTGTTCTCGCTCTTTAGAAAACTAATTAGGAGAGCAGAAGAGATAATACAGAGGGTAAGGATCTTGTCTTGCACATAGCCGACCCTGGTTCAATCCCAGGTACTCATATGATTCACCAAATCTCACCAAGAGTGATCCCTGAGAGAAAAGCCAGGAGCAAATTATAAGCACATCTGCGTGTGCTTAAAAACAAAAACAAACAAAAAAATGTGGGAGGTATAAATGGACACTTCTCCATCAGAGACTGTCCTGGAGCTAGAGAGCTCTCAGAGTTCAGGTTGGCATCAGGGATCCGGGTTCAGTCCCCGGGAAAGCATGATCCCTGAGTACTGCCAAGAATGATTTTTCCTGGCCCCCACTCCAGCACAAAGCCAGGATTAAGCCCTAATCACCACTGGATGTGGCCCAAAAACCAAAAAGAAAAGAGAGCTGTCCCAGCGCTAGCCTCACATCCTCTCTCAGCACCCCATTCCCTCCTGCTGCTTATTCCTCTCTTAGAACCCTAATCCCAGCCTCCAAGCCCCTCGCCTGCTCTCTCTTACTCCAACCCTCCTTCTGGTCTCTTCTGCTCAATCCTCCTTGTAGCCTCAGCCCCAGAATCTCTGTAGAGACCCTGATACAGTCCTGGCCACGCTTCTCTCTGCACCCCTTTGACCTGATCCATTTCCTGTCATGAATTTTGTTCTGCAGACAAACAGCCTTACTGTAAGTCTGGGCTGAATTCCGGCCCATCTTTTGGTTCAACCCTCTATGACAACAATCTACTGGCATTGCCACTTGTAGTCTGGGCTTTTGTTTTAAATTATTATTGGAGTTTAAGTAACATGATCACATAGTGTTAATGCTCATGGTTATGACATACAAAGTCACTATACTTTTGCCTCCCCCAAGTGCCCAAGGCCCTCAGTCACTGTCCCTGTATCACCTGGAGTCCACTCCTCCTTCATTCACCTCTCTGGACACTGCTCTGTGATCTCAGTTTTGTAATTGAAAGTCAAGGGTCTTTCATCATGGCCCGGAGAGATAGCACAGCGGTGCTTGCCTTGCAAGCAGCTGATCCAGAACCTAAGGTGGTTGGTTCGAATCCCGGTGTCCCATATGGTCCCCCGTGCCTGCCAGGAGCTATTTCTCAGCAGACAGCCAGGAGTAACCCCTGAGCAATGCCGGGTGTGACCCAAAAACCAAAAAAAAAAAAAAAAGGGGGGGTCTTTCATCATTCAGCACTGTCTATCCCCTTATTTGTTTCTCTCTATACCAGGGATAAGTGAGATCATCTGGTATTTATCCCACCCTCTCTGATTTATTTTATCTAACACAGGGGTCCTCAAACTTTTTAAACAGGGGGCCAGTTCACTGTCCTTCAGATTTTGGAGGGCCAGATTATAGTAAAAACAAAAATTATGAACAAATTTCTATGCACACTGCATATATCTTGTTTAGAAGTGAAGAAACAAAATGGGAATAAATACAGTATGTGGCCTGCGGGCCGTAGTTTGAGGACCATTGATCTAACACAATGCTCTCCAGTTCCATCCATGTTGCAAGGAACTGCAAAATTTCCTTCTTTCTTTTTTTTTTTTTTTTTTTTTTTGCCTTTTTTTTGGGGGGGTGGGGGTGGGTCACACCCGGTAGCATTCAGGGGTTACTCCTGGCCTTGTGTTCAGAAATTACTCCTGGCAAGCCCATATGTTCCCCCAAGCCTGCCAGGAGTGATTTCTAAGCACAGAGCCAGGAGTAACTCCTGAGCGCCACCAGGTGTGACCCAAAACCAAAAAAAAAAAAAAAAAGAAAAAGATTAGACCAAAATGCATAAAACACATTGAGAAAAACATAGGTAGACCTCTCCAGGGTATGAATTTCAGAGGTGTTTTCAGTGATTTGACTACATTGGCAAAGATAAATGAAGCATCTAATTAAAAAGTTATATGGCAAGAGAATTGGGCTCAAATAAAAAGCCATTTGTATTTTGACCAAGCATCTCAAGCAGTTCAGAGCTGGATGCTTCTGCCTTGCCCTATCTTCCTTCAATCTCCTTGGGAGTTATCACACATACCTCCCCTCCTGCCCCCCATTTCATCTGTCCACCATTCTTGCTGGCTTTCTTCTTTCAAAACATATTCAGAATTTCCTTTGTGTTTCTGGTTGGGGAGCTCTCCAAAAGAGTATTCAGGAGTTTGTAGGTGTCACTCCTGCTGATTCCCAGCAGGCAGACTGGTAGTTCAATACAAAGACCCAAGGATGTGGGGTTTGGGGGCTCTGCTGGCCTGTGGCTCATGTCTACCTGGGATCAAACCAGGGCTGGCACATGTAGGGTGCTTCCACCCTGTACTATCTCTCTAGCTCCTTCCCATCTAGAATTTGAACCCAGTGTGTCTAACTCTGGGACCCCTAATTCCTAAGAAGTCCCCTCACTGACATATTGATTTAGTGTGAAATTACTCTCCCCTGAGACTCAGGGCACCATAGAACTATAAAACCAGTTAGCTCTGAGGACTTGTTTGTCAGCTTTGAAATTGTGTATGCCTGAACCTTTCCCACATCATCTCTTATCCTTGGAATTCTCTCCTCTTGGGTTCTTACCCCAATGTGGGAGAACAAGTCTTTGCGATTATGTATTTTCTAGGCAGAAAGTCGACAGTTTTCATCTTCCTTTCAAAAGAATTTATGAACCCTTTCCCCTCAAAAGACTAATGGCTGTGTAGGGCCAGAGAAGTAGTACAGCAAGTAGGGCATTTGCCTTGCACACAGCTGACCCAGGTTTGATCTCCAATGCCCCATATGACCCCCCACACCTGCAGGAATAAGCCCTGAGCACTGCTGGGTATGGCCCAAAAAGAAAGATTGATGGTCACTTCACCCCTTCTTTAATTGACAGGTTATTTGTCCATGTTCTCCTCATGATTTTTATTTATGAATGTATTTATAATTTTCCAAACTGATCTGGGTTTTTTTCTTTCTTTTTTGTTTGTTTTTGTTTTGTTTTGTTTTGGGGCCACACCCGGTGATGCTCAGGGATTACTCCTTGCTATGCACTCAGAAATCGCTCCTGGCTTGGGGGACCATATGGGATGCTGGGGGATTAAACCACAGTCTGTCCTAGGTCAGCTGCATACAAGGCAAATGCCCTACCACTGTGCCACCGCTCCGGCCCCTGGGTGTTTTTCCTTTTGGGGGTCCAAAGGTGACACCCACGTTCATCCATGGCAGGTCTGAGCTCCTACCACAGAGGCATAGTCCCAGGCCTTTATCTGGTCTTTTGAAGTGACTCTTTTTTGGCTGTCTTTTTTGAGAACTGCTCTGAGGATTCTCAGCATGGGAAAGTGGGGTTCCTAGCAGACCCTCAGGGTGCCAGAAAGAGCATGCTCTTTTCTTAGCCCTAGAGACAGAGCAAATAATTCTCACCAGGGGCCGAAACATGGGTAGGGCATTTGCCTTGCATGCTTCCAATAAGGGTTCAATCCTCGGCATCATATCTGATCCCCCAATCAGTACCAGCAGCGATTTTTCTGAGAGCAAGTCAGAAGTAACTCCTGAGTGCGGAGCCAGGAGTAACTAACCCCTGAGTGCTGCTGGGTGTGACCCAAAAACCAAGAGAGAGAGAGAGAGAGAAGAGATGGAGAGAAAGGAGAGAGGGGAGAGAGGGGAGAGAGAGGAGAGAGAAAGGAGAGAGAGTGGGGAGAGAGAGAGTGGGGAGAGAAAGAGAGAGAGAGAGAGAGAGAGAGAGAGAGAGAGAGAGAGAGAGAGAGAGAGAGAGAGAGAGAAACTCTCACCAAAAACCCCTCTGGATTTGTGGAATATACATTCAGGAATAAGTGAGAACCAGTGAAAGCACATTAGAGGAAAGGTAGCACCAGATCAAGGCCTGCAGCAGCAGAGTAGCCAAGAAATTCCTGGCTGTCTTCCTCTCCTGCATCCACTCTCACCACCCCCCACCCACTCTCTTCTCCATCTTCTCTTCCCTGTATTCCCTCTTCCTTGCATCCATTCTCCTCTCTTACTCTTGCTTCTGGAATCCTCATACTTCAAACACCTCATACTTCCAAACACTGGTTGAGTAGGTTAGCTTCTGAATGACCGTCTAGTGTCTTTGGGACCTATATCTGGCAAGGATACTCCTGGTGGGACTGGGTGGGACACAGCAAATGTAGCACCAGTGATTTGAACCAGGGTCAGCTGCATGCAAGGCAAGTGCCTAAGCCCTGCGCTACTTCTTCTGTCCATGGAAGACTTTCAGTGCTATTTCTAGGCCTCCCTCACCTCCAATCCCCCTTGATGGCAAAGACAGGTGAGTTGTAACTCTTGGGATCTGCACTTACAATCTCAGCATCTGAGTCTCCCTTCACCTATAAAGTCATGAACAGCAGAAGGCACCCGGGGCCAGAGGGATCCAGCTCTCTGTGGTGTTTGCAGGACATGTTTGGAGACGACCACAATCAGAATGGCTTCAGGATGTTCGACTCCTCCGACTACCATGGCCGGGATCTGCTCTTCAAGGACTCCACAGTTCGGGTGGTGCCTGTGGTGGAGAAAACCACGTACGGGGACTGGCTGGGCCATGACTACATGGCTGCCCTGGAAGGGATGCTCTCTCAGCAGTGCTCCAATGCAGGTAGGGCCTGGCTGGGTTCAAATTCATGCCCCACAGAGGAAGAAGAAGTGCTCGGTAGCTCCTGGGGTCATTCTGTACTCGCTGCCCCCAAACCCTTGGTGGACTTAGCGGTCTCAGTGACATAGAACAAAGCTCCCCCCACAACCTCATCTTACTATGGCCAAGAGAAGGCAGAAGCAGCAGGAGGCTGTGTGGGTTACAGCAGAAATTGGACTGCAGAACCCAAATGGACCCAGAGAGTGAAATAAGGGCTAAAAATAGTCACTTTAAGAGGAGCGAAGCAACTCCATAAATATACATGGAGCTTAAATTTTGAAAGGAACGAATATGGAGAGGAGTATGGGAGAGAAAAATGATAATTAGGGGAGCAAGAAGGAGGCTGGGGTGAATTCGGAACTCAGAGACTCACTCTGGAGGGGACTTGCTCCATTGGGGGGGACAGAAAGTGGGGCCTTAACTTGCCCGTATTTAACCCTGCAGCCATCACTGCCTCAGGACTCTACCTGCCCCTGCTGTTCCCACTGGTGTTCACAGCCCATCTTCTCCAGCCCTGCCTGTGAGACGTCCCTGGAAGGGAGCCCCCCCTCAGAGGTCGGTGCCAGAGCGGTCATTCACCATCGTGGGTTCCACAAAGGCTGCTCAGAGGGAAGCCCAAGAAGGAGAGGAACCCTGCCAGAAGCACCTGAGCCCGGACACCCTGACTCCAGCCCCAGCGTTCCTGTTATTGCTGCAAACTGGAGCCAGGATGAGTGTTCGTGTCCCTCGCACTGCCTGGGTGTGAGCAGCCTCCCCTGCTGGAAGCCAGCCTCTGCCTCCCAGGCACCACCTGTCCCTCTGCTACCTGAGGCGGGGGCTAGCAGCTGCCCCATCACGCCCCACCCACAGGCTGGCATAGCCACTTCCCTGTAAAGCTGCTGGCTCCTACCACATGCAGTCTCCAGGGCTGGGGCTCAGAAAAGGCCAGTTACCAAGGAAACCGGCTGAGCCCCACTTCCCACACAGTCCTCTCTGCTGGGGTTGGACCTGCCACACCAACTGCCTTGGAGAGGTGTCTGGGGAGACAGTGCAACCCACCCGTGACCCCTGCAGTTCCTATCCCCCCAAAAAAGGGTCGCTGCACTGACCACTTCCATCAGCACCTCACTCCTTCTGTCCCCCCCGGCACCCACCAGACAGGGCCTCCCAGGAGAGGAAGGTGCTGGAAGCTGCCCTCGGCCTTGTCATCTATGGCTTGGCCCAGACCCCTTGGCCCAGGTTGTGCTGGGCTGGGGAGATCAAGGAGGTGGGGGGCACAGAGAGGGCTGAAGGGGCATAAGGATGAAACCCTCCAGGGCTCCCCAGTGAGAATAAACATGAGGTCATAAATGGGGGAGGAGTGGTAAATGTCAGACTGGGGGTTCTAAAATCTCACCCAAACACCTAAATGTTGTGAAGAGGGCAACGGCCTCAGAAGCAGAGGAGATGCTCTGATTTCTGGCTCTGTCCTGGGATTCACCAGGACAGGAACCCCCACTCCTGAGTCACTTCCTCTGCGGCCCCACCTTTCTCCATGCCCATCTCCACCCTACTGTGGCCCTACCCCCAACCCACAGGCGCTCAACTGTCCCTGCATCAGCAGTGCCCCCAGCCACACTGCTGGGCTCAGCCCTGGGCTTGGCCTGTGGGCCTGAAACAGGGATGCCCCAGCCCAGCAAGAGCCACAAGACCAGGGTGGGAACTAAGAGGTAGCTCGCTCTCTCTCTGCATAAGGGCCAGGGGTCTCCTTCCCAAATCCTGCACAGACTGAGCCCCAAGGCTACTCACTCCAGAGCAAAAATCCTCTAGCCTGTCCCCTGGGACAATCACCAGCCAGTGCCTGGACAGACTGCTCTGTGATTATTTATCTGAGGAGCCAGGAGAAAAACAGAAGTTTCCGGAAGTGCCAGTTCTTGCTCTGATTGTGCTCCCTGAAAGTAAAGAAGGAAGAGAATTGAAAAACAGGAGTCACCCCCAATCCGACCGTCAGCAGCCCGGGAGCCGCGTGGGCCTGAGCTATTTGCAGCCCAGTCTGCGGGGGACTTAGGGACACGGATGACAGGCCTGGTTCTCAATGCTTCGCCCCCACCTGTGGGCGAAAGGCCGGATCCCTCCCTTCTCTCAGTCACACACTGTGGCACCATAGCCAGAGGCCCACCATCTCATCTGGGGCATCCGGTCACCCTGCCAGGAGTCCAGGATCTAGGAGGCGCTTCCTTCACTGGGAGGGGAGCTGAGAATTCTCCTCTGACCGTCTCTGAGGATTATTTGATATTTTTAAAAGAGAATTATGCAGTGTGAAGTGAGTGGCTCCTCTGGGCCAGTGTGACACAGGACCTAAAGGCCACCTGTGTGATGTGACCTGCACAGTGCTGCCTGAGAGCTAAGGCCCAGATAGCCACGGGGGGGACACCATGTCAGAACTAATGCCACAAGGTGCCTTTGTTTTTTCGAAATAAAGCCAGCCCACCCGAACCTGCTGAGGCTCCGCTTCTGATTCAACTTGTCTTTGGTATTCAGCCTGCTGCTGCTGCTGCCGCCGCCCCCCCCCCCATTCCTTTGCCCATCCCCAATGGTAGATTCTACCCAGAACCCTCTCACTGTGTGACATTGGAGAAGGGGCCCCAGCTCCCTTCTTCAGTCTGGACTGACCCCCATGAATCAGCTTCTTGGGTACCCACTCCCCTACGGATATCAGTGCCTGCCCTTTTCTGTGTCTTCAGAGGAATACCTGCACCTGCCCTTACACTGCAGGGTACAGGGGTGTGTAGACACCTGCCTGTGGGCACCTGTTCTGTCCACCACCCCCTCTCTGGTAGTGGGATGATGCTGGAGGGGAGCTCTCTTCCAAACTTCCTGCCCCTTACTTGGGGCTGTGTCACCATGGCCCATTGGCCTTTCCCAGACACAGGGCACCTTAGAAGGTGGTAATTATCCCCTTGCCACTCATGACTCAGTTTCCCCTATTACTTAGCTCTCTCCCCACCCCAGCCCTGTCTCCTGAACTTCAGTAGAGTTACTTACCATGAGAGACCTGGCCTCTCCCCCTACAAGCAGCATTCAATTGTTACCTCCCTGACAGAGAGTAGTGGAGGTGAGGTTATCCCATGTGCCAGGCTCATTGAAGGGCAGGAAAAGAGGACAGAGCGAGTGCAGCTGGTAGGGTGCTTTTTTTTTTTTACAGACAGCTGACCTTGGTTCAGTCCTTGGCATCCCATTTGGTCCCCCAAACCTGCCAGAAGTGTTCCTGAGTGCAGAGCCAGGAGTAACCCCATCGGTTGTGGGCCCCTCAAAAAACACAAAAGGCAAAAAGGACTTCTTGTTTTAATTTTACTTCAGGGCCACACTCAGTTATGTTCAGGGCTTCCTGGCTCTGTACTCAGGAATTATTTCTGAGGGTTCTCGGGGACAACATGGGATGCCAAGAATTGAACTTGAGTCTGCCACATACAAGGCAAAGGGGCAGAAAGGACGTTCAAGCTGTCTGTTGCTGTTACCCTAAGAATTTGCGGTTAAGTTTCAGTTTCCTAGTTCAGAAATCACCTAGTCCAATAACGGTATTTCCTACTGGACCAATCAGCTCCAGATGGTGTTGATAAACGAGAAAGAGGGTAAATCACTGTCATCAGACAGTCACCCCAACAGACCTGTCTTCGGACTATTTGCTTTGTTGATCATACATCTGTCCACCTGCTGTTAGTATCCCTCAAAAGGGACAAGATGGAGTTTGCTCTGGCATCACTCCTGCTCTCATTATTATTATTATTATTTTTTTGGTTTTTGGGTCACACCCGGCAGCTTTCAGGGGTTATTCCTGGCTCTACTAGGCTCAGCAACTGCTCCTGGCAGGCTCAAGGGACCATATGGGATGCCGGAATTTGAACCATCATCTTTCTGCATGCAAAGCCTCCATGCTATCTCTCTGGTCCCCTGCTCTCAATTTTTATTTTTGTTTTTTTTTTTGGGGGGGAACCACACCCGTTTGATGCTCAGGGGTTACTTCTGGTTTTGCCCTTAGCTTGGGGGGACCATATGGGACGCCAGTGGATCGAACCATGGTCCTTCCTTGGCTAGCACTTGCAAGGCAGACACCTTACCTCTAGCGCCACCTCACCAGCCCCTCTCTCAATTTTTGTATGTTTTGTGCCACACTCTATGGTGCTCAGGTCTAACTCTTGGCTCTACATTCAGAAATAGCTTCTAGCAAGACTCAAAACAAATGGGGTGCAGGGGGTCAAACCTGGATTGGTCACAAGCAAGGAAAACAACCTACTTACCCACTAGACTATTCCAGCCCCAATAATACAATTTTTTTTTTGTTTTGGTTTTGGTTTTTGGATCACACCCAGTGGTGCTCCTGTGTTACTCCTGGCTCTGTGCTCAGAAATTGCTCCTGGCAGGCTTGGGGGACCATATGAGATGCCGGGAATCGAACCCGAGTCCATCCTGGGTTGGCTGCGTGCAAGGCACGTGTCCTACTGCTGCACTATTGCTCAGGCCCCTATTTTAAAATTTAAATTTGGAAAAACAAACCATCAGTCAGGATTCAGGTTCTTGAATTCACTTTTTATGTTTGCTATTCGGCCTAGAGAGTTAGTTTCTCCTGATTCCTTCTTAGTTCCTATATATCTAAATGAAGAGTGTGGATGGTGGAGCTATGATTTCCAGCTCCAACAGTATTCTTAGACTCAGAATTCTGTCTTCATAGGTTGTCTGCTCTGTGACAAAGCAGAGGGTCCATGTTGACTCTCAGTCCTGCCATACCTTGGGTTGGCAGAACCATCCAGAAGCTGCTACACATTGCCTGGGAGTCATGACTCAGCACTTCAGAATCACTGGGCAGACTGGCTAAAAACACAGGGTGCCACCCCCAGACTCTCTGTTCTCTATCCAGGGCCCATGCAAGGTTCAAGAATATGCATTTGGGGAAAACTCCCAGGTGGGCTGACAGTGAAGATCAGGCCCCTTTACCCCGCAGAGCCCAGTTACCAAGCAGTATGAGCTCAGGTGCCTGCCCCAGCAATAGTGAGGCCTGAGGTGGGAAGGCTGCGTCATCAGGAGAGGAAACCTGAGGAACAGGGCATCAGTGATGGGGGTTCCAAGCCAAGTGAGGAAAGGTGGGAGGGGCAGCCTGAGCGGGAGCACCCAGTCCACATGCTCCTCAAGGAAGGAGAGGTATGCTCACCTGCTGCGGACTTTTATCATAATTAGATAAAAGTCCCTGAAGCAAACCTTAGTGGGTTTATTTTTCCACTGGGAATCAAGCGGATGCACGAGCGGATGAATATGAAATATGAATTATGAAATATGAAATAAATGAAACCACACAGAATTACATGGTGAAAACAAGAGGGAGAGGCCAGAGAGAGCGTTTATTTCTTGAATCGGGCCTTATATAGACGGATTTTTGGGGCGTAGCCAGGGAGAAAAGAAAAGGGGATGAACCAATGAGATCAGAGCTAGAATTAGCATATGAAGAGACAGGTAAAGAGAAACCAGATACCTTTAAGGAGATGGAGGAAAACAGAGATCACAAAGGAGCTCTCAGCAGGAGACTTTTGGCGGGCTTTGGTACTGACATTTCTTTGTCTGTAGGAGAGCTAAGGCTGGATTTCTATAGTGGCCAAATAGAGAAGGATGTAATGTTACAGCCATATTGGAATTATCGCCAATGATCCACGCAAAGGGTCAAATGATTGACTTCGCTAAGCGGACCTTTTGGCAAATAATTCTTTTAGAAGAGGAAAGCCCTGCACCAGGGAAGGAAAAGACCACGTCTGGTACGTGCTTTCCTTAGATGGGATGTAACACTCACCTCCATAGACACACCTGGGAGCCTCAGGGAACAGGTTCACCCTGTAGGCTCACCCCCAGGACTCTGAGATACTTTAGTCCTCTCCCTCTTTCCCTCCCTGCTCACCCCCCTGAAGCCTCCTGTGAACCCTAAGACCTATTTTTATAGAACCTCTGTACCCCACTCAACCGACTATGAATTTGGGACATACTGCAGGAGTGGGAGATTACTGAGGAAAGAGAGACTTGCTGTAATGATGAGGAAAGGCCTCCTCCCTTTATATAAATGTGTATATATACACATACACATATGTTGTGTCAAATAAATAACGATGGGGCTGGATGGCGATGGATGGAGGTGGATTTCTCTGTCTGCCATCCCAGGCCACGTGGCTCAGCAACCCCCATGCAGCCACGGGTTCCAGGCCCAGGTAATCGGCGTAATTAAGACTCACTCACAGGCAGGCATTAGAAACCATCAGCTTTATTCATGCCCTAGCCACCACGTGTGTGTGGCCTATCTCATAACCTTTTAAGCATTCAGCCATTCCAGGCTACCCTGCGTCTAAACTCTTTCAGCCATCTTCCTCAGAGCGCCCAGCAGGGCCAAAAGGCAAAGACCCTTAATCCCCTGGCTTCCGGGTTTATCTACCTATTCCAAGACCCCTCCCAGGAATGGGCCGGGTCTTGCAGGTAAAGTCACACCTATTATCCGGTTCCCAAGACCCCTCCCAGAAATGGGTGGGTCTCAGATAAGTACCCTACACACATATATACATGTATATATACAGGCATATATATATATGTATATACATATATTTGGGCCAGAAATATAGTTCAGGGGTAGTTCCACCCCCAGCACCGCAAATTTTAATGAAGGAAAGCAGGAAATGTGAATTCATAGAGCACCGAGATTCCATCCAGCAGGATTCTCAAAGCCACCAGCAGTTTGTCCGGCCTCAGTCTGACCCTCTGGCCTCGCAGTGGGCAATGCCAAGTTTCACTAGGTTACAGAGCATTAGCAGGAACGTCATTTCTTTGGACTTGAACTTGGATAGTTCACAGATTTGAGGTTCCCCTTGTCTAGAATTGACCCAGGGAAGAGAATATGTTTCTGCCGACCAGATTTGGAAACTCTGGATGATAGACCCTTGGCTCCTTGGGATCCAGTCCCTGGAAACTTGCTCCGCCCTTGTGGAAACTGTTCTCTAAGATCACCCTGATGAAATGAGCACTTAGACAGTAGGAGACATATGGCCCAGAGAGAGTAGTAAAGTTCACCCTGGAGTTTGGTGATATCAAAATGTAGGAAATGGGGCCGGAGTGATGGCACAGCTATAGGGTGTTTGCCTTGCATGTGGCTGGACAGCGGTTCAATCCCCAGTGTCCCATATGGTCCTCCAAGCCAGGAGCGATTTCTGAGCACAGAACCAGGAGTAACCTCTGA
This sequence comes from Suncus etruscus, assembly GCF_024139225.1. Lineage (NCBI taxonomy): Eukaryota > Metazoa > Chordata > Mammalia > Eulipotyphla > Soricidae > Suncus > Suncus etruscus. The sequence continues at coordinate 104,743,160 of NC_064853.1, read as the reverse complement.
GTATCATCAGGTGTGCCCCCCCCCAATAAAAAGCAAAACAAAACAAAATACCAAAATGTAGAAAATAATCAAACTACAAGCATTCTTGGGTTGGATGAAGGCAAGATGGTGCAGATGTTTTCATCTGCAGAAGAACACAGCAAGACTTTTTGACTATGAAAGAACAGGCAGGCAGAGCTATCTTTACTGCTAAGGAAAGATTTCCATGACATATTACTGAGTAAAAAGAGTAGATTATGAAACAGCAGATGATTCCATTATCATAAATACACACACACACACACACACACACATGCATGGAGCTGTCTGGAAATCTGTTTAACAAACTTACAGTAACTGTCTCCAGTTGATAGAATTTAAGGATAATTTTTACTTTGTTCTTTAAATTCTCTGTTGAATTTAAAACATTCTAAATATGGGGACGGAGAGATAGCATGAAGGTAGTGCATTTGCCTTGCATGCAGAAGGACAGTAGTTCGAATCCAGGCATCCCATATAGTTCCCTGAGCATGCCAGGAGCGATTTCTGAGCTTAGAGCCAGGAGTAACCCTTGAGTGCTGCTGGGTGTGACCCAAAAACCAAAAAAAAAAAAAAAAAAAAAAAAAACATTCTAAATAATGAATCGGTTTCTTCTTGGAGTGAATAAATAAAGAAGCCAACAGGAACAAACAAAAACACATCTTTGGCTGTCCTGGTGCTACCTTCTCTCACCTCCTGCCAAACAGTTCTGAATTGGCCACAAAGAGGAGGCAGAGCAAGGTTGTGAAAGGAGCCAGGCCAGAAGGGACTCAGGTCGGTGCCAGATGTGACGCTACCATGAGCCATGGGGCCTTCAACTACTCATTTGCTCCATCCAGAGCCTCTTCATCCATAAATCTTTGCCTTGTCAGCTGGTTAAGATGCATGAGTAAGAGATCAGTGAGGAGCCAGAGCAATAATACAGCAGATAAGTCACTTGCCTTGTGTGGAAGCCAATACAGGTTGATTCCCAGTACCCCAAATGGTCTCACAAAGTCCAACCAAGAGCGATTCCTAAGCATAGAGCCAGAAGTAAGCCCTGATCACTGTCAAGTGTGGCCAAAATTTCCAAAGAAAAGCCCCTAGCAGTGCTCAGCGATCAGTACACTGAGGTCTCTGGGGCTACACGTTACCCCCTAAACCATACCTCTAGCCCCAAAAACATGTTTCTTAATCCCAACATTCATTTGACTGTCTTTGCCTTAAAGGCTGTGCTTACAATGGCAGTGTTGTGCCACCCATTTTGAGTCAAGCTGTTTACCTCTCAAAGCAGCTGGAAGGTGCTCTGAATCACACACATTAGCAACACAGAGGTGTGGAGCTGTCTTCCCTTTCATGGCTGAAAATTCTTGCTGTGTTCCTCTGCAGATGAAAACCCAAGCACCGTCTTGCTTTCATCCAAGCCAAGAATACTGGTAGTTCAATTATTTCATACATTTTGATATCACTTGCTCAAACTCACTCTAATAGTAAACCAGACACCATAAGATGAAACCATACGGACAGATGGACCCTTGCCTAAAAGGAGTTTGTAGTTGATGTTTTTTTCTTTTTTTCAGATACATTTTTGGTTTAGTGTGGGTTCCACACCCGGCAATGTTCAGGCTTACTTCTGGCTCTACAATTAGGAATCATCCATAGGTTCAGGGGATCATTTATTGTGGTGGGGATTGGACCCTGTTACTGCATGCAAGACCAGTGCCTTACCCACTTTACTGTCTCTCTGGTTCCAGGTTTTCTTTCTTTCTCTCTTTCTTTCTTCTCTTTCTTCTTTCTTTCTCTCTTTCTTTCTTTCTTTCTTTCTTTCTTTCTTTCTTTCTTTCTTTCTTTCTTTCTTTCTTGTTCCTTCCTTCTTCCTTCCTTCCTTCTTTCCTCCCTCCCTCCTTCCTCCCATCCTTCTTCCTTCCTTCCTTCCTTCCTTCCTTCCTTCCTTCCTTCCTTCCTTCCTTCCTTCCTTCCTTCCTTCCTTCCTTCCTTCCTTCCTTCCTTCCTTTCTTTCTTTCTAAATTCTTTATTTTTAGATTTGTTTGTTTGTTTGATTTTGTTTGGGGACCATGCCCCAAGATGTTCAGGGCTTACTCCTGGTTCTGAGTTCAGGGATCATTCCTGACAGTTCTCAGGCGACCATATTGGTACTATTGAAGGAATCAGGATTGGCTACATGCAAGGAAAGCACCTCACCCCTCTGTTTGGTTTTGGGGTCAAAACAGTAATGTTCCGGGGCCAGAAAGATAGCACAGCGGCATTTGCCTTGCAAGCAGCCGATCCAGGACCTGAGGTGGTTGGTTCAAATTCCGGTGTCCTATAGGTCCCTCGTGCCTGCCAGGAGCTATTTCTGAGCAGATAGCCAGGAGTAACCCCTGAGCACCGTCAGGTCTGGCCCAAAACAAAACAAATAGTAATGTTCCAGGCCTAGTTCTGCCTTAGTACTTAGGGATCACTCTTGCGTATGTTGGGGGGAACCACACCGTGCCAGGCAAAGCACATACACAATCTTCCCTTTTTTTGAGGGGGGGTTAGGTCATACCCGGCAGTGCTCAGGGGTTACTCCTGGCTCTATGCTCAGAAATCTCTCCTGGCAGGCTCAGGGGACCATATGGGATGCCGGGATTTGAACCAATGACCTTCTGCATGAAAGGCATGCTATCTCTCCGGCCCTGCACCCAATCTTCTAAAAGCTTTCCAACCTCATAATGTACATTTTTAAAATGGATTTTGGAGTAGGGGGTGGAGAGTGCTGAACTCTGACATTTGAGATTTTTCAGGAGGTGGATGGAACCTGCTGGCATCTGTCCTGCCCTGTGGATCATCCCTGCTCAAAGCTCCCAGGGCACAGGGGCGGGGGGGGGGGGGGTCTCAGCCAATCTCTGGAGTCAGAAATCTGGGAGCCTTGAGTGAGCAGTGATCATCCCTATTATCTTCATGCTAGTGCAAAGCAGATGATGGTGCTGCTTGCAACCTTATCAGCTCTGACAGAAGCTGACCTTTGACAGACAGCACCCACATTCCTCTGAGGCAGTTTGTTTCCTGGAGGAAGGGAAGCTGAAGGGAAGAGGCAGAGGGAGGGATGGGGAAAGGAAGGGCCCCTGATCAGGGACAGAGCATGCTGAGAACCCTGGTCCTTGTGACTCTACCCTCTGACAATGCAGGGTAAAAACTGACTCAGAGAGGGGACAGAGTGATAGTACAGAGGGTAGGGTGGTTTCATGCAGAGTCAGGAGCATCCTGAGGATTGCATGACTCAAAACAAACAAACAAAAGACTGAGTTGGAGAAACACCCCCAAGTTGCCAAGCCCTGTCTTTGCGGTTCTCAGCTCACTCAGTGCAGACCACTGTCTGGAAAGAAAAGAGCTCCCAGGACTTGGGAAGGCACTTGCAGGAAGAACAAGAATGAGAGGGAGCACGTTTGTGTACCAGGAGTAGGACATTTCCCAAGTGGATCTGGGAGTACTGAGTAGCCTGGGTCCCCAGCAAGTCACACATGATTGAGCTAAAAATAAATGGTGACTTTTGGGGCCAGGGAAATTGTACAAGATTCAAACACTTGCCCTGCATGTGGCTGATCTCCCACACTATATATGGTTTCTATCCTTGAGCCCCCGGGTGTGGCCCCAAAATTAAAAAATAAAATGACGGGGCCGGAGAGATAGCATGGAGGTAAGGCGTTTGCCTTTCATGCAGGAGGTCATCGGTTCGAATCCCGGCGTCCCATATGGTCCCCCGTGCCTGCCAGGAGCAATTTCTGAGCCTGGAGCCAGGAATAACCCCTGAGCACTGCCGAGTGTGACCCAAAAACCACAAAAAAAATAAAAAAATAAAATAAAATGACTTAAGGGGCCAGAGAGATAGCACAGTGGTAGGTGTTTGCCTTGCATGCAACCGATCCAGGACAGTGGTTCGAATTCCAGCATCCCATATGGACCCCTGTGCCTGCCAGGAGTGATTTCTAAGCACAAAGCGACCCATGAGTGCTGCCGGGTGTGACCCAAAAACCAAAAACAAAATAAAATGATTGAAATAAAGGGTAACTGTTGCTTTAAGCTGTGTCCCCTGGTCAAGATGGAGTTTGCTGAGCTGCCCCCTGCATAGCATCCGCATCCCACCCAGAGCCTGAGTGACTATCTCTGGGCCTGGTGGCCAGGCTGAGCTGCAGGCTCCCAAAACCTCCCTCCTGGGCCACTTCTAGTCTTGTCTTTCATTTTCATTTTCCCTGGAGATGCTTCCTTGGGTCTAAACTCCATTTTTACTAGGATCCTGGGCTTTGGGGTCTAGGACCTACTCCAACATCCTCATCTTAACCAATTCTCTGTAGCAGCCCATTCCCAAATATGGGAGTCCTGGTTCTGGGGTTCAGGCTTCAACACAGGAGTGGGGGTGAGGGATGCAATTTAGCTTCTAAGATTCAGCTGTCTTTTTGGTTAGTATGGATATAGGGTATGGATAGAGGATGGATGGATATATATAGGATATACAGTATGGATATAGGATACCTGGTGTTCAGTGAAAAGTATATTCTTCACACCCTGGGATGGACTGTGATCCTCCCTGTCCCCCATCACAGGGCCTCAGGATCCCTGGGGGGTTGGCTCCAAAGGTGCCCCCTGGTGTAGCTGGTCTGAGCTGACACTGGGTCCCCTCCCCTTCTGCCTGCCAGTTCTCCACCTTCTTTCCTTCTTCTTAGTGTTCACACTGGCCCCCAGAACCCAACTTCATTCATCAGGGGCTAGAAAGGAGGAAAGTGAGGGCAGCATTGCACGATCCATAGCAGCACCCTACTCTCCCTCTTTTCCCTCTCTACCCCAACCTCTATACAAAGCACTTCATGGGACAGGCACGGGAGGGATGGCTTGGCTTCTCACTTTGGAGTTGCAACTGATTATGGGTGGGAGTCACAAAAAATTGGACAGTATTCTAAAGTCTTTGAGTGTGCAATGACTAAAAATTTGGTCAAAAATTTTCTTGGCCAAGACCTCAGAGAAAGCTCAATGGGCAGAGCACATGTTTTGCATACAGGAAGCCCAATTCTATCTCTGAAACTGTGCAGTTCACCTCAAGTACTGTTGGGGCTGGCCCAAAATATAAAACTGAACAGAACCAAAATTAGCTACAGTGTAATTCAAAATCAATCACATGGTCCATTCAACATGGATAATATTCATGGGGTGTGGAGTGATAGAACAAGCAGGATGCTTGTCTTAAATATGGCTGACCTGGGGGTCAATCCCCAGCTCCCAAGAGTGATTCTTTTTTTTTTTTTTTTTGGTTTTTGGGCCACACCCGGCGTTGCTCAGGGGTTACTCCTGGCTGTCTGCTCAGAAATAGCTCCTGGCAGGCACGGGGGACCATATGGGACACCGGGATTCGAACCAACCACCTTTGGTCCTGGATCGGCTGTTTGCAAGGCAAACACCGCTGTGCTATCTCTCCGGGCCCCCAAGAGTGATTCTTAAGCACAGTCAGTAGTGAGTGGCCCCAAAACCAAACCAACCAAAACATCCTAATGAGAAGCTGTCAGCACTCACTGCCTGCTAAGCTTGGGCCCCTGGGGCCCTGCGTTCCATGGGGTCCAATGTGCTGCCTTTGGGGAAAAGAATGCTGACCTGCCCCTTCCAGGACACCCCAGCCAAAGTCCAGGTATAATCATCCTTATCTCCTGCACTCTAGATCTTTTCTGCTATCTATGGGGGCCCCAACAGGCAGTGATAACACAAGTGCTGGCCTGCTGCTTGGGACAGTTGGTGTGGGCATCTCTGCAAATAGAATCGCATTGGCTGCTCAACTGAGCCTCCATCCTGGTTAGATCCAAGTCCTTCCTCCTCTAAATTGAGCAACAAGCAACCAAGGCAGTCTCTTCCCTTAGATCGGCTCTGTGGGGGCCTCGTAGAGGGGTCTCTGTCCCCCCCATAGAGAGCAAACTTGACTTGGCTAGAAGATCCTGATCACTGACAAGAAGAGTCTGGGGGGTGGGTTCTTTCTTCTTCTTCTTCTACTTTTTTTTTTTTTTGGTTACAATCACCAGCTGTAGAATAGTGGGTACGGTGCTTGCCTTACGTGCAGTCAAGCTAGGTTCAATAACCAGCACCATATATGGTCTCCCGAACCCAGCCAGGAGTGATCCCTGTACACAGAGCCAGGAATAAGCTCTGAGAAGCACCAGGCATGCCCTTCTCCCAAAAAAGGCACTAGAACTTCATTCTGAGCAGTGGGTTCCCAAACACAGTGACCTGTGTGCATCTATGTGCAATGTACCCCCATTACCAGTCTTTCCTCCTGCAAAGGAAGACCAGAAACCTTCTCACCCCAGGAACTTCTATGACTCCAAACTTTTGAAGCCTATGCTCACTTTCTGTTTTGCATTTTTATCTGGAACTAAAAAGCTTTTGATGTTTTTGGGTTTTTCTTTTTTTTGGGTGGGTCATACTTTATGGTACTCAGGGCTTATTATTGACTCTGCATTCAGGAATTACTTCTGGAAGATTTAGGGGACCACATGGGATGCTAGGAATTGAACCTGTCTTGACAGCGTGCAAAGCAAGCATCTTACTCAAAATACTATCACTCTTCCCCCTAAGACGCTATTGAAAGCCAGAGTCTTCCCTTCCCTCCCTCACCTTATATATCTATAGAGATGGAAGAAGATTCCAAGAGCTGGCATGGATGTTTTATTGATTGAAACATCACTTTATAAAATTTTGATTATGCTATCAATGTTACTATGTACCTAAAATATTACTGTGAAAGATATGTGTTAACCCCCACTTAGGGGGGCACGCACCAGACATGGCTTTTTGCCTTCCTGGGGCAGTGTCTTCCTCCCAAAGAATTATTTGCCAAAAGGCCCACTTAGCAAAGTCAATCATTTGACTCTTTGCGTGGATCATTGGCGGTAATTCCAACATGGCTGTAACATTACATTTTTTCTTTATTTGGACACTATAGAAATCCTGCCTCAGCTTTCCTACAGACAAAGAAATGTCAGTACCAAAAACCCTCCAAAAGGTCCCTGCTGGCTAGTTCGTATAACCTGGTGCCAGCAGCTTGTTTTTCTGAGTCTAGCTCTATGATGGTAAACAATTATTTCTGTCCCCCCTAAAATCTATTTTCCGGCTACTACATAAACATCATAAATATCTCTGTCTCTCTCCTCCTGGTTTCTTGAAAAACCTGCTTTTTGCTAAGCCAAAAACATCTCTAGCTCTGGTTTCACTGCCCTCCAGCAGAGTTCTTTCTCACCTGAAGAACGGTCTTTTAATATGTAAATTTAAGGCCTGTTTTCCCATTGTACTGCTCTCCTGCTTTTTGTGGACACCTTGCATACCAGAGTTTGTGCTTATAAATGTCATCAGCTGAAAAGTAAATTTGTCTCTCATCCCTTGGGTCCCTTGGACGAGGGTCCCCATACAATGCATTTTGTGTGGTCTCATTTATTTCATTTTCATATTTCATATTCATCCACTCATACTCCTGCTTCTCTCCCTGTGAAAGGTTCCTGGACTCCACGAAGGTTCTGCTTAGCAACGCAACATGTCTGCAGCAATATGTAATCCACTTTGGTCAAAATAAAAATTATTATTATAAAAAATTTTATTACGCTAAAATATACATGAGTTTGGCATTATAACTTTAACTCTTGCATTTTTGGGGGGGTCACACCCGACAGTGTTCAGGGGTTATTCCTGGCTCTACACTCAGAAATTGCTCCTGGCAGGCTCAGCGGACAATATGGGATGCCGGGATTCGAACCAACATGTGTCCTGGATCAGCTGAGTGCAAGGCAAGTGCCCTATTGCTGTGCTTTCGCTCAGCCCTTTAACTCCTTCATTTTTGCTAAATTTTTTGGTTTTCCCAAGCTGTGCTCAGAAATCCTGGGTGTCCCTTGTGAAATCACCCCAAGCACCATAGTTCCAACTTGGGTTAACAGGTCCAAAGCAGGTAGCCGCAAAGAATTAATAAATCAAGCCAGTCAGGAGAGAATCATAGAGTCAGGCTGGCTTCTCGCTGCATGGTCTCTCTGAGTGTGCCAAGACAAAACAGAAACCTCTCTTTATTTTCTCTGTACAAATTCAACTGGGCAGAGGAGGGTCCAGAGAGATCCAGGTGGACTTTTACATATCAAATGGATAGGTGGAAAGAAAGAGGAAATTGAGGATCACCTTTGTTTTGGGTGAAAGCGGGTTGTGATATAACAGTCCCTTGTGGTAATTCTCCACCTACTGAACCTACAATTCCGGGCTAGTTCTGAAGATGTGGTTGGTGTTGCTTAGGCTCTATGGTGCCAGGAACTGTCCAGGCCGTGTGGGCAGTGCTCAGAGGTCTGCAAGGCCATACTCTTGTGACGTTTGGGGAATCTCCAGCTCTGCACTCTGAGTCATTCGGGGAGCATGTGGTGCCAGAGCCTGAACGCAGGTCTGATACATGCCAGGCATGCATCTGAACCCCTATCTATCTCTTCAGCCCCTTAACTATTTGTAAGTGGACAGTTCTGTAACAATGAGTATGTCGTCACATTGTTCTGCATCTATGGACATCATCTATTTTTTGTTGTTTTTTGGGGGGGGAGTAACACCAGACAGCGCTCAGGGATTACTCCTGGCTCTGCACTCAGAAGTCAACCCTGGCAGGCACGGAGGACCATATGGGATGCCAGGATTTGAACCACCGTCCTTCTGCATGCAAGGTAAATGCCCTACTGCTGTGCTATCTCTTGGGCTCTGGACATCATCTATTGCCTGAGCTTTGTCGCCATTAAGCACTAATTCCCTGTCTACTCTCCCTCAGACTACAGCACCATCCTTCTGAGTCAATGACTGTGACAATCTGGGGAGCCTTAGAGAAGTGGAACCCCACAGTTGCGTTTTCCATCAGACCTTATCTATATTGTAAAGTTGCTGTCAGCACAAAAGTGAATTTATTTCTGAGCTCATGGGTCCTTAAGTAGTTCATGAACAATGTGCATACAAAACTTCAGGTGCTTGTGAAGTGAGTTTTTTGTGGTTTTGGTTCAGGCCCCCTCTGCAATGCCCATGGCACTCCTGTCACCATCTAGACTGATAGCTCATTGGTGGCCTGAATTGTAAGGCACCAACCAAATGAACAAAAATCCTTGGTGGCCACCCCTCCACTTCCCCTGTAACAGTATCCAAATGCCCTTCCCTCCTCCTCTGACTTTGTTTGTTCCAGAGTCATATGTGATGCTACTGAAGGGCAGGTCCTCAACTGGTACTCTGGATGCCCTCCTGGAAGTGATTGGAAGACTGTCCAGTGAGTGATAGGAATTAAACCCAGGCCTCCTGCACATGCAAAGCAGATGTACCACCATATTGAACTATCTCTCTGCCCAAAATATTCTTCCTTGTGAAAACAGAATAATATTGGACCTTGAGAGCTTGTTTGGAGGTTCTAGCAGGGGAGCGAAGCTACTAGTATACCCTCGACCAAAGAACGGTCCGTCTCTATTCCGGGAAGGCCGTCCTCTTCGACTGAGTGTGCAGCTTCGGGAGAGACACACATGGAGTGGTGAGGGAGGAAGGGGACACCCGCCTAGCCAGCCAGATCAGCCGAATCAACCCTGGCGATCAATGGAGTGACAGATGTCGCAGCCAGATCACCCTCACATCCAAAAACAGAATAATATTGGGATGCAGCCATAATACAGCAACTGAGCAGAGTCAGGAGTAAGCCCTGAGCACTTCTGAGTGTGTCCTTCCAAATAGACTGATTAATACCCATTACACATATAGAATATATATATACACGCAAGCATACATATATGTTTTTCTGTATATGGTTTTGAGGGGTGGGGTTGGGTCACAATCGGCGGCATTCAGTGGTTACTCCTCACTCTGTGCTCAGAAATTGATCCTGGGGCTGGAGTGGTAGGGCGTCTGCTTTGCACACACTAACCTAGAACAGACCACGGTTCAATCCCCCAGTGTTCCATATGGTCCCCCAACCCAGGAACAATTTCTGAGAGCATGGCGAGGAGTAACCCCTGAGCGTCACCAGGTGTGGCAGGCACGGGGGTGGGGGTGGGGGGGAATTCAAACCACCTTCTGTCCTGGGTTGGCCATGTGCAAGGCAAACACCCTACTGCTGTGCTATCACACAGGCCCGCTTGTACATGTTTGTCTTAGATTATTTCCACCTCTACCAAAAAATTATTATTATTATTATTATTTTCTTTTGATTTTTGGGTCACACCCAGCACTTCTCAGGGCTTACTCCTGGCTCTACGCTCAGAAATCACCCCTGGCAGACTCTGGGGACTGTATGGGATGCAGGGATTTGAACCGCCGTCCTTCTGCATGCAAGGCAAATGCTCTACCTCCATGCTATCTCTCTGGCCCTTTAAAAAAATGGTTTTTTTTTGGCCAAAAAATTATTTTAACTGGGGCTGGAGAGATAGCATGGAGGTAAGGCTTATGCCTTTCATGCAGAAGATCATTGGTTCAAATTCCAGCATCCCATATGGTCCCCTGTGCCTGCCAGGAGCGATTTCTGAGCATGGAGCCAGGAGTAACCCGGGTGTGACCCCAAAACCAAAAGAAAAATTATTTTAACTAAAATAGAATTTCTGCATTAGACTTGTGGAAGAAAGTCTAGAGGATAGAAATAGAGGGATTAAGATGAGTCCTGATATAAAATTGGTCTTCTACCTCACCCTGGCTGTCCAAGCTGCTGCCTAATTTGGTCCTTTCATTGGCTTTTTGCTACCTTTTCCTTTGGCCCCTAGGCATTCCGTAGCCTCACAAGTTTTGTTAAGAATCTGGTTACTGAGATTGCCCTAATGTTCAGTATAGGTCCAATATCAGTGGCTCTCTTAAACGCACCCCGAAAGACTTGAAGCCATGGATAAACCTCTAAGCTTTAAGGAGTTTTGAGTATTTGGCTAAACGCCCCTGCTTGCTCTGCTCCTGGCTGTGGAGATGCTCATAACGGGGATAGCTTGGTGCCAGTGTCTGGGTGCAAACATGGCATTCCTAATATTTTGCGCGCAAAAACTTTTAATTTGGTCTCTTGTTGCCATGTCCAGAACTGGAAGCCCACCAAAGTAACCTAAAACAGGCAACTCCACCCATTTTGCTCTTCTTCTTTTATTATTACAGAAAAGGGGGAATTGTGGGGAGCCTAGCTGATGAAACCTAGAACATAGGACACCTCAGTAATTCCTAATCTTGTCACCCACATGACCAAAGGCGCCCATGCCTTGAGAACAAAGGAAATAGACAAATACTAAAATAATTCAAAGCAACCCAATACATCCAGCCAGAAAGAAAAATATAGAGCAGGGGCCGGGAAGGTGGCGCTAGAGGTAAGGTGTCTGCCTTACAAGCGCTAGCCAAGGAACAGACCGCGGTTCGATCCCCTGGCGTCCCATATGGTCCCCCCAAGCCAGGGGCGATTTCTGAGCACATTGCCAGGAGTAACCCCTGAGCGTCAAACGAGTGTGGCCCAAAAACCAAAAAAAAAAAAAAAAAAATATAGAGCAACTTGCCTTTGTGTTAGCAAAAGGTTATTAGAATTACAACTGATGTTTTATTTATACTTGCTAAGTATAATTTATAGAACTCTGTTTGAATCTTATGTTTTCAGGTAAAACGTGCTCTCTACCTCTTTGCCCTTCCCGATTACCTGCCCCCAGCTTATGCTAATGAGTGCTCACAGTTGTAATTGGTGGAAAACTTGTAACACCCTCTGACGTATTTCAGCCCTTAAAAGCTGATTCCCCCCCGACAATAAATCCCTTTTAAACAGCATGTGTCGTCTTGAGGGCCTCTCTTACTAACTTCTCAAGTTTTTCTTCACAGGTCGGTTCTGCTCGGGCAAACCCACGAATAACTAGCAACCTTCATTTCCACACCCCCGCGGGTCGGGGGTCCCCCACGGGAGGTTGCAGGCATCCAACTATTTTTGATGTATTATTGCCTCTTAGAGTTCACGTTTTTTCATGGGGGTGTGTCTTTAACTAATCGACATTCTCTTGTGCCAATCAGTCTCAGTCTTCTCTTTGTCTTGCACTTAATGAATTGGGGGGGGGGGGGGTGTTGGGTCATAGCCGGCAGCTCTCAGGGGTTATTCCTGGCTCATGCTTAGAAATCACTACTGGCAGGCTCAGGGGACCAAATGGGATGCCGGAATTCAAACCACCATCCTTCTACATGCAAGGCAAATGCCTCCATGCTATCTCTCGGGCCCATTAATGAATTTTTGTTTTGTTTTGTCTTGGGGCCACACCCGGTGACATTCAGGGGTTACTCCTGGCTATGAGCTCAGAAATCCCTCCTGGTTTGGGGGACCATATGGGAGACGGGGAGATCGAACTGTGGTCCGTCCTAGGTTAGTGCAAGTCCTACCTCTTGCACCACTGCTCTGCCCCACTTTTTTTTTTTTCATTTTAATTTTTTACTTATTATTTTTAAAAATATTTACACTTTATTTACATTTCAATAAGTGTGAATCCTTGTGGGTAACAAGGTCATTTGATCCTTAGCAGATAGCCAGCTCAGAATTTGGCTCAAATCTCTTCCTCTGAGACCGAAGTGGTGGCACTAGAGGTAAGGCACCTGCCTTGCCCGTGCTAGCCTAGGACGGACCACGGTTCGATCCCCAGGCATCCCATATGGTTCCTCCAAGCCAGGAGCGATTTCTGAATGCATAGCCAGGAGTAACCCCTGAGCATCAACGGGTATGGCCCAAAAAAACAAATAAAAGAAAAAAATCTCTTCCTCTTTTTTTCATGGAGTGAACCCTAAGCACATCCAGGAATCCCTGAGCAATGCTAGGTATGGCCCCAAAGCCAATACACACACACACACACAAATATGAAAAAAAAAAACTACTTATAAAATGTTTTTTCAACAGATCCAAGTTCATCTATTACAGAAAACTTTGGGGACCCTTTGCTTGGAGAAGCACAGATAGGGGGTACAAAGGACCTTCTCAAATAAAACTGTAGAACATTGCTCAACCTCCCGATTACACTACATGTCCTCCCTGAGGCCCTGTCATGTTGTGCAGCCTTCAGATGAATCACCCCCTGCCTAATGGGGTCACTAGTCTATTCTGTTAATGATCTGAGATCTTTCTAGTGTTTCTCAATTTCTTGCCCAATGCCGGGGGCCCAAGAATAGCACCCTTGTGAGGGAAAGGGAGTGATGGAAAGGGAAGCAGAGATCAGAGGTCGAGTCACTGAGCCAAGATGTCCTTCGAATTTCTTGAGAGATGACTTCCTAGAATGCAAAGGAATTTGCATTCAGGTAACAGGGGATTCTGACATGGATGGTTATAGGATGGCTGGCTGACTGCTTCTCTGCATCTCAGGCTCTGTCCTCATCTCAAATGCCTGTATTCCACTATCTCTTCCCAGGCTGGAAGGAACTCGGGCCCTAAATCTCTCTGAGCAAATTATCTGGAGGTAGTCAGTGTATGCACTTGAGCAGGTTCAGGCTTTTCCCGTCACTGACACAGTCTAAGCTTTGTTTTCAGCGGGGAGGGATGGTGGCTTGATGGAGATCATGTCAAAAGGAAGCAGCTTAGAGCAAGCATCGTGCAAACTGCAGAACTGCAAGTAATAGGATGGTTTTGAGGGCCAGCACCTTCACAGGAAGCCAAGGCAAAGGCAGTCGCTGAAATCAAGGCTGTGGTGCCACCTGGTGGTCAAAGCAAGAAAACCGGAGTAAACAGAGCCAGGAGTGATCCCTAAGCACAGCTGCGCACCCCACCCACTGTCCCAAAATAAGAAAAATCAAATAGGGTTTGTTTTATGAACTGTGCAGACGAGAACGGTAATATTTCTGGAAAGCTCCTATGGAGAACGGAAGGGAAATATGGAGAGCAGAGGCGCTTTACTTGGATAACTACTGCCACTGTGTTCCTGGTAATAAATAGTACACGGAGTGGGGGCACTGGTGTAGAGTGTCGTGTTGGAACATTGTGTGAATGAGCCCTCTCATGAAAAGCATTGTAAATCATGGTACATCAAATAAAATTTATTTATTTATTTAGTTTTTTGGTTTTTTTTTGGGGGGGGGGCACACCTGGTAATGCTCAGGGGTTACTCCTGGCTCTGCGCTCAGAAATTGCTCCTGGCTTGGGGGGGGGGATCGAACCCCAGTCCATCCTGGGTCGGCTGCATACAAGGCAAACGCCCTACTGCTGCGCCACCACTCTGGTCCCAAATAAAATAAATTTAAAAGAAAAATAAAATTGAACATATCCGGGCCCGGAGAGATAGCACAGTGGCGTTTGCCTTGCAAGCAGCCGATCCAGGACCAAAGGTGGTTGGTTCGAATCCCGGTGTCCCATATGGTCCCCCGTGCCTGCCAGGAGCTATTTCTGAGCAGACAGCCAGGAGTAACCCCTGAGCACCGCCGGGTGTGGCCCAAAAACCAAAAAAAAAAAAAAAAAAAAAGAATTCTGGTAGAAGAGGCAGTATATTTAGAGCTTATGTTAGAACCAAGTTACAGGGATTGTTGGACTTGTTCCAGTGGTCCCCATATGCACCAATGACACCATGAGGCATTGTTCCGCTTTTGCATAGGCACATTAAAATGGGAAAATACTATACATCCAGGCAGGTAATAGAGATAGGAACACACAATCTTATAATGCAGTGGGACCTTACACCCTGAACATTGTCATAAAGACCTAGCTCAGGCTTCAGAAAAACCCCAAACCAGGATGCCATCTATAAAACAACCACAGTTGTCTATAACATCACCTGGGAGCAATCCTCTACCACAGAAGACCCTATCACTGCCCCAGCATCGACCTACTCCAAAGAGAGGTCCCTTAACACCGAGAAGACATAACAACAACAACAACAACAACAACCTGCTTTCAGGGCAGGGCTATCCACATTGCCCTCTAATTGTGAGGTGAAACTAGAGGACGCTCCACATCATCCTGACTTTGATGTAGATTCCAGATTTCAGGATCTTTAACTACAGAAACCTGACACCAACAATAGTGATGGGGAAGGGGGGGAGAGGTTATTGGCACTACAGACAATGACTTGGGTTGGACAACCTAGTATGCCTGAGCCTAGAGTTGGTCTTATACCAGAAAACTTCAGGGGTAAGGTCTCCTTGTATTTAAGCCAAGGCTTTTCCTTTCCATGTCCTCCATATTTTGCTGTGCCTATGCAAACAACAATTGCCACTCTAACAATGTTTTTGCTGTACTTCTTTAACTCTTATTCTTAAAAAGAAAAAAAAAAAAAAAGAAGAAAATCTTGGGGCCGGGGCCGGAGAGATAGCACAGCTGCGTTTGCCTTGCAAGCAGCCGATCCAGGACCAAAGGTGGTTGGTTCGAATCCTGGTGTCCCATATGGTCCCCCGTGCCTGCCAGGAGCTATTTTTGAGCAGACAGCCAGGAGTAACCCCTGAGCACCGCCGGATGTGGCCCAAAAACCAAAAAAAAGAAAGAAAGAAAAAAAAAAAGAAAAGCTTGGGGCCGGAGAGGTGGTGCTAGAGGTAAGGTGCCTTGCAAGCGCTAGCCAAGGAAGGACCACGGTTCGATCTCCCGGCATCCCATATGGTCCCCCGAAGCCAGGGGCGATTTCTGAGTGCTTAGCCAGGAGTAACCCCTGAGCATCAAATGGGTGTGGCCCAAAAAACCAAAAAATAGGGGCCGGGCGGTGGCGCTGGAGGTAAGGTGCCTGCCTTATCTGCGCTAGCCTAGGAGACGGACCGCGGTTCGATCCCCCGGCGTCCCATATGGTCCCCCAAGCCAGGAGCGACTTCTGAGCGCATAGCCAGGAGTAACCCCTGAGCGTTACCGGGTGTGGCCCAAAAACCAAAAAAAAAAAAAAAAAAAAAAAAAAAAACCAAAAAATAAAAAAAATAAAAAAAGCTTATTAAACCTTCTGCTAGGCCTTTAATGAGTTAATTGATGATTCAATGATTTTCAAAAATATACTTGCTACTGAACCTTTTCTTTCTCTTCCATCTCGTTAGTTTTTTTAAATTTTTAAAGTAACTTTGCCTTTGTTCTTCCTGAAACAAATGTATTATAATCAATTGTGTCAACTATGTGATATATTTCTTTAAATAAATTTTAAAAAAAGGAAGAAAATAAAAAAGAAAGAAATCCAAGCAAAGAAACCTCAATGTCTGAGTACCATGGGCCAGCAGGCACAGATGTCGTTAGCAGAGGTACAAAGTCAAACCATTAAACTAATCATCATTAACTGGAATCAAAGAAATAGCATAGCAGGTAGGGCTTACCTTACATGGAGCCCACCCAAGCTCAAGGCCTAACATCTCACCTGGTCCTGAGGACTGCCAGAAGTGATTCCTGACTGCAGAGCCAGCAGTGTCCCCTGAGCACTGCCAGGTGTGCCCCCCCCCCAAAAAAAAATAATGAAACATTGTTTAAAATTATAGTATACTGACTGAAGAGATAGTAGTGCAAATATTTACCTTGCATGAGGCCAACCCCACACCCTATATATATTCCCGCAAGTACTCACCCAGGAATGATTCCTACGTGTAGAGCCAGGAGTAATTCCTGAGTACCACCCAGTGGCCCAAAAACAAATAAAAGAAAAAAACAGTATTGTAGTGTGCTTGGGGAATAGTACAAGGATAAGACATTTGCACATAGATAATCCTGTTTCAAATCTTGGGCACCACATATGGTCCTGTGAGCACTGCCAGGGTTCAGTCTTGGGTTAAGAGTTAGGAAGAGGCCCTGAGCATGGTGGAATATGGCTCTCCCCCCCCCCCCAAAAAAAAAAAAAAGAAACAGGGGCCAAAAGGAAAGTACAGTGGGTAGGTTTACCAAATTCAATTCCTGGCATCCCATATGGTCCCCTGAGCACCACCAAGACTAATTCTTGAGTACTGCTGGGTAGATGACAAAAAAAATAAAAGGTAAAAAGAAAAGAAACAAACAAACTACATGGGCCCAGAGAGATAGCACAGCGGCGTTTGCCTTGCAAGCAGCCGATCCAGGACCAAAGGTGGTTGGTTCAAATCCCGGTGTCCCATATGGTCCCCCGTGCCTGCCAGGAGCTATTTCTGAGCAGACAGCCAGGAGTAACCCCTGAGCACCGCCAGGTGTGGCCCAAAAACCAAAAACAAACAAACAAACAAAAAAAAGTTAGGAAGAGGCCCTGAGCATGGTGGAATATGCCGACCCCCCAAAAAAAAGAAAGAAAGAAAAAAGAGGGGCCGGGAAGGTGGCACTAGAGGTAAGGTGTCTGCCTTGCAAGCAGCCGATTCAGGACCAAAGGTAGTTGGTTCAAATCCCGGTGTCCCATATGGTCCCCCGTGCCTGCCAGGAGCTATTTCTGAGCAGACAGCCAGGAGTAACCCTTGAGCACCGCCGGGTGTGGCCCAAAAATCAAAATAAATAAATAAATAAATAAATAAATAAAATAAAAAATAAAAAAAAAAGAAAGAAAGAAAAAAGAAACAGGGGCCTAAAGGAAAGTACAGTGGATAGGATTACCAAATTCAATTCCTGGCATCCCATATGGTCCCCTGAGCACCACCAAGAGTAATTCTTGAGTACTGCTGGATAGATGACAAAAAAATAAAAGGTAAAAAGAAAAGAAACAAACAAACTACATGGGCCCGGAGAGATAGCACAGAGGCGTTTGCCTTGCAAGCAGCCGATCCAGGACCAAAGGTGGTTGGTTCAAATCCCGGTGTCCCATATGGTCCCCCGTGTCTGAGCAGACAGCCAGGAGTAACCCCTGAGCAACGCCGGGTGTGGCCCAAAAACAAACAAAACAAACAAACCAACAAACTACACACTCCCTCCTGTGAGGATAGTGACTTTCTTCCAACCTGTGCCTCATGAGCTGAGAGAAGCTGCTGCATGGTTAGAACTGAGGAAAAGGAAGAGCAGGCAAGAAGCTCCACTGCTCTAGGATGGGGGGTGGGCTGGATGCACCGAGCAGAAGACCATAAGAGGAATAGATGGTGAAGGAGCTGACAATGAGGGACATCTATCATGGGGCTTAGAGATTCAGGACTCTTTCTGTGATTTATCTCCTAGATATTAGTGCTGTCAGGCCTTTCTAGATAACTGAAAGTGGCTTTCAGCACCCAAAAACCACCAGGGAGGTGTCTCCCTAAAATGAACAAGTAAAATGAAAGATGCTATTAGGAACATGAAATAACAAATCACAAAATCAGTGGACTTTGTAATGACGTAAATGAGCAGAACCACCACTGTGAAAGACAATGGGACAGTTTGCTATACAATCAAAAGCACCCAGGGGGTCTAACGCAGTGGTAGCACATATGCTGTTCATGTATGAAACTCTGGGTTAGATCCCTGACACCATCTGCAAAATAGCATACAACCAAGACATACACCACCACCCAGGTAATTTTTCCCAAGAGAAATTAAGACAGAAAGTCACACAAAGATTTGTATAAGAATATTCAGGGAGGGGCCAGAATGATAGCGCAGTGGTAGGACATTTGCCTTGCACCCAACAGACCCAGGACAGATTCCAGGTTTGGTTCCGGGCATTCCTGAGCCTTCGAGGAGTGGTTTCTGGGCACAGAGTCAGGAGTAACCCCTGAATGATGTTGGGTGTGGCCCCAAAACCAAAATAAATAATTTTATTTATTTATTATTTATTTATTTATTTATTTTTTTTTTGGTTTTTGGGCCACACCTGGCAGTTCTCAGGAGTTATTCCTGGCTCCATGCTCAGAAATTGCTCCTGGCAGGCACGGGGAACCATATGGGACGCCAGGATTTGAACCGATGACCTCCTGCATGAAAGCCAAACGCCTTACCTCCATGCTATCTCTCCGGCCCATAAATAATTTTTTTAAAAAAAAGAATATCAGAGCAATTTTACTCACAATATCTTAATACTGAAACTAACCCAGATGCCTAAACAAGGACCCTCATGTCCTCCCTTTGTGATCCTGAGAAACAACTCCCCACCAGCCCAGCTGGGCCTCCTGCAGGCCGCCTACCAATGTCTTCCTTCAGCTGGCAAACGCCTTCTGGAACATGCACCGGTGCTAGGGGATGGGGTGCGATGGCACAATCTCACAAGTCACTTTCGAAAGTCACTCATGAAAGATTCGGGGCACAGAAGACCACATCCGGGCCGCTCCTATATAGGTAAGATTCTAGGAAGATAAAAATGCGGTGCCAGGAATCAGTTGATTGCGACAGGGGAGCAAGAATTGACTGCAGAGGCCTGGAAGGAGACTGCGGAGGAATAAATGCGCCTAAAAAGACATGCATGCATGTGCCTGGCCCTTTCTAGCGTTGAGCTTGGTGTTGCATTCGCCCGTCCCAATCTCACCAGCCATAGATCAACGATGGCTTGCATCTAAACCTCCCTCACTCCCTGCTGGCATGACTTGGTGACAGATGTAGCTGCAGTGCGGCATGGTGGCACCGCCCGCCAGATCAGCCTAGCCATCCCCGGGGAAGGCAGCCGGGACCGGGCACCCGCACCCCACCGGCAGCAGAGGCGAGGTGCGCCGGAGTGGCCCCGCGTGTCACTCCTGCGGCCAGGTCCCAGCCGCCCTCCCTGCCCCGAGACAGTCTGCAAGGGGCCCGCGCGCGTCTGCAATCCCTCCCGGGTGCTGCAAAGGCGTCTCGGCGCCCAGCATGGCTCGCGAGGGGGGTTGCTGCTCGGGGGGTTTTGGGGGGCACCCCTGGGAAGAAGCTCCCGCCCGTGCCCAGCGCGGTCTTGGCCCTGGAGCCCCGCCCGCCCGCGCCCCGCCCCGCCCGCAGTGCTCCCAAAGGCATCCCCGCGCCCGGCTCACTCTCTGCGGTGCCCAGCTCCGGGGACCTGCGGGGCGACCGCGCTGGAGACGTGCGGCCTCCTCCCGCCCGGCTCCGGCCACCCCTGCAGGCGGCGTGCAGTGCGGGTGAGTGGGCCAGGTCTGCCTTCTGGTGGGGGAGACAGGGGGGCTCCTGGGGATGCTTTCTGGGCTGGGTGGTCGGTATGGTCCAAGCTGAAGCACCCATAGAGGTCTACTTCTATTACTTTCCCGAGCCTCAGTCTCCACTTCTGTTGTGTATGTAAACATTTCAATGGGATTATTATGTTACTGACCCTACCCTGATCGGTGATTGTGCCCTACCCTAGGGTGTGACCTGGCATTCTGCTCCCACCATGGGATGGTACCTGATTCTGGGGGGATAAAAGCAAGGGTCTGTGGAAGGCGAAGGGCTTTTTGGCTGGAACTGATGCTGAGGCTTTTGGCTTCAGTCCTCCGAATAAAGCTAATATTTTCACAAGCCTGACTGTCTGCTAGCCGTTTACCCGCCGCTTCACCTCAGAATCGCCGGCTGAACAGGGTGGCAGATGCGTGCTCCGAGCTGGAGAGGAAAGACCTCATCCTCCATCCCTTCATCAGTCAACCCCATCAAGGGCTGACTTGCAACACACCTCCATTAAATGGGAATATAGCTAAAGCTAGGGGTGGGTCTCCTCGGTAAGGCACTTGCTTTTCTCGCGTGAGGCCTCAAGTTTCACAGCCTGCACCACAAATCTTCAAGTACAAGAAAGTTGGTGGGGAAGGTCTTGGGAAGGAGCAATACAACAGAGGCAGAATGCTTGCCTTTCCCACAGCCATTGTAGGTCCAATTCTTTTCACCCCACATGGTTTGCAGAGCCTGCCAGGAGTGGTTCCTTGAGTACAGAGTCAGGAGTAAGCCCTGAGCACTGCCAAATGTGACCCTGAAACGAACACATTTATCAATATGATATTGATAGCATCCGACTTCCCAGGTGAGGAACTGGTTTAGATTAGAGCTATAAGCATCCCACCCAAGAAAAGAGTTGTGCTTGAACCAAGATTTCAGATTCTTCCGGAAAGATCTCTCGGTTGGAAGCTACACGTCTTGTCACTGTGTCCCCTGCCCCGCCCAGCCCCGGCCTTGCAGAATCACTGTGGCTGTGGCTACTGCTGAAGAAAACTGTTCTGATTCAACCTTCTCTTGCCAGTGGCGAGAGTGGCCCTTCTATTCTCCCCGAGAACACAGCTGGGGATTGTCGCTGGGTCTGGCACATGATCCACACCACTCAGTAGGAGAGCATGAGTCTGCCAAGCTGAGATTTTGGTAACAAGAGGATCCTTGAAAGCTGGAGGGATAATCCAGCGATCAGGACATTTGCTTTGCATGCAACTGGCCCAGGTTCAATCTCCATGACCCCATGTGGTCCTCCAGACTGCCAAGAGTGAGTGATCTTGAAATACAGAGCCAGGAGTATGCCCCGAGTACTACCAGGGGAGACTCCAAAACCCAAAAAAGTAAACAAAAAGTTCTTGCCTCTGTCTGGCCTCCTTGGTGTGATATGCCTGACATTCAAGAACAGAAGTCATGTCAGTCCAGCCTTCACAATATCCCAGGAGAAATGGTGAGACGACATACCATGGTCTGGAAGAGTAACAAATGACCCTGTTGTCAGACTTTCTCTTTTGTTCACTGTGCTGTGGGCAGAGAATCCCCACTGAGAGGCACTACCTGAGGCTTTAGTCCCTGAGTGCTCCATCACCATAATGCCACCCCATAGGTACCTGAACCTATCTTTGTTCCTGAGCCTGGGAAGATCCTGTTCTGGTAGCCACTCCAGCATCTTCTAGGTGTATCTTCAGAATGGAGGCAACTGGGAGCTTGTGAGGACTCTGTCAGACTCCATAATTCTATTCACTCTCAGGTCCTACCCTAAGGCATAAAAAGCTCCCC
This sequence comes from Suncus etruscus, assembly GCF_024139225.1. Classification (NCBI taxonomy): domain Eukaryota; kingdom Metazoa; phylum Chordata; class Mammalia; order Eulipotyphla; family Soricidae; genus Suncus; species Suncus etruscus. The sequence continues at coordinate 104,721,457 of NC_064853.1, read as the reverse complement.
CACCTAGACTTCCCTTTAGGTATTCAAATTTCAGTAGATGCACTGAAAAGGGACACAGACTATTGAGTTCCAGACTTGTGAGAGCTAGAAATAGCTTCAGTACTTAGGAGAGGGACAAGACCTTTTTTGCTTTTTATAAATGCATATAGTTTAAGTTTGAAGTTTCCCTGAGCTTATAAGGCATCCTGTTTCATGACCTTCAGAGCCACAGGCTAGCATTGGCGGAAAGAGATAAGAACCTGGCTCTACTCTAGGAGGGCAGTATACGCCCAAATTTGCTCATGCTTTCTGTTATCCTTGCTTGCAAAACTTTTAGTAAGGTGGAGTAAGAGTAAGGCGGTCACCCCCCACCTCCAGCCTTTAAGGTAAAGAAATGTAACCTTAAGTTTAATATTTTTCTGTAGCATAAAAATGTAGCTTTTAGTGGTGGTCTATTAAGCTTCAGCAATTGTCTCTGTGTAACTTTTAATGGTGGTCTGTTAGGCTTTAACGATTGTTTCTTTGCGTAACTTTTAGTGGCGGTCTGTTTGGTTTTAACGATTGTTTCTTTGTTTCCTAAATATCTCTCATAACTGAGTTGTGCTGTATTCCTAAATAATATGTAACAAACGGAATACTACTTCCGTGACATATGCTGTCCCTTTGGGAAAGTGCTCTATAAAAACACTGCTTAAGTAAATGGTCTTTGCTCTGGGGTTCATCTCTGGGCACTGACCCTGGTGCCACTGGCACCAGAAAATAAATAACCCATTGCAAATTTGCATGGCTTCCGACTCTCCTTGAAACGCTCGAGACACTGCTCTGATCCTCGTACCCCGCCGCTCTGATCCCCGTACCCCAACAGTGCTTACTCCTGGCTCTGTGCTCAGGGGTCGCAGTGTGCAGGGAACCACATGTGCTTGGCCTCTCCACATCCCATGCAAGGCAAGCAAGTATGTTCTTCTATATCACCTCTTCAGCCCCTAGTGCAATTATTTTCTTTTGCTTGATTTTGGACTAACATACTATAATGCCAGGGGTGACCCCTGGCTCTGTGCTCATGGGTCACTCCTGGCAGTACCAGGGATCCAACCCAGGCCTCCCATGTAAAAACACTTAGTCCAATCACCTCTCTCTCCCACCTCAGTGTACTGTTTAGTGGATAACCATGCAAAGCCCCGTTTTTGGTTTTGGGGGCACACCAGGTGGTGCTCAGGAGTTACTCTTGGCTCTGCACTCAGCCCACAAATGGGCTCAGAGGACTGTATGGGATGCTGGGGATTGAACCCAAATCTGCTGTATGCAAGGCAAGCAAGCGCCTTCCTTGCTGTGCTATTGCTCCAGCACCAGAGACGCAATCCCTTGAAATATTGATAACAGGGGGGTCTCCAGGTGACTTATATGAAGTGGAGAGGAAAGAGGCAGCTGCCTCAAGAAGGAAAACTTCTACTTTCTCTTTCTATCCACCTCTGGGAACAACTGGGGAAAACTAGGACAGTGAGCCTTGGTAGATGCAGGAAAAGGCCAGTCCTAGGGTTGTTTTTTTTTTTTTTGTTTTTTTTTTTTTTTTTTTTTTTTTTGGTCCTTACCTTTCCCTGACAGAATGTCAGAAGATGAGCAGTGAAGTAAAAGATTTTATTTGGAAGTTCTGAGGGAGAGAGAGACAGACAGACAGACAAGCAGACAGATATGCTGCCGGTTTCTTCTGTCCAACAGCACCAGAGGATTTCAGGGAAGTGGGATTGCACGTACCAGCATAATGCAAAATATGAAGACAATGAGATCACACAATGAATGTATGGGAAACATGTTCTGGCAAATGTGTTCCAAATTTAATCTCCAAGCTAGGAATATTTGAAGGGTAAAATGTCAGTCATAGTATGAGAGGAATTTCCGCATTGACAAAGGACAGAAATTTTAGGAAAAAAAGAAACATTAGCAGCAGGCTAAGAATCTACCTGGCTAGTCAGCTCAGGTGAAAAGGATCTATTTGAGAAGTCCTGGGTTAGAAGGGAGAAAGTTAGCATATCAAAAAGGGGGGACTGCCTGACTGATCTGTGGAAGCAAACTTGCCTGTCAGGTTCTACCAAATTTAGCAGGGAAAGTTGCTTTAGAATAAAAGAGAGCCAGGTCAAAGAAATGTAAATTTTGTATCTGGCAAGAAGTTCCCATGTCTCAGAGCTCAGTTTCTGACCAGGCTTTTTGATGTAAATAGGGCTGACAGAGAGAAGAAAATCGTCTTGGTTTTGTTTGGTACTTGAAAATTCTCCAGGCAAAACAATTTGATTGGGGCCCGGAGAGATAGCACAGCGGTGTTTGCCTTGCAAGCAGCCGATCCAGGACCTAAGGTGGTTGGTTCGAATCCCAGTGTCCCATATGGTCCCCCGTGCCGGCCAGGAGCTATTTCTGAGCAGACAGCCAGGAGTAACCCCTGAGCACCGCCGGGTGTGGCCCAAAAACAAAACAAAACAAAACAAAAAATTTGATTGAGGCCATATTTTGGCTTATAAATATGCCAGGGAGAAATAATGGCCTATAAATATACAAGGGAGAAATATTTTTAAGCCGAATAATTTAAAGAGAATATAATGTCAGTATCATGACATGAATTTCAGAAGTATCTTTTCAGAATTTCCTAAACTAACCACGCAGGGGTGAAGCTTCCACAGTCGGCCTTTTGATGAAATTCCATGGGGTTATCAGTTCTCCACAACAGGAAATTCATCTGAGGGGCCTACTGAATCACCCCTTCAAGGGAGATATAGAAATAATTGTTGATGGCATGGACACAGATAGGCAGGCAGACAGAAACATGCTCAAAGCAAAGCATGGCTTCTCCAGAATGGAGAGAGCGCCGCAGTGTAAAATAAAAATATAAATAAATCCACAGGATGGGTGGGTGAGGCTGTCCCAAGCACCTTGTTTCTTTCTTTTTGTTTTTTTTGGGTCACACCCGGTGGTGCTCAGGGGTTACTCCTGGCTGTCTGCTCAGAAATAGCTCCTGGCAGGCACAGGGGACCATATGGGACACCGGGATTCGAACCAACCACCTTTGGTCCTGGATTGGCTGTTTGCAAGGCAAACACGGCTGTGCTATCTCTCCGGGCCGCACCTTGTTTCTAATCCCTCAGGCAGATGAGTCTGATGAAGCAGGGTAGTGGCAGAGAAATAATACACCAAGCCTGTGAGTTAAAGTTTCATTGGAATTAGTCTGCTTTTTGCCTCATGCCTTTCTCCACCATGTGCTGCCTTATGCCATGTGTTTTCTCTTCCATGTCCTCTCTCAGCCAAGCATGCCCCAAGCCAGCACTCTTTTCTTTATTCTCCAGAACCAAATTCACCAGGGTGGGAGAAGGTAGTCAGATACAAAGGCAACTCTCTGGGCTTTTACATCTCAAAGAAAGAGTTTGGGGGAAAAAAGGAAGACAGGGGAAGGGTTACACCCCAGTACACAGACCAGCATGGAAGTAGGGAGACCACATCTCGAGGGAAGTTATGAGAAATATGTATTTGGACACCATGTAACCAGGCAACACATGTGCAAACCTTCTTTGTTCCAAGTTGGCTTTAATAGGGCTTCTCCCAATCTGTCCCATATGGGGCTTCTGCCTAAGTAAGAGTCCCTTGCTAGGGTGGTTTCCTGGGGGAGAGTTGGAAGTAGCTGATGGTCTTCTTTGACCTTTCTTGACCTTTGCTCCTGCTGGAGCTTCTCAGAGTGAGCCTTTCTCTGGGTTTGCAGTGGCACCAGGTAAAGAAAGATCTTATCAGGCCTTAGTTCCTGTACCCAGAGGGTAGGTCCAGGCAATTTTAGGGCTAGTGATGGGGGACGTTCTATCTCTTGGTTTTATTACGGTCCAAGAACTCATTGCCACTGTCAGGGCCTTTCCCTGACTACCTGCTTCATTCCCAAGTTTTTAGAAATGTTAGAAACACACCACCAGGATAGTGCCAAACAGGATGGAGGTTTATAGCGCAGGCCTGGAGAGGAACCTATTCCTCCCTGCAGAGGTCAGATTTAGATGCCACATTATGATTCTCCAGCAACCAGCATATGTGGCCAGAAGCTTCACTCATTCCTTTTGTAAAATGGTGACTAGAAAGAATGAAGAGAAGCATGAAGTTCTTGGCTTTTAGCTGGAACTTAGTAGATAGTTGCCATTCCTGGTACCATTTCAATTACACAGAGACTCATTTCAAGTTTTTTTGTTTTTGTTGTTGTTTTTGAGTCACACCCGGCAGCGCTCAGGGGTTCCTCCTGGCTCTACACTCAGAAATCGCCCCTGGAAGGCTCAGGGGACCATATGGGATGTCGGGATTCGAACCACCAACCTTCTGCATGCAAGGCAAAAGCTCCACCTCCATGCTATCTCTCCGGCCCCTCATTTCAAGTTTTATATAACATTATTATTGGCATTATAATAACTAACCAAATATTACCCTTGATGTATGCAGCTTTGAGGACCAGAGTGGCTGGGAAATCTTTCCAGTCTTTGTGAGACGAGCAGCTTGATCCAAAGATGGAAATGCGGACACTTTGGGGTGGCCTCAGCCTGCTTCGAGTGCTGTGGTGTCTTCTCCCACAGACAGGCTATATTCATCCAGATGAGTTCTTCCAGAACCCTGAGGTCATGGCAGGTAAGGTTCCATGGTTGAAGTTAAGCAGACTGAATGCTCAATGGGAAGGAGAAATAGTTCACTGCCAGGTAGTAGCTACCCCCAGGTCTCTCTGCAGTCAGAACTGCTCCTGGCTGAGAGGTGATATCGCCCATTCCATTCTCTAACTTGAACCACCAATACAACTCATGCAGAATGGAAGCTATCTGAACCCTCTTACCAGAGGGGATTGTTGGGGAGAGTACATAATGGGTTACACTTGGTAGTGTTCAGGGCTTACCCCCTGACTCTGCACTCAGGTATATTTCATGGCAAGGTGTAAAATCACCCCACGAGCTGTATCTCCCAGTCCCAGGTGAATGAGTCTGAATCAGGGTCGCACAAGAAACAATCCAGACCAGGCTGAGGGTGAAACATGTGTAGTCTGGCAATCTTCTACCTAGTGTGGAGCTCCCTCTCTACCAGAACTACCATTTTTATTGAGTACAAAGATCACCGCTGGATAGGGCTGTAAACCCAAACAGGTTTATAAGCCAATTTTTGTTTTGGGTGAAACCAAGTTGTAAATAAACAGATACAAAGAAACCAGAGATAAACTTTGTTTTAGGTAAAATAAGGTGTAACCCAACAACAGGGTTCTTGGGGAACCATATATAGTACTGGGAAAAGAACTAGGGTAAGCTGGGTTGCAAGTGCCTTAATCCTTAGCTCTTAGTAGAGGGATTTTATTTATTTATTTATTTTTCTGTTTGGAGGTCACATCCAGCAATGCTCTGGGGTTACTTCTGGCTCTGCATTCAGAAATTACTCCTCGAGGTATTCAGGGTATCATATGGGATGCTGGGGATCAAACCCAGATCAGGCACTTTGCAAGTGCCTTACCACTGTACTATCTTTCTAGCCTTAGCAGAGGGATTTTAAAGTTGGGTTTCCCAGTGGTCTCTGCTAATAAAACTTTCCTTCCATAGGATTATTCAAGGCAACCCAAACCTGGAAGGCTTCCTTGTTAGGCATAATGTGCTAAGTGGTACAGAAAACAATCCACAGGTTGTTGTAGTGATCTTGAGGCTTCTCAGTCATTGTGGCTGGATGGTTTCTTCTCATAGTTCAAATGGCTCTATTCATTACGTCTAAAGCCAAGTGTGTCTGAGCAGCAGTGAGGAGACTAACTGTCCTCTTTAAGGGCAAGTTCTGAAAGCCACATGCTTTTTTGCACATTTCTATCCTATTGGTCAGTGTATCACACAGTTGGGAAATACACACAAACAAGGTCATCTCAACAAATGCCAGCTAAAGAAACTGAGGCAAGGGGCCGGGCGGTGGCGCTAAAGGTAAGGTGCCTGCCTTGCCTGCGCTAGCCTTGGACGGACCACGGTTCGATCCCCCGGTGTCCCATATGGTCCCCCAAGCCAGGAGCAACTTCTGAGCACATAGCCAGGAGTAACCCCTGAGCATTACGGGGTGTGGCCCCCCCAAAAAAAAAAGAAACTGAGGCAAGTGAAAGGACTATTAAGGAGACAAGGGCTAAAAGCAAGGTGACTTGTTTTGTTTGTTTATTTGTTTTGTTTGTTTTTGGGCCACACCCAGCAGTGCTCAGGGGTTATTCCTGGCTGTCTGCTCAGAAATAGCTCCTGGCAGGCACAGGGGATCATATGGGACACCGGGATTTGAACCAACCACCTTTGGTTCTGGATCGGCTGCTTGCAAGGCAAAGGCCGCTGTGCTATCTCTCCAGGCCCAGACTTGTTTTTTTAATTTGATTGAAAAGGACTGTCTTCGGGGCCAGAGAGATAGCATGGTGGTAAGGCATTTGCCTTGTGTGCAGAAGGTCAGTGGTTCAAATCCAGGCATCCCACATGGTCCCTCAAGCCTGCCAGGAGCGATTTCTGAGCATAGAGCCAGGAGTAATCCCTGAGCACTGCTGGGAGTGATTCAAAAACAAACAAACAAACAAACAACAAAAAAAGAAAAGGACTGTCTTCTTTCCTGCACATTTAAAAGCAAAAGCAAATTCCTAAATCAGCAAAATTGATTGAACTTCTGTTTCAACCTTTCACTCCTGACAGAAAATGTCAAAAGGCCAGATTGTTAAAGGAGAAACAACACCCCCTAGACAGCCAGAGTGTTATCCAGCTGTGGTGTGGGTCTCAGACAGAAATGAAAAGTCACACCACTCTGGCTTTTGCACTGGTGCTTCTCTTCCTCTAGCACATGTATTCCTCTAGCTTCGAGTCCTGGCTTCAAGTTACTGAACCAGAAAGCACTGGTGTTTGTGGCAGTGGAGACTTGTTCCCAACTCTCTCCATCCTTGTTTCCTCTTCTTCCCTCATCAATGTCCATTGGGACCAGTGGACCAATGGGAAAAGTTGTTTGTTCTGGTTTTTTGTTCACACCAGGCAGTGCTGAGCTTACTCCTGGCACTACACTCAGGGATCACTTTCTGAGTTCAGGATACCATAAGTGGTTGTCAGGATTGAACCTAGATTCACTGCATGCAAGGTAAGCATCTTTTTTTTTTTTTTTTGGTTTTTGGGTCACACCTGGCAGTGCTCAGGGGTTATTCCTGGCTCCAGGCTCAGAAATTGCTCCTGGCAGGCACAGGGGACCATATGGGGCGCCGGGATTCGAACCGATGACCTCCTGCATGAAAGGCAAATGCCTTACCTCCATGCTATCTCTCCGGCCCCGCAAGGTAAGCATCTTATCTACTGTATTATATTTCTGTCCCTGGGTTCTTTTTTTGTTCTGTTTTGATTTTTTTTTGGCCACACCCAGTGACATTCAGGGGTTACTACTGGCTATGCACTCAAAAGTCGCCCCTGGTTTGGGGGACCATATGAGATGCTGGGGGATCAAACCACAGTTCGTTCTAGGTTAGTGCATGCAAGGCAAATGCCCTACCATCTGTGCCACCACTTCGGCCCCTGGGTTCTTTGTTCTTATTTTAAAAAAATTCAGTATCAAGAGGCTGAAGCAATAGCACAATGGTGGGGTATTTGTCTTGCACACAGCCGATCATGACCAACCTGGTTTTAATCCCTGGCACCCATATGGTCCCCCAGCCTGCCAAAAGCTATTTCTTTTTTTTTTTTTTGGTTTTTGGGTCACACCTGGCATCACTCAGGGATTACTCCTGGCTCTACGCTCAGAAATAGCTCCTGGCAGGCTCGGGGGACTATATGGGATGCCGGGACTTGAACTGATGACCTTCTGCATGAAAGGCAAATGCCTTACCTCCATGCTATCTCTCCGGCTCCTCTTTTTTTTTTTTTTTTGTGGTTTTTGGGTCACACCTGGCAGTGCTCAGGGGTTTTTCCTGGCTCCATGCTCAGAAATTGCTCCTGGCAGGCACAGGGGACCATATGGGGCGCCGGGATTCGAACCGATGACCTCCTGCATGAAAGGCAAACGCCCTACCTCCATGCTATCTCTCCGGCCCCTTTTTTTTTTTTTTTTTTAAGACAGCCTAGGAAAGCTTTATTATTCAATAAATCAAGAAAAGGACAAATTGGGTATCTTTTGCCTCAAGAAGATTTGACTTGAAATTGTCTTGACAGGGATGCTGTAATCTTTAAGTTCTATCTCCCTCATGTATTTTTTGTTTTGGGGCCATGCCCAGTGACTCTTTTTTTAAATTTTATTTTATTTAAGCACCATGATTACAAACATGATTACAGTTGGGTTACAGTCACAAACGGAGCATCCCCCTTCACCAAAGTAACATTCCCCCCTCCCAATGCTCCCTTCCCACTTCTCATCTCCTGCCTGTATTCAAGGCAGGCATTCTACTATAGTTATTTGTTTTTAAGTTCAGTAAACTGTTTTTCTTATATAAGTATTAAAAAATACAATAGTAAAGGTATGACAGTGGCATATATGTTGTTTGCATAGGCCCAGAAAAATATGGGGGAGATGGGAAAAAAATCCTTGGCCTGATTACAAGAAGGCCTCACCCCAGAAGTTTATTGGCATAAGACCAAACTCTGGGCTCCAGGCATACCAGTCTGTCCAACCCGAGTCATTCTCCTTGGTCCCGGTGAAACTTTTTCACACTTTAGCTGTTGTTGGTATCATGTTCCTATATTTAAGGATTCTGGATTCTATGCATTTCTTTCATTGAAGTCAGGCTGATGTGGAGCATCCTTTAGTTTCAGCACACCATTAGATGTGGAGCGATCTGCCCTGCAAACAGGTTGTTGCTGAGTCATCTGGGTATTGAGAGCACTCTTTGGAGTAAGTCAATGCCAGAGTAGTGGTAGGTCTTCCCTGGTAGAGGCTTGCATCCTGTTATAGACAATTGTGGTTGTTTCCATAGATTGTGTCCATTGTTCAGGGGTGTATGGGCAATGCCCATTCTTCTGAGACCTAAGCCAAATCATTATGCCAATGTTCAGGGTATAAGGCCTAACTGCATTACCAAATTTGTGTTCCCATCTCTATTAGATAAGAACTTGTTTGTATATGTATTGTTTTCCCATTTTAACGTGCCTATGCAAAAGAGAAACAATGCAACAAGATATTGTTGGTGCATCTGGGGGCTGACGGATCAAATCCAACATTCCCCATAACTTAGTTCAAACATGAATTCTATACAGAGGTACTCTTCTAGCAGCATTGGTTATAAAGCAAAAGAACAATCAGATAAAAATAAAAACCAGTGGGCAAAATTGTCACTATGTAAGAGGATATTCAGAAAAGAGTTATAGATGTTAAGGGAATACATCTGAGATATACAAAGGAGATACACCTGTCCCTTTTGTTTTAGAAATAGTCGAGGAAGAGGGTGTTGTTTCCTGGACACCACTTTGGTCTGTGATTTGGTCATCTAGGGTCTGTAAACAACTCACAGCACCTCATATCAGGAAATGTCTTTGACTGGGGGCGTCTTGGAAACTGGTTTGGAAGATAGGAGTCCACTGATAATAGATTGATAGGAACAGAGTTTTGGTTTCTTCTCAGGCGGAGAGTCTATTTTTTCATTTTGGGAGCTGGCTGGCAATTAGCTTGAGAGAGGATTATAATAGGCTTAATAAAGAGTGAAGAGTTTTCTGGGCTTTCATTGTCTGCTCTTCAATTTGCCTTTGTTGTTCCATTAGCTCCTCCTTTTCCTGTTCTATTTCCTTTTTCTTTTCTGCTATTTCTCTTTTCTTCTTTTCATTTTCTAGTTGTGCCCTTTCTAACTGCTTCTGATGTTTATCTTCTCTGGCCTGAGCCTTCATTTGCTGTACTTAAATTGTATCAGGTTTCCTTCTCCGCAAGTATAGTTCATGGTTTCCCATACATAAAGCCAAAATTCGCTTATTGATTCTTAGATGAGGTGCATAAAATACAAAATCAGGTGCCTTCTTGTCTCAGCTTTATAACAAAATTTTTGTCATTAAATGGAGTATTTCTGATTTCACTCCAGGGAAAACCAATTTTTAGAGTCAACTTGTCATTATGCTCATAAATATTCAGACCCAAAGCATCAACGCCTAGCCATACTTCAGTTCCCTCTTTATTTCTTATTTCAAAATAGTTAACTCCATACATTTCTAGATCTTGTGCAATCTTCAGGTATTCCATCATAGAATCTTCCCTTAGAATTCCTCTATGTTCTTCGTGCCAATTTTGGATTCTTTCTTCCCACTTCTTTCATTGATTTGTGCTGCTCCAAAACACATGGTGGAAGCAGTCTGTCATTAGCCAGGCATCCTGGTTTATGAATTTCTTTATTATAATCTCCATACTTGGCTTGGACAGCATAGGAAGCTAAAAGCACTGCTGTTTCTGGTGGGCAATATATGTCATCATTTAGGATTGCTTCTTTGACTTGCAAGAAGAAAAGTCTCTGAGTTGTTTCTTGAATTAATTTTTCAGAAACATCTTCAGGAAAGAATTTAGCTCTGAATTTGAACTGTAGAGGATTCTTTTTTTTTTTTTTTGGTTTTTGGGCCACACCCTGTGACGCTCAGGGGTTACTCCTGGCTATGCGCTCAGAAGTTGCTCCTGGCTTCTTGGGGGACCATATGGGACGCCGGGGGATCGAACCGCGGTCCGTCCTAGGCTAGCGCAGGCAAGGCAGGCACCTTACCTCCAGCGCCACCGCCCGGCCCCAGGATTCTCTTTTTTAACATCTTGTTGTGTTACCTTTTTGTTTAGTTTAGCCATGTAGAATAACTTTTGCTGTGCACATACTGAAGCTCAAAAAACCAGACTTCACGCAAACCAATTGTGTTCACCACCTGGTCAAGAAGTTGTTTGCCAGTTGTGTGAGGCTGAATGGCAAATTCCAGTTCAGCATCCATAGTGGTCACTCTTACAATGATTGGTTTTGGCATTTTTGCTTTTTGTTAACTTCTTTAAAAATCTCAACGTTTGGGGCCGGGCGGTGGCGCTAAAGGTAAGGTGCCTGCCTTGCCTGCGCTAGCCTTGGACGGACCGCGGTTCGATCCCCCGGTGTCCCATATGGTCCCCCAAGCCAGGAGCAACTTCTGAGCACATAGCCAGGAGTAACCCCTGAGCATTACTGGGTGTGGCCCAAAAACCAAAAAAAAAAAAAAAAATCTCAACGTTTATAAATTGTTAACTCGTGAGTCAGCGGCTCCTTCTCCTGCCAGCTGAAGGGACTGAGGCGTGCAGGCCTAGAGAGAGAGAAGGCGAGAGAGCGCAGAGGACAGCTGCCGCTGTCACCCGGAGACAGCTCTCTCCTGGCCAGCCCGCGCCCCCGCCCCCGCCTCCCCCTGCCAGCCATCCTCCTCGCTCCACCAAGAGCTATTTCTGAGCGAGCACAGAGCCAGGAGTAACCCCTGAGCACCACCTGGTGTGGCCCACCCCACCTCCCAAATTCAGTATCCAGGCCCTGAGAGACAGCATGCTGGGTAAGGTGTGCTTGCACATTCCCACCCAGGTTTGATCCTTGGCATCCCATATGGTCCCCCAAGCCTGCCAGAAGTAATCCCTGAGCACTGCCAGGTCTGGGCAAAAACAACAAAATTCAGTATGGGGCCAGAGTGATAATACAGTGGGTAAGGCACCTGCCTTTCTCCGACATCCCATTGTTAGTTTCCGGATTCAGGATCCATCCCACAAAGACCAGGGAGACAAACAGTAATGTAAAAGCAAGGGAATTTTATTACCAGCTTGACGGAGTCACCCCTTGTTAGGCAACAACCCCTTTCTGAGCTCTCAGGCTCCTTTCATTGGCTGTTGAGGGGATTTTCACCATTGGGTAGTTGGTTTTTTTTTTTTTTTTTTTTACATCCATATGTTAACTGTATTTACTGCATCAAAAACTTGGTTGGGGGCCCGGAGAGATAGCACAACGGTGTTTGCCTTGCAAGCAGCCGATCCAGGACCTAAGGTGGTTGGTTCGAATCCCGGTGTCCTATATGGTCCCCTGTGCCTGCCAGGAGCTATTTCTGAGCAGACAGCCAGGAGTAACCCCTGAGCACCACCGGGTGTGGCCCAAAAAAACCAAGAAAAAAAAAACTTGGTTGGGGGGCCAGTGAGATAGCACAGCAGTAGGGCATTTGCATTTGCATTGCAAACCCAGGACCTACGGTGGTTCGAATCCTGGCATTCCATATGATCCCCCGTGTCTGCCAGGGGTGATTTCTGAACATAAAGCCAGAAGTAATCCCTGAACACCGTGACCCAAAACCAAAAACAAACAAACAAAAAACCCACCTTGGTTGTGGTTGCCCATCAGGAAGCCAGTTAACTTTATTGCCCCATTTTTTTAAATTTTTTTCTTTTTGATCACACCCGTTTGATGCTCAGGGGTTACTCCTGGCTAAGCGCTCAGAAATTGCCCCTGGCTTGGGCGGGGGCATATGAGATGCCCGGGGATCAAACCGTGGTCCTTCCTTGGCTAGCACTTGTGAGGCAGACACCTCACCTCTAGCGCCACCTCTCAGGCCCCAATAGCCCCATTTTTATCTTTTGGGCCTGCACCCTTAGGTTTCAGTCTTGTCAACATTATTGCAAGAGATTACGGAAGCAGAACAAGTAGTTACTTACTAAAAACAATACAAAGCCAAACGGAAAAAAAGAAATCCAAAGGGGCCAGATCCATAGCACAGCAGAAGGTGTTTGCCTTGTACGGGGACAATCTGGGAAGGACCTAGGTCTATCCCAGCATTCCATATGGTCCCCCAAACCTGTCAGGAGCGATATCTGAGCACAGAACCAGGTGTAACCCCTGAGAGCCTCCAGGTGTGGCCTAGAAACAAACAAAATCTACTTCTATTTGTTTCTTTTGTTTTTTGTTTTTTGGGTCACACCCGGCATCTCTCAGGTGTTACTCCTGGCTTTAACGCTCAGAATTCACTCCTGGCAGGCTCAGGGGACCATATGGAATGTCGGGATTCGAACCACATTCCGTCCTCGGTCTGCTGCGTGCAAGGCAAATGCCCACTCCTGTGCTCTCTCCAGCCCATCTGTCTTTTCTTTTCTTTTCTTTTCCTTTTTTTCTTTCTTTCTTTTTTTTTTTTTTTTTTTTGGTTTTTGGATCACACACACCTGGCAGCGCTCAGGGGTTACTCCTGGCTCTAGACTCAGAAATCGCTCCTGGCAGGCTCAGGGGACTAATGGGATGCTGGGATTCGAACCACTGTCCTTCTGCATACAAGGCAAATGCCCTACCTCCATGCTATCTCTTCGGCCCCACGTCTGTCTTTTCTTTTCTTTCTTTTGGTTTTTGGGTCACACCTGGCAGTGCTCAGGGGTTATTCCTGGCTCCAGGCTCAGAAATTGCTCCTGGCAGGCACGGGGGACCATATGGGACCCCGGGATTCGAGCCGATGACCTTCTGCATGAAAGGCAAACACTTACCTCCATGCTATCTCTCCAGCCCCGTAGCCTGAATTTCCTTCCTTCCTTCCTTCCTTCCTTCCTTCCTTCCTTCCTTCCTTCCTTTTCCTTTCTCCTTTTCCTTCCTACCTTCCTTCCTTCCTTCCTTCCTCCCTTCATTCCTTCCTTTTCTTTTTTTGCCACACCAGGCAGCACTCAAGGGTTACTCTGCTCAGAAATTGCTCGCAGGGGACGGAGAGACAGCACAGCGGTAGGGCGTTTGCCTTGCATGCAGCAGACCCAGGACGGAGAGTGGTTCGAATCCCGGCATCCCATATAGTCGGTCCCCCAAGCCTGCTAGGAGCAGTTTTTGAGCACAGAGCCAGGAGTAACACCCGGCCGTCGTCTCTGTCTCTCCGCAGAGGACATCCTGGGTGTGGAGGCCGCCCGGCCCTGGGAGTTCCAGCCCAACACCTCCTGCCGCACGGTGCTCGTGCCGCTGCTCACGTCGGGCTGGGCCTTCGGGCTGCTCCGCTTGTGGGCGGCGTGGGGGCCGCGGGCCTGGCCGGTGAGCGGCTACGCGCTGCTGGTGGCGCCCCGGCTGCTGCTCACGGCGCTGTCGTTCGGCCTGGACGCCGCCGTGTACCGCCTGGCGCCGAGGTGGGGCGCGGCGCGCTGGCACGCGCTGGTGCTGCTGGCCGGCTCGCCCGCCGCGCTGGTCTTCCACACGCGGCCCTTCTCCAACGCCGTCGAGGGGCTGCTGCTGGCCGCGCTGCTGGTGCTCGTGGCGCCCGGCGCGCCGCCCCCGCCCCGGCCCGGCTGGCACGGCTGGCTGCTCGGGGCCGTGCTGGCTGCCGGCTGCTTCGCCCGGCCCACCTTCCCGGCCTTCGCGCTCGCCCCGCTGCTGCTCTGGGCCGCCCGCGGCCCGAAGCCCGGCCTCGGGCTCGGGGCGCTGCTGGCCCGGGAGGCGCGCGCGCTGCTGCCCGGCGCGGCGCTCACGGCCTTGGCCTTCGTGGCCGCGGACAGCTGCTACTTCGCGGGCCCGGTGCTCACGCCCGCGCGCTTCCTGCGCTACAACCTGGACGCGCGCAACCTGGCGCGGCACGGCTCGCACGCGCGCCTCACGCACCTGGCGGCCAACGGCTTCCTGCTCTTCGGGCCGCTGCACGCGCAGGCCCTGCGGGCGGCGGGCCAGCAGCTGCGGGCCTGGCTGCGGGGCCCCGCCTCCGACCCGGACCCGGGCCCGGGCCGCGACGCCCGCGCGGCGCTGCTGCTGCTCTACTGGTCGCCGCTGGCCGCGCTGTCCGCCTTCAGCCACCAGGAGCCGCGCTTCCTCGTCCCGCTCCTGGTGCCGCTCGTCCTGCTCTGCGGCGCCCTGGGCCCGCGCCCGGCCTGCCCGCGCGCCCTGGCGCTCTGCAACTTGCTGGCCGCGCTCTTCTTCGGCTGCCTGCACCAGGGCGGCCTCGTCGGGGCCCTGGCGCACCTGGAGCGGGTGGTGCACGCGCCCTCGCCCCGCAGCACGCCCGCGCGCCTCACGCTGCTCTTCGCCCACACCTACATGCCGCCGCGCCACCTGCTGCGCCTCCCGCGCCCCGGCCCGCCCGTCGACGTGCTGGACCTGGGCGGCGCCGCGGGCTCCTCGTTGTGCCGCGTCCTGAGCCAGCGGGCCCGGAGGCCCGGCCGCCTCTTCGTCGTCACCCCGGGCACCACCAGGCCCGCCGTGGCCCGGTGCGGCTTCGCCCCCGAGAGCGAGACCCTGGTGTTCCCCCACCTGAGCCTGGAGGACCCCCCGGCCCTGACCTCGCTGCTGACGGGCGCGTGGAGGGAGCAGCTGAGCCTCCACGTCTTGGAGCTGAAGGTGGATCCCGGGTACAGGACAGACCCGGCCACGCAGCCTTCCTACTCCTCCAAGGCAACCTCCAGCAAGGCTGGGACCTGCTCTGCCTCCTCGTATTACAGTTACTAGTTAACAGTCTATGGTTGGGGGAGCCATGCCCCACCGCACTCAGGGTCCCAGCAGTGCTCAGATCGCGCAGCGCTGGGGACCCAACCCAGGAGCCATCTCCCCAGCCCTGGCCTTCCCCCTGGGAACACAGGCCACTGCTTCTCCTGGGCATTGCAGGAATTACTCTAATTTCTGGGTGTGCTGGCATCTCTCCCCAACTCCCCTTATCAAAGACCAAAGATCTGACAAATCACCAAGATCCCCCCAATTTGATTTGCCCAACGACACCAGTGTCTGTCCCTGCTCCCATTCCTTTCCGTTAGGCCACTGTGAGGTTTTTTTTTTGTTTGTTTGTTCTTGGGCCACACCCAGCGGTGCTCAGGGGTTACTCCTGGCAGGCACGGGGGGACCATATGGGACACCGGGATTCAAACCAACCATCTTAGGTCCTGGATCTTCTGCTTGCAAGGCAAACACCGCTGTGCTATCTCTACGGCCCCACTGTGAGGTTTTAATTCAGCGCCTGCTATGAACAAAGCACCCACCTCTGTTCGTACCAGCTGTCGCCATTCGGGAAGGACTGGCTACTTGGCCTGCTCCTCGAGCCCACACTCTGGAATTCTAGATACTTAGGAGTGTGGTGCTAGAGCCAGCTGAGCAGAGACACATTTGCTCTGCCACTCATGAGCTGAGTGATTTGAGGAAAATCCCTTCCCAGACTCAGGTTCCATGTGTGCGGAAGCATCTGCTGGGATCCTGGCTAGATGGACACAGGAGTGGGTGCGGTGTACCCCATGTTGCACTTTGGTGCCTGCTGAGTTCAAGTCACTGGTGTTATCACCAATCAAGTTGTTCTGGAGCTTTCTTTAGCATTCTTTTTTTTTTTTTTTTTTGTGGCTTTTGGGTCACACCCGGCAGTGCTCAGGGGTTACTCCTGGCTCCATGCTCAGAAATTGCCCCTGGCAGGCACAGGGGACCATATGGGACGCCGGGATTCGAACCGATGACCTTCTGCATGAAAGGCAAACGCCTTACCTCCATGCTATCTCTCCGGCCCCTCTTTAGCATTCTTTTCCATCGCTGTGCCGGGAGAGGCAGCGGGACCCTTCTGTGTCTTACTTTTACATTTTTCGATTCTTTTATACTTTGTTCTCTCAGACTTCCCTCCTCAGCCTGTCACAAGTGGAATAAAAGCACAATGCACTCTGCTGGCAGCTGAGGATAACCTGGCACCAATGACCTCTCTACTTACACATGGCCCAGAGAAAAGGTCAGAGCAATCGTATAGTTGGCAGGGAGTTTCCTTTGCACAATTCTGACCTGGATTTGATCCCCGGCACCACATACGGTCCCCTGAGCTCTGACAAGCATGATCCCTGAGCAGAGCCAGGTGTCAACTCTGAGCAATGCTGGGTCTAGCTTCAACCAGCATGTGCCCTGAAACCTCTGCTCTTCACCAGTTGGAGAAGCCCAGTGCAGGCTGTTTCTGCCAGAACATGTAGGGCACCCCAGCCCACTTCAGAGGACATAGGAGGTGTCGTGACACTAACACTGTCCCCACATCCTCCTACACATCTCAGATGAGAACCAGAGGTAGCCAGAGGCAGGGCGACCCCAGAAGCTGGGGGCAGGCCTGAGCAGGCACGAAATATGCAGATGGGGGAATATATCCCAACCCTGCCTTCCATGATCAGACCTCAGGTCATATTAGAGATCCTATGCACAGCCAGTAGCTCCGCTGCTGGATTCACAGTGCCATGACTATAATATGTTTATGAAGGAGTCAGGAGTGCACTGGCAAACATTGAGCAATCTGATCTTTGGGCGGCAGAAAAAGCCCAAATTCAGTACCCTGGCTGATTTCTGTGTTGGACATATTTCTCACCCTGGCCAGTTTCAAGTCACTGAATTTTGAAATGGGAGGCTAAGGATCTGCTCTTCTGAGCCAGCATGAATGGAATTGCTCACCATGATTGGATATGTCTGTCAATTAAACGCTACTGAGCTCATGAGAACCATCCATTTGATCGTGATTTATACTGGCTTCTTTTCCTGCCTGTCTACTCTCTGTGCCAGCAGAGCTGGTATATGAGAATCAGCCTTTCTGTCTAACATAAAAACCTAGGCTTCAGGGGTCTAGAGCAGTGGCGCAAGCGGTAGGGTGTCTGTCTGCCTTGCATGCATTGACCTAGGATGGACCAGCTCAATCCCCCGTGGTCCCATATGGTCCCCCTACCAGCAGCTATTTCTGAGCGCATAGCCAGGAGTAACTCCTGAGCATCACCGGGTGTGGCCCAAAAAGCAAAAAACCAAATAAAAACCTAGACTCTCAGGGCCCAAGAGATAGCATGGAGGTAGGACATTCGCCTTGCATGCATCCCATATGGTCCCCCACCAGGAGCGATTTCTGAATGTAGAGCCAGGAGTAACCCGAGTGCTGCCGTGTGTAAACCAAAAACAAACCTAGACTCTGGGGTCTCAAACTCCTCAAGACTCCATGGGGTTTCCATGTCGCTGTTCCCTCCTCCTGCCACCTAAGTTTCCGGGAAAACTGTTGGCAAAGCCATGGGTCCACGTCCATATTAATTGGGATCAAAGGATGCTGGTACTTGTGGCAGGAGATGAGGACTTTGTGACATGAACGAGTCACAGATGGGTGGCAAGCCCTCAATGGTCCTATGAGAAGGTCTTCCCAGTGAAGACATAAGTATCCAAGCCTATCTCCAGAGAAGGCCCACTTTCTATTCCCAGGTTCCATAAAGCACTGTCCCCTTCCCCCTATACCCACACACAAAAAAGTTGCCCCTTATGTTTCCCCTTCGGAACATTCCAGTTTGTTACAGGGGTCTCAAACTCAATTTACCTGGGGGCCGCAGGAGGCAAAGTCTGGGTGATCCTTGAGTGCAAAGTCAGTAGTAAGCCTTGAACATTGGGGGGTGTGACCCAAACAACTAAAACAAAACAAAAAATGATTCCTTTAGGGCAGGGCCACAAAATGTTGTATGGAGGGCCTCAAACGCGGGCCGTGATTTTGAGACCCCTGGTAGAAGCTTCATTGTTTACAGTACTGCTTCCCTTTTTGCATCCAGCATTTTTGAAAAGGCCCAAATGTGTTTGCTTCTATGGAGGGTGGGTGGTGGACACAATTAACACTATGAAGCGTTGACACCTGCCAGTAAAGCAAAGGAGTGTGGAAGGAGCAAATATCCCCAGGTGCCCACCGTGGGTTAAAAGGAGAAAGCACGGGCCCGGAGAGATAGCACGGGCCCGGAGAGATAGCACAGCGGTGTTTGCCTTGCAAGCAGCCAATCCAGGACCTAAGGTGGTTGGTTCGAATCCCGGTGTCCCATATGGTCCCCCGTGCCTGCCAGGAGCTATTTCTGAGCAGACAGCCAGGAGTAACCCCTGAGCACCGCCGGGTGTGGCCCAAAAACAACAACAACAACAAAAAAAAAAAAAAAAGGAGAAAGCACATGGAGAGCAGTGGAGAGCCCTCTGCCTTCAGATAGGATTAAGAGCGTCTCAGTCGGGGCCGGGCGGTGGCGCTGGAGGTAAGGTTCCTGCCTTGCCTGCGCTAACCTAGGACGGACCGCGGTTCGATCCCCCGGCGTCCCATATGGTCCCCCAAGAAGCCAGGAGCAACTTCTGAGCGCATAGCCAGGAGTAACCCCTGAGCGTCACAGGGTGTGGCCCAAAAAACCAAAAAAAAAAAGAGCGTCTCAGTCGGGGCTGGGAAGGTGGCACTAGAGGTAAGGTGTCTGCCTTACAAGCGCTAGCGTAGGACGGACCGCGGTTCGATCCCCCGGCGTCCCAGATGGTCTCCCCAAGCCAAGGGCGATTTCTGAGCTCATAGCCAGGAGTAACCCCTGAGCGTCAAACGGGTGTGGCCCAAAAACCAAAAAAAAAAAAAAAAAAAAAAAGACCGTCTCAGTCACAAAACAGAAGGGTGGGTGGAGTGTCAAATAAGATATGTGACCATTAGGAAAGTGTTAAAAAGCTAAGCTAGGGGGCTGAAGAAATAGCACAGCGGCATTTGCCTTGCAAGCAGCCGATCCAGGACCTAAGGTGGTTGGTTCAAATCCCGGTGTCCCGTATGGTGCCCCGTGCCTTCCAGGAACTATTTCTGAGCAGACAGCCAGGAGTAACCCCTGAGCACCACCGGGTGTGGCCTAAAAAAAAAAAAAAAGCTAAGCTGATCCAGGACAGACGGTAGCTCGAATCCCGAATCCCGGCTCCATAAGGTCCCCTGAGCCAGCCAGGAGTGATTTCTGAGCGCGGCTGGTTGTGACCCAAAAACCAAACTAAGCTAGTGTCTCTAGCCCCACTCAGATCCCTTTTTGGGACCATCAGAAAGGCTTGAGTGTATGGACTTGAGAGTACAGCAAGTGGGGCCGGGAAGGTGGCGCTAGAGGTAAGGTGTCTGCCTTACAAGCACTAGCCAAGGAAAGGACCGAGGTTCGATCCCCCGGCGTCCCATATGGTCCCCCCAAGCCAGGGGCGATTTCTGAGCACATAGCCAGGAGTAACCCCTGAGCGTCAAACGGGTGTGACCCCCCCCCAAAAAAAAAAGAGAGAGTACAGCAAGTAAGGCATTTTGCCTTACATGTGGATGACCTGATTTAGACTCTAGATCCTAAACATCCCACATGACCCCTGAGTACTGCCAGGAATAATTCCTGAGCATACAGCCAGGAGTAAGCACTGAGCACAACTGAGTGTGGCCCCTCAAAAAAAAAAAAAAAAAAAAAAAAAAAAGCTGGAATGTAAATGTTTGGGTTAACAGTCTAAAAGTTGCTCCCATAAATTCTTTCTGGTCTGCACTGTTACCAGTAGTCTAATTAGAGACAATTGGACATCCAGTGAGAAGTCTCAAAGAACAGGATATTTTATGGATTTCATAAACATGAGTTCACTGGTAGGATCATAGTCTTTTATTTGGGGGGGTTTGGGGCCACACCCATGGCCCTCAAGGGTCACTCCTGGCTCTGCGCTCAAAAAAATCGCTCTGGGGCCGGAGAGATAGCATGGAGGTAAGGTGTTTGCCTTTCATGCAGAAGGTCATCGGTTCGAATCCCGGCATCCCATATGGTCCCCCGTGCCTGCCAGGAGCAATTTCTGAGCATGGAGCCAGGTGTAACCCCTGAGCACTGCCGGGTGTGAACAAAAACCACAAAAAAAAAAAAAAAAAAATCGCTCCTGGCAGGCTTGGGGGACCATGTGGGATGACGGGAATTAAACCCAGGTCAGTCCAGGGTCTGCCACGTGCAAGGCAAATGCCCTACCCCTGTGCTATCTCTCTGGTCCCAGGATCATAGTCTTTAAACTGTATCCAGACCTTCTAAAACAAAGACTACGAATCCAAGGCCCTTGTTCCATTCTAGCGGCAGCCCTAAATTCCACCTGGGACAAGTGGATAGGGGGGCTTGGGAAAGGATCACATGCTATAGAGCAGTGATTTAGGGATGCAGGCCTCTCAAATAACTGTGTGCAAACCACTAAGGCAGGATTCAAATAAAACGATCAACAATGCGGGGCCGGTGTGGTGGCGCTAGAGGCAAGGTGTCTGCCTTGCCAGCGCTAGCCTAGGACGGACAGCAGTTCGATCCAAGCCAGGAGCGATTTCTGAGTGCAGAGCCAGGAGTAACCCCTGAGTCACCGGGTGTGGCCCAAAAATAAAAAATAATAATAATAATAATAATAAAAACCAACAATGCTTCCTCCCACAAGTACGGGGGCAATGGGAAACCCCACAGGTGCAAAGTAGCAAATGCTCTAGCAGAGTAAGCCCTCGAAATGTTTTACTATTTAATTTTTTATTTTGTTTTGTTTTGTGGCCGCTCCGGTGACACTCAAGGGTCACTCCAGCCTATGTGTTCAGAAATCGCTCCTGGCTATGGGGCGTCGGGGGTCGAACCGCGTGCCAGGCAAATAAATGCCCTACGTCTGAGCCACCGCTCCGGGTCCCTCCTGTTTAACTTTTGGGGTCCTGGCCAGAATTGCTTAAGGGCTTGTCCTGGCGCAGAACTGGGTCGCTCGCACGCACGCAGGGGCCTATGGACCATCTTCCCAGGCCCCGCACTTGCTGCGGCCTTGCAGTCCCAGGAATCCTAAAGCACCAGGCGGGAGGATGAATCAGCACACGCACACGCACACGCACCCTGGCCTCGGCTCTCGAGTTTAATCAGAGCACTCGGGTGGCTTCATTGCAGCCCCATTGCATTGCGTTGCATTGCATTGCAGCCCCATCGTCCCCAGGCCTCTGTGGTCCGAGCAGAGCGGTGTCAAGGGCGCGAGCAAGGTCGCCGCCGCCTTGGCCGAGGGCTGGCTCTCCCGGGGCGGCGGCCGGCCGGGTCTCCGCATGCAGCCCGGCTCCCGGCTCCGTGTGGCTTCGGGGCGGCTCTTCGCCGAGTCCGGCCGGACCTCCGCCGACTGTCCTCCCGCGGCGGTGCTGGGGGCGGCGGCTCCGCGTCAGGGCGTCCTGCTCGGGCCCTTCTGGCTGCCGGGCGGCGGCGCGGGGCGGTCGCGGAGGCCGCGGCGGAGCTCCTGCGCGACGGTCTCGCCGAAGCGGGCGGCGCGGCGCCCCAGGGTGCCCGCGGGCCCCGCCGCCAGGGCTCGCAGGCGTCGAGCCGCGTCCAGGCCGTGCAGCTGCGCCTGCAGCAGCGCGAAGGCCGTGAGCTGCGCGGCGCGCCGGATGGGCCGCGACTCGGCCAGACGCTCCACCAGCTGCGGGTGGTGCAGCAGGGCGGACAGCAGCCGCCGGAGAACCATCCTCGGAGCGCCCGGCGCCGGCCCGGGACCCGACGCACGCCTGCTCGCGCTCTGCTTCCGGCCCCGGACGCCGGACCCCGTCTACACGCATGCGCGGGGCGGGGCAAGGGGCGGGGCAAAGTGCAGGGCGGTGTTGGGATTGGCTAATGAGAGTCCCGCTCCCCGCCGCTCGTGCTTTGCTTTTGGCCCGGGACGCGGGATCCCGTTTGTACGCATGCGCAGAGGGCGGAATAAGGACGGGGCAGAGTCCAGGGCGGCGTTGGGATTGGCGAGTGGGAGTCCCGCGCCCATGCGCTTCCGGCCCGTGACGCCGGACCTTGTCTTTACGCATTCGCAGGGGGCAGGATGTGGGGGGCGAAACAAAGTTCAGGGCGGAGTTGGGATTGGCGAATTGAAATCCCGCCCCTGCCGCCACCCTGCGCTTCTTCACGCATGCGCGGAAAGCGGGCCAAGGGGCGTTGCAAAACTCAGGGCGGCGTTGGGATTGGCGTTGGGAGTCCCGCCTCCCCCGCCGCTCGTGCTTTGCTTCCGGCCCGGGACTCCGGATCCCAACTGTACGCATGCGCGGGGGTGGGACAGGGGGCGGGGCAAAGCGCAGAGCGGCGTTGTGATTGGCGAGTGGGGGTCCCGCCCACGCCGAGCCCTTGCGCTTCCGGTTCCGCCACGCCGAGCCGCCTTGGTCCCCCGGTGGGCTGCGTCGGGACGCGTCCTGCTCGGCATCATGTCCGGCGGCCTCCTGAAGGCGCTGCGCAGCGATTCGTACGTGGAGCTCAGCCAGTACCGGGACCAGCACTTCCGGGTGAGGGGCGCCGCCTTCCAGCTCCCTGGGCCGGGGCTGTTGCAGCGGGAGAGCCGTGCCGGGCCGTCTGCTCCGGGCTCGACCTCGCTGCTGGATCGTGCGGCCAGACGGCCCGGGGCTCGGCGCCTCCCGCCGCCGGGTCCGCTGGGGAGACTGGACGTCTCCTGCGGAGTCAGCTGGGAACAGTCGCCCAACGCCCGGTCCCTGGAGGCAACAGGCTGCGGAGAGCTTGCCGCGGGGCCAGAGCCCTGACCTGCCTTCCTCGCACGTCACCTCCCCGGGTTTGGGCCGGGGCCGCACTCGGCGGCGCTCGGGGCGACTCCTGGCCCTGCGCTGAGAAATCGCTCCTGGCTGGCACGGAGGATCGAACCCGGGTGGGCTGCGTGTCAGGCAAACGCCCTATCTCAGCGCTCCCTCTCCGGCCCCTCTAGCCCGGCTTTGATCCTCCTCGCAGATGTCCCCGAGCACTGACAGCCAAGAGGGGCGCTGGAGTCTGTGTTGTGGGCGTTCAAGCATCAGTGAAGATGATTCGGAAGTCATTCAATCAGCAGGGGTTTTAGCGTTGCATAGATCACACCCTGAGGGGCTCAGGGCTTGGTCCTGGCGGTGCTTGGGGGAGCATAGGCAGGGCCGGTGCTGAACCTGGGTTGCTACAGCACCGTTCCACGCGAGGCTAGTGCCTTCATCTTTTTTTTTTTTTTTCTTTTTGGTGTTTGGGCCACACCCGGCGGTGCTCAGGGGTTACTCCTGGCTGACTGCTCAGAAATAGCTCCTGGCAGGCACGGGGGACCATATGGGACACCGGGATTCGAACCAACCACCTTTGGTCCTGGATTGGCTGCTTGCAAGGCAAACGCCGCTGTGCTATCTCTTCAGGTCCAAGTGCCTTCATCTTGGCACGTTTCCCAGCCCCCTTTATAAATGCTTACAACGGATCAGGCATGATTCTCACTTCGGCGACTTTTAGTTTCTCCTTACTTGAGGAGCACGTTGGGGGTCGGGTGGGAGTCGAGAGTTTGGTGGGACCCGTTGGAATTAGAAGCATCCTGCAGAGTTGAATCTGAATAGGTGAGACTTTTGGTGTTACTCATTTCTGCAGTCTGAAATCTGTAGCTTTCTTGAGATGTAGTGCGACACTTTCTAGTTTCCCTGCGTAGAATTCACACTAATAATTTTTTTCTTATTAAATATATTTTTTATTTAAGTAACATGATCATATTTGGGTTACAGTCATAGCCAGAACACCCCCCTTCACCAGTGTAACATTACCCCCTCCCCCCTTCCCATCCCCTGCCTGTATTCGAGACAGGCATTCTACTACAGTAATTTGTTTATAAGTTCAGTAAGTTGTATTTTTTTCCTTAAAGGATAAGAGTAAAAAAAAAATAGTAAAGGTGTGATAGTGGCAATCGCCAATGTTTGCATAGGTCCAGAAAAACTGAGAAAATCCTTGACCTGATTACAAAAAAGCCTCACCCCAGAAGTTTATTGGCATAAGACAGACTCTGGGTTCCAGGCATACCAGTCTATCCAACTCCAGTCATTCTCAAGGTCCCGGTGAAACACTAATAATTTATTGCAGTTGTTTAAAGCCACAGATTTTCTCCTTTTTTGGGTGTGTGTGTGTGTTTGGGTCATACCCACCCGGTGGTGTTCAGGGTTACTCCTGGCTCTACGCTCAGAAATTGCTCCTGGCAGGCCGGGGGATCATATGGGATGTCGGGATTCGAACCACCCACCGTCCTTCCGCATGCAAGGCAAACATCCTACCTCCATGCTATTTCTCCGCCCCCCTCAAATTATTATTTTGTGTTTTTGTGTATGAGAAAGGACAGTCTTTTTCCTGCAATATGTTGTTTCAGCTCCTAAGTTAAACAGAAAATCCAAGAAAGGTATGCCTGACTCAATATTATCAAGGGAGTATAAACCACAGGACTGATATATGGACTGATAGGGCTGAGAAGATTTGCATAACATGTAGGGGCCCCAGGCTACATCCCTGGCACCACCTGGTTCCCCAAATACATAAAGAAATGACCTGAACATAAAGCCAGAAGTGGGCCCTAAGCACTGCCAAGTGTGGGGGAAAATACAAAATGAAATAAGCAAGACCCATCAGGTTTGGGTTTTTTTTTGGGGGGGGGGGGGCACACATCAAGCTGTGCTTCGAGATGACTCCTGGAAGTGTGTGGGGACCATAAGCAATGCCAGGAATTTAATCCGATTCGGTTGCATGCAAGGTAAGCACCTTACCCACTGTGCTATCTCTACAGTTCCCATGCCCCCATCAGTTTCTCGTAATTTTAAGGTTTCTTTCTTGATCTTTTGTCATTAAATAAGATTTTGAGAGACCTAGTACCCTAAGCAAAGCGTACAAGGGCGTTCAGAGACAGGTGGTGCTTATAGACTCTCCAGAGTGAAGGAAATTGGGCAGCAGTAGTAAATGAGGAAAAGGGAGGAAAAGTGCTCAGGGGATCTGGGTATGGATTTACTTCACTCCTTTAGTCCCTGGCAGGAACCAAGACCTAGTCCCCTGGCAGCCTATTTACAGCTGTTATCTTTTCAGCAGCTAAAGAGCTGGGGGACTGTGTGGGGAGGGTGACAGTCCAGCTCATGGTCTTTGTTAGGGTTTGCCAGGTGTTTTCTGATGCCCGAGTTGTATTCTTTTGTTTGTTTTTGGGGCCAGATCTGGTGACAGTGACACTTAGGGGTTACTCCTGGCTCTGCACTCAGAAATCACCCCTGGCAGGTTGGGGTCCTTCCTGGATCAGCCATATGCAAAGCAAAAAGCCTTAACCACTGCTCTATCGCTCCAGCCCCCCAGATGTATTCTTGTCTTTGGCTACAGCCTGTGTTTTACTTTAAAAAAAATTAAGGGGGCTGGAGAGATAGCACAGCGGTAGGGTGTTTGCTTGCATTGCAGTGGACCCGGGAGGGACCCCATTTGATTCCTGGCATTCCATATGGCTCCCCAACATGCCAAGCGTGATTTCTGAGTGCAGAGCCAGGAGTGGCCTCTGAGCACTGCTGGGTGTGTCCCAAAGACCAATCAATGAATCAATCAATAAATAAAGTTTTAAAAAAAATTAAGAACTGGGGCCAAAGAGATAGCATGGAGGTAAGGTGTTTGCCTTTCATGCAGGAGGACATCGGTTTGAATCCCGGCGTCCCATATGGTTTCCCGTGCCTGCCAGGAGCAATTTCTGAGCCTGGAGCCAGGAATAACCCCTGAGCACTGCTGGGTGTGACCCAAAAACCACACACACAAAAAATATAAGAACTGAGGCTAGAGAGATAGCACAGCGGCATTTGACTCACAAGCAGCCGATCCAGGACCTAAGGTGGTTGGTTTGAATCTCGCATCCCTTATGGTCCCCTGTGCCTGCCAGGAGCTATTTCTGAGCAGATAGCCAGGTGTAACCTCTGAGCACTGACGGGTATGGCCCAAAAACTAAAAAAAAAAAAAGTACCATGGTTTACAAAGTTATTGATAGTTGAATATTAGGCATGTTTCAACATCAGTCCCGTTACCAGTGTGACCTTCCCTCTACCAATTTCCCCACCACCCAAGCCTGCTCCTTTAGCAGGCACAGATAAACTTAATTTATATTTATTGCTTGGTTCAACAAAAAGGCAAACAGAATAATCAGAAGATAGATCAATAAGATAACATCTCACAATGGTGTTACTATAGTCATTGTCTTCTCTGCAATTTTCACATCACATTTGCTGTGCTCTTACTGACTGCACTGTCAGTAATGGGAAATCTGAAGTGTCACATGGCCACATAACAAGAGGCTGCATGCTGCAGGCACTGCAGAGCTGGAATGACTTGTTGGCTTGGTAGCTGATGAGGTTCAGTTGTGGCAGTGGCCCATCTCTCAGCTGGAAGATGTTGGGGGTGTGTGGGTTGGTATTGCTGGACCGACCGTAGGCAGAATGGAGAGAATCTGTCCACCCTTGTTCTGAGAAAGCCCCAGAGTTCTTAGTCCATAGACTAGTCTGTATTGTTACCTTGTGTTTTAAATTAGGAAGTCTGTCAGGAAAGTGAGATTTTCTTGTTTTCAGCGATTATTTTCTACTAGACTCAGAAAAATACATGAGCAGTCGATCAGGGAGATGACTTAAAGGACTGGAGTCCATGATTTTGTGTGGGGGGGGGCCCACACCTGGTGACACTCGGGTTACTCCTGGCTATGCGTTCAGAAATTGCTCTTGGCTGGGGGGGGGGGACCATATGGATGCTGGAGGATCGAACAGCGGTTTGTACTAGGCTAGCGTGGGCAAGGCAGATGCCTTACCACTTAAACCGCCACTGCGGCCCATGGAGTCCATGATTTTTATGGCCTATCCTTTGGTTAAATTCCCAGCATCACACTATCTCATCATCCCAAAGAAACAAACAACAGCAAATACATATAAAGCATTAAACTAGACATTTGGTGCTTTCATCTTTCTCATGTGGGAGTAGTAGTACTGGGAATTCTCTGATACTCCATTTTTTGTTAAGTTTGGTTTGGGGCCACACCCAGCGGCACTAAGGTGTTATTCCTGGCTCTGCAC
The DNA here is from genome assembly GCF_024139225.1 of Suncus etruscus. Lineage (NCBI taxonomy): Eukaryota > Metazoa > Chordata > Mammalia > Eulipotyphla > Soricidae > Suncus > Suncus etruscus. The sequence continues at coordinate 104,694,017 of NC_064853.1, read as the reverse complement.
TCAGAAGTCACTATTGGCTGGCTTGGGGGACCATATGAGATGCCGGGAATCAAACCCAGGTCCATCCTGGATTGACTGCGTGCAAGGCAAACACCCTAACATTGTGCCCCTGTGCCTCGGCCCCTGAAACTTAAATATTTCGTTACAGAAAGTAAGAGGACACATCCTAATATGTTGGTTTAAGTTTGAGAAATTAAGTTCGGTCGTAGAAGGCTCCATTGTTGAAGATAGGATTGTGCGTGGAAAGGCTTGCCACTGGGAAGACAGACCAGTGCTGAAGAGTTGCCCTTAGGACAGCGCTTACATGGGGCTTTGGGATTTTTTTGTGTGTTATTTTTTGTTTTTGTTTTTTTTTGAGTCACACTTGGCAATGCTCAGGGGTTACTCCTGGCTCTACGCTCAGAAATCACTCCTGGCAGGCTCAGGGAACCATGGGATGCCAGGATTCGAACCACCGTCCTTCTGCATGCAAGGAAACGCCTTACTTCCATGCTCTCTCCGGCCCCCTTACACGGGGCTTTGTACTAAGAGCAGATCTGCACCTTGCACAAAGGCATCATGGAATCTGGTGAACATGCCACATTCTTTGCTACATTGAGTCTGGTTAAAAGGAAAATCAGGCTAGTGGTCCAAAAAAGTTTTAAAACCTCTTATCTTGCTTAAGATCAATTTTTGAACTTGACATTAAGATCATGGACCATGAAAGATATACCGGAAAAATTGGACTTTTACAAAGTTATTAATCTTTTGCTGTCTGAAAACCTCTTTTCCATAGCTCTTATATGACCAGTTTTAGTGTCCAGAATATAAAGATGTCTGATTTTTTTTTTTGTTTTATTTATTTTTTTTATTTTTTGTTTTTGTTTTTCGGGGCACACCCGTTTGATGCTCAGGGATTACTCCTGGCTAAGCGCTCAGAAATTGCCCCTGGCTTGGGGGGACCATATGGGACACTGGGGGAATCGAACCGAGGTCGCGATCTTTCCTTGGCTAGCGCTTGCAAGGCAGACACCTTACCTCTAGCGCCACCTCACCGGCCCCAAGATGTCTGATATTTAACAGTGAAAAAATTAACTGTTATTTAAAATTGTCAAATTCCTGAAATACTTTATCACAAGTAAAAAAAAAAAAAAAGGAAAATCAGAAATAATAATTTTTTTCCTGTACTTAGGAATGCTATTTTAGCACAGGGCTCCTGCGTGGTTTTGTTTGACTTTTTCCTCTATTTAAATTCTAGGGTGACAATGAAGAACAGGAAAAATTACTGAAGAAGAGCTGTACATTATATGTTGGAAACCTTTCCTTTTATACAACTGAAGAACAAATATATGAACTCTTCAGCAAAAGTGGTGACATAAAGAAAATCATTATGGGCTTGGATAAAATGAAGAAGACTGCATGTGGGTTCTGCTTTGTGGAGTATCCTTGCTTTGTGGAGTTCCATGTCAGTGCTGGATGAGTGGAAGGTCACCTGTCTGAAAATGAATGAGGGTATTGGCTAACCCTTACTCCTAAACTCACCTAGTTTATGTGCCTCTTAATTTCCATGCGTGTATTCTCTTTCTTGGGTGTTAAAGCTGGGAGCATTTACCCTCTGAAATCTATCCTTTGCACTGAGAATTAAGTCTTTTGGGGCTGGAGCTATAGCATACCGGGTAGAGCGTTAGCCTTGCACGCAGTGATCTGGGTTCAGTCCCCGACATCCCTTATGGTCCCCCAAGCTTGCCAGGAATGATTTCTGAGCACAGAGCCAAGTGTAGCTCCTGAGCACTGGGGAGTAGCCCGGAAACCAAAAAAAGTATATGTGTGGGGGGAGAAAATGAGAGAATGAGCACGAATCAGTTTTCTGGGTGTAATGAAAATAAATCTGTGACATACAGTGGGTAGAGCTCTTGCCTTGCATGTGCTGGGTTTGATCTTCACACCCTACATAGTACTGAGTGCAGAGCCTAGAGTAAGCCCTGAAAAAGGGGGGGAGGGGGACCTGAATCATTCTAAGTCCAGAGACAATTACTAGCCCCTTAAATGGCTTTGCAGAATACTGTGTGGATGTGTGATTGAACTTTCTTCCTCCCCCCTCCACCTTCCCCTTTCTCATCTTGAGATATTATGGGTCATCTTTTGTAATTTCTTTGTATTTTTGGGCCACATGTAGTGACACTCAGGGATTACTCCTGGCTCTGAGCTCAGAAATCACTCCTGGCTTGGGAGACCATCTGGATGCTGGGGATTGAAACCAGGTCCTTCCTGGATCAGCCGCATGTAAGGCAAAAGTGCCCTACCACTGTGCTATAGATAGTTCCAGCCCCTCATGTAGATTTTATTTTTTTTCTTTGGTTTTTGGGTCACACCCAGCAGCGCTCAAGGGTTACTCCTGGCTCTACACTCAGAAATCTCGCCCCTGGCTGACGCGATGGCGCTAGAGGTAAGGTGTCTGCCTTGCCAGCACTAGCCTAGAATGGACCGCGGTTCGATCCCCTGGCATCCCATATGGTTCCCCAAGCCAGGAGCGACTTCTGAGCACATAGCCAGGAGTAACCCATGAGCGTTACTGGGTGTGGCCCAAAAACCAAAAAAATGAAAAATAAAAAAAATAAAGGGGCCGGAGAGATAGCATGGAGGATGGAGGTAAGGTGTTTGCCTTTCATGCAGAATTCTGGTCATTGGTTTGATTCCCAGCATCCCATATGGTCTCCCGAGCCTGCCAAGAGCGATTTCTGAGCAGGGAGACAGGAGCTGCTGGGTGTGACCCAAAAACAAAAACAAAAACAAAAAGAAATCTCCCCTGGCAGGCACAGGGGACCATGTGGGATGCCGGGATTCGACCACTGTCCTTCTGCATGAAAGGCAAATGCCTTATCTCCATGCTATCTCTCCGGCCCCCCCTCATGTAGATTTCTTAAAATGACAGAATAACTAAGTATGTGTGCAAGGCTTGATTTTAATTAGTCAAAACAAAAATTGCATTTGTGATCATTTATTCTCTCCCTGGAAAATAGATATTAAATATTTATCCATTTATCCTTTTATAGGGAGTGAGGAAGGAGTCATTTTTAATTTCTAAGAAAATTTCCAGGCCTGATCTAATTTTTCTGTGTTTGGGGGCTATACTCGGCAGTGCTCAGGGGTTACTCCTGGCTCTGCTCAGAAATCGCTCTTGACAGTCTGGGGGAGCCATATAGGACGCTGGGGATGGAAATCAAGTCCACCCTGGGTCAGCTGCATGCAAGGCAAATGCGTTACCACTGTGCTAAACTCCGGTCCCTAACATGTATTTAAATTTATTTTTTTATGTCCTCCCTGAATTAAGTGTATTTTGCTAATAAATGTTTGCCTTAAACTTCGGTGATCCCCGACTTTCTGATTACAATTAGGGGGAAAAGGCTGATTTTTATGGAACTTGGCAGAATTTCAGATTTTTTTTGGGGGGGGGAGGGTCATACCCTACAGCGCTCAAGGGTTACTCCTGGCTCTACGCTCAGAAATCGCCCCTGGCAGGCTCGGGGGACCATATGGGAAGCTGGGATTCGAATCACTGACCTTCTGCATGCAAGGCAAGCACCCCTACCTCCATGCTATTTGTCCGGCCAAATTTCAGGGTTGCTTTTTTGTTTTGTTTTTTTTTTTTTTTGGTTTTTCGAGCCACACCCATTTGATGCTCAGGGGTTACTCCTGGCTAAGTGCTCAGAAATTGCCCCTGGCTTGGGGAGACCATATGGGACACCGGGATCAAACTGTGGTCCTTCCTTGGCTAGCGCTTGCAAGGCAGACACCTTACCTCTAGCGTCACCTCGCCAGCCCCCAAATTTCAGATCACCTTTGGAATATGTGCATTTCCCAAATGCCGAATTACTAATATCACAGATAAAAACCTATTGTTTTGTCTCCCCCCGACCCCCAAGATTAAATTTGTCCCTACTAGTCTTCCCACAGAAGACCTTACTCTGAATGAGGAGTGTTGGGGCTACAACCAGCAGTGCTCTGGAGGCTACTGCAGTATGATCAGGGACCAGAAGGTGCAGGGATTGAACCAGGGTGAGCACATTCCTCTCTGCTCCTGGAATATTTTATCATTTACCTTACAGGTCAAGGTTCAATGGCTTATGGTATCAATTTGCAAATAAAGAGAAGCTGTCGGGGGCCCGGCGTTTGCCTTGCAAGCAGCTGATCCAGGACCAAAGGTGGTTGGTTCGAATCCCGGTGTCCCATATGGTCCCCCGTGCCTGCCAGGAGCTATTTCTGAGCAGACAGCCAGGAGTAACCCCTGAGCAACGCCGGGTGTAGCCCCCCTCCCAAAAAAAAAAAGAGAGGCTGTCATTCCTTTCCAGTGTCTCTCTTTGCCCTTCTAATATTCATTTAAGTCATTTAGCAAAATTTCTGGGGCCAGAGCAATAGCACGGTGGGTAGGACATTTGCCTTGCATATGGCTGACCAAGGTTCGGTCCCCAGCATCCCATGTGGTCGCCTGAGCCAAGGAGTGATTTCTGAGTGTAGAGCTAGGAGTAACCAACCCCTGAGTGCTGCTGCCAGTGGTGTGGCCCAGAAGCACCCCCCATCCAAATCTCAATTCATACCAAATACTAGACATTTTTTTAGCTTCTGGACAATGGGATTTTAACTTTATTTTAATTTTTTTTTTTTTTTTTGCTGTGATGCTCAGAGGTTACACCTGGCTATGCACTCAGAAATCACTCCTGGCTTGGGGACCATATGGGACGCTAGGGGATTGAACCGCAGTCTACCCTAGGTTAGCACTTGCAAGGCAAATGCCTTACCACTTGCACCACCACTCCAGTCCCTGGGCTGAGTAAATTTCATTTTATTTAATTTATTTATTTTTGGTTCTATTTGGTTTGGGGCCACACCCAGCAGTGCTCAGGCTCTGCTTCTGGCTGCACTCAAATCGCTCCTGGCAGGCATGGGGGAACCATATGGGTCAGCTGCATGCAAGGCAAACTCTGTACCCCGCTAGGAGCGATTTCTGAGTGCAGAGCTGGGTGTAGCCCAATGCCCCCCAATAAAAACAAATGAAAGAAACTCAGCTTCAGTGTCCAGGTAAATAATTCAAATAAGCTGAAGCACTTGGCTGATTCATTACTAGGCTGAGTACCATGCTGGTTATGAAAGCTAGGAGTGACCCCAGAGAAATGCATAAGGAGACCTGAAAAATGCCATGAAGCATTCCTTAATTTTATACTTAAGATACTACTCAAGAGCAGATGCAGAAAATGCCATGCGGTACATCAATGGAACTCGTCTGGATGACCGAATCATTCGCACAGACTGGGATGCAGGCTTTAAGGAGGGCAGGCAGTATGGACGTGGGCGATCTGGGGGCCAGGTATGCCAGCAAGCTTCTCTGGGCTCAGATTTAGCCGGGAAATCCAGCAGCCCTAATGACAAATGTTTTACCCCCTTACCCCACTTAAAATATTCTATTATAATGTTCCAACATCCATCTTTTCACTGGTGTTTACTTCCCTCTGCCAATATCCCATTTCTTATTGCCCTAATCCCACATACCTGTTTCTATGCCTTGCACTTTTTTACCTCCTTTCTGCTTCCCATCTTCTTCTAAAGTGCCATTTCCCCCCAATTTTTTTTTCTTTTGCTTGTTTTTGGTCCACCCTCAGAGGTGCTCAAGTGTTACTCCTGGTTCTGTGCTCAGAAATCACTCTGGGAGATTTAGGACCACATGCGATGCTGAGGATCAAACCTAGGTCAGCCATGTGCAAGGCAAAGGCCCCCCCCCCCCAAATGTTTTTGTCAGGTATTGCTCACTGAAAATAGCCTTTTGTCTGTAACTTTGGCTGGTAGTCAGTCTGAAATCACATATTTGTGCTTTTGAATTACTTTCTCACTTTGGGATATACATTTTTATATGCACACTATTATCCTGCTAGACTACTTAATTACCACCTAACAAGAGTGTGCACAGAAAAATTTAAATTTTTTGCTTTAAAATAAGAGCTTAAGTTAAATAGTCTTTGGAATGTGCTATTTTTGAATCCATGAAACTGCTTTGGGGGGAGGGGGTGTTACAGATGGGTTCACTCTTGGCTCTGCATTCAGGAATCACTTCTGGTTGTGCTTGGTAAACCATACTGAGATTCTGGGGATTGAGCCCAGGTCAGCTGCATGCAAGCCAAGAGCCTTATCGGTTGTATTATCTCTTCAGCCCTGTATTTTCTCTTTTTAATAAGATAATCAGATAATACTGTAAAACATTTGAGCTTTCATATTATTTGGTCAAGAAAAATATCCGGGCCGGGCGGTGGCGCAAGAGGTAAGGTGCCTGCCTTACCTGCGCTAGCCTTGGACAGGACCGCGGTTCGATCCCCCGGCGTCCCATATGGTCCCCCAAGCCAGGAGCGACTTCTGAGCACATAGCCAGGAGTAACCCCTGAGCGTCACAGGGTGTGGCCCAAAAACCAAAAAAAAAAAAAAAAAGAAAAATATCCAACTTGAATATTCATATCATGACATCTGCAAAGACTTAGCTGTATTTGTTGCACCAGTTTTCTGTAGTATAATCTACATTTTCCCCCCATAAGGTACGAGATGAGTATCGGCAAGACTATGATGCTGGGAGAGGCGGCTATGGAAAACTGGCCCAAAACCAATGAGTGGTGAGAGTTCCATCATGAAAGCCTCTCTTGTTTGGCATGTTTTTGTACATTACTCAATCTGCAAACCTGCTCCTTGTACGAGCATTTCATCAATGTCTCTGTTGGACTGTGAGTTTCTTCTTGGTCTTACTCTGAAAACTGTTAAAATATTTGAATCTGTGCAATGTCTAGACGATCGGAAAGATTTTCTTTATAACAGGCCAAAAATTGTGATCTTTGGCCATAGATCTATTCTGTAAGAGCCAAAACACATTTCTTTTTGGAAGACTGGAAAAATGTAAACGTTTTACCATGTTTCAATATAAGTAGGTTTGTGGTCTACATTTGGGTCTCAAATGAACTTTTGTTTGCATGAGATAAAGTTTAATAAATAGGAGTTTTTCTATGCTACACAGCTTTGTTCCAAACTCAGAACAGATGTTGAACAAAGAAATTGGATTTCAGTGTCGAACTAGCCCGACAGGCAAAATTTAGGAGTCAAAGGAACTTTTAAAAGAGCTGGTACAAAAACTTGAATATCAGATATACTACCCACTCCAATGCTTAATATATTAGAAAATTAAGACAACAAACTTGAAGGTATTTACTAAATACAACTTTCAAAAGTTACAAATGTACTGAAAGTTTTTACACACCAAAAAAAAAGGTGTCTTCTGACTTATGAAGACCCTCAGATATTCTTAAGGACATCAGGAATAGAAGTTAAAATAATGCCTTTATAAAATGAAGGTTACTGTGAGGGTCATGGTATTTACTCACTTTCAGAATGATTTTGGGGAGTGGAGATTTTTGAATAGCATAAAGGCTGAGAGAATGATGGACAAAAATAACTAGAGAGAATTTTCTTTGAAAAATGTATTCTGGCCAAATTTTCATACTGAACTGTTTTTGCTTTTGTTTGTTTCAGAGCTTTGATGGTCTTTCCAGAAACAGGGGAATTTAGAGAACTTAGTTTTCAGTTGTAAGGCAAGGTGGCTTCTCTCAAATACATGTGGACTCTTGGCTCATTTAAAACTACCAGTCTCCCAAAGTCAAAGTATTTCATCTAGCAACACAGTCCTAACTTAAATTTGTGAAAGATGGGGCTAAATCTTTCCTGTTACACTAAGTGTACGTTTTCTCACTGAATTCAAACAATTTAATTTGAACTTTTAAAATTGTAGCTGTAGTGCAAGCATTTAATTTAATGATATACTTAAATTTTTTTACACTGTAGTGCAAATTATTGTCTTTTTTATTACTTTGTAAAAACTACCCAGATCTCTACAGGCCTTAAAACCACAGCCAGTGGTTTGTTCCTATCTGAATTGTATCTTCTGTACAATAAAGATCAATAAAGTTTGGACCAACTTGCCATTGTCCGTGTCCAAATATTTCCTCACCTGTAAAGGATATTACAACTTTGGGATACTTGTATTTTGTGTGGCATAATAAAGTACATAGTTTGCACATCACTTTGATGTGATACTTGCCCAATATGATAGCCACACCAACGCATAGCTATGTACCTAAACCATTCAGTTCCTAAATCGTACTAACCAAGTTTCAAATGCTCCATAGCCACATGTGGCTATTGTATTGGATACAGATGTAGAGCATTTCTGTCTTCCTAGAAAATCATGTGGGGTGGTGTACTATTAAAAAGTAAAGGGGCAAAAAAAAAAAAAAAAAAAAAAAAAAAAAAGTAAAGGGGCCGGAGAGATAGCATGGAGGTAAAGTGTTTGCCTTTCATGCAGGAGGTCATCAGTTCGAATCCCGGCTTCCCATATGGTCCCCCGTGCCTGCCAGGAGTAATTTCTGAGCCTGGAGCCAGGAATAACCCCTGAACACTGCCGGGTGTGACCTAAACACACACACACACAAAGTAAAGCTTGGGCCCGGAGAGATAGCACAGCGGCGTTTGCCTTGCAAGCAGCCGATCCAGGACCAAAGGTGGTTGGTTCGAATCCCGGTGTCCCCGTGCCTGTCAGGAGCTATTTCTGAGCAGACAGCCAGGAGTAACCCCTGAGCAATGCTGGGTGTAGCCCAAAAACAAAACAAAACAAAAAAAGTAAAGCTTATTGGGGCCGGGCGGTGGCGCTAGAGGTAAGGTGCCTGCCTTGCCTGCGCTAGCCTTGGACGGACCGCTGTTCGATCCCCATATGGTCCCCCAAGCCAGGAGCAACTTCTGAGCGCATAGCCAGGAGTAACCCCTGAGCGTTACCAGGTGTGGCCCAAAAACCAAAAAAAAAAAAGAGCTTATTATGGTTCTGTTCACAAATAAATCTTGTCATTACTAGAATGTTATGAGAAAGAACTGCTATTTGTCCAACAGTGAACATCATTTAACACAAGAGAAGACACGTTTATAAAGGCATTTAGTTTATTTTTCAAAAAATAGTTTTGCTAGGTTTGATTAATTGTACATGATCACAATCTTTAAATAAAGTTTCTCTGACCAAAGATAACCATTTAAATGAACAATTTGTCAAGGTCTGCTTTTATAACACTCATACAATTAGCATTTTTCTGATGGAGCTTCCTAAGTCATCTTAATTATCTACAGGCCAAGAGCTGAGCACATGACAAAACATGTGCTTTTGGTTGCTGATTAGTTCATTTTCTTACATTAAGCAGAGCAGGTTTCAGTATATCTGATTCACACTATTAACAGTTTCACCTGAAGGGTCTGACAAACCCAGAGCCCTCAGTTACTTTTTTAACTCCAGGAAGCACAAATGCAGGGGATGGGTGGGTGGGTGGGTGTGGGCAGCTGCAGCTCAGTTTAAGTTAATGCTGGATGTATCACATTTAGATCTTTAATCTTTTTTTTTTGGGGGGGGGGGTCCACACCCCGCAGCACTTGGGTTATTCCTGGCTCTACACTCAGAAATTGCTCCTGACAGGCTGGGGGACCATATGGGATGCTGGGATTTAAACCACCATCCTTCTACATGCAAGGCAATTGCTTCACCTCCATGCTATATCTCTCCGGACCCTAGATCTTTAATCTTTGTTCCAACTATGAATTTAAGATGACCAGTATTGCTTGTGTTCAATGATACATAGAAAATACAAGGTCATAACTTATTAGTGATTTGGGGATTATTTTGCAACTACTGCTGCATTTTCCCTTTCTGAAGTCAGTTTCTCTATGATTTTCTTGAGGTTCAGAACTAAAAGTTGAATTATATCTACATTCATTGCCATAGATTTAACGAAAGGAGACATAACTGGATAGAAGCCTGCTAAGTTTGCTGATTGAGAGGACTGAGCAGCATATTGAAGGCACATCATAAACAGCTTTTAGTTTGTACAAGGCCTGCACTCAACCCCAAAAGCATTAAGGTCTGCCCATCCAGTGGGCAACTCTACTAGTTCAGTGCCAAGCTAGTGATAAGGAAACATTGCAGTCTTTCCCACCAGTGGTCCAGACTGTACTTCGAAAAATGTCTATGTTGTAAGGAATTAGTTACTGCAGACATCAGGACAAAGGCCTATATAGAGGTCTATGCTTAAATAAAGGGGGAGGAATGGGGAGCCACTGTACACCAAGACCCAAATCCTTGGATGATAAAAACATCTTAAAATATTCAACATTTAGACTCAACCATGCAGGACAATACACCTTGATTGAGGTGCCCTATTTATATTAACCTGGAAGAGAAAAAGGCCTGGGACTGCTCACCCCCAGACCCCTCAGCACACCCCTGCTTGCCTTTGTGCTGAATGGAGGACCAGCTCTCAACAGGAAACGGCAAGTCAAGCTTTAGGCATGAAAATGGAAGGTTCTTGCCAGAAAAACTTCTCTGCATTTCTTCATGCCTGATTCTGTCAGTGAGGATGTATAATATGAATTCTAAAGTATAAAACATTCTGGATGGATAGCCTATTACTGGCCACTTAGTATAGCTACAAAAAAAAAAAAAATTAGGCTAATGTCTCTCATACAGAGTTGAAAAATCTATGTTGCATAATTATATCTGAAAAATTTCGAGAAGACATTCTCCCCACTTTAAAATATCTTTCCTAATGCTGACACACCCCTACCTGTAGCAGCATCAAGTGCCTCTCACCTCAGCCTAATGAAGGACCTGAAGCACAGAGTAAGAAATACTGACCTGGTTTCATACTAGTAGTAGCTTGGGGACTTAGGAAAGTGTGGGGTGGGTGGATGGGGTGTGTGTGTGTTTGGGCACTTAGAAAAGTGTGGGATGGGAGAGTGAGGGTGTGTGTGTGTGTGTTTGGGAACTTAGGAAAGTGTGTGTGTGTGTGTTTTGGTGGTGGTCGTGGTGGTGGTGGGATTGTTTACAATGTAAACACTGAAGTTGGTGCTGGAATGTCTGGGGCAGGAACCCTGCATGTAAACATGTTCTGACTCCACCCTCAACTGCCAACTGTCAGCACTCTGGTCAAGTTGAACTGCACATTTTTAGCTTTTTTATTTTTGTTAAAAAAAACTTCCAACATTCCACACCTCATTGAACATAAATCCAAGTATCTTCTGCTGTGTACTTGGTATTTTTTTTTTGTACAAGTTCCCCAGTTTCTTATTTACATACTTGTTTTACCTGCCTTGTTTAGAAAATTATACAGGCTTAATTAACATGCATCTTTCCTCCTTTCCCTTTTCAAATTGTCACAAAAAGCTTTATTAAAGATGCAGCAAGGTCCATTACTTTCATCCTAACTCAGCTAAGTATAAGAACAGAGCCACTTTTGCCTTTCTCCAGAGGATGAGGTGCAAAAGAACTGTGTGAGATCAAGAGAAGCCCCGCTCGTTGCTGGGATCACTAAACAGATGAGGGAAAGCAAGTAAAAACATCTGCTTATACTCCAGTGGAGTCAAATCTTAACCAACCTTCCCCTCTTCCCACCCCCCCAACAAAAGGCCAGAAGTCTTTGTTCTAAATGTTTACATCTTTTTTTTAAATGTTTACATCTCAAATACCACTGAAATAGAAAATATTTGGTAAATCTTAATTTCTTCCACATGGGTGCAGAACAAGCAACGACTTGCAAAATGCTCTTTGAAAGACTGGATTTTTCATTTGACCACTAGTAATTTGAAGGATGTTAAGCTTTTTTTTTAATAGGACAAACCCAGAAAAATCCATGAAATTCTAAGCAAAAGCCTTTATACAAAGTTTTAGGCATCTGCCACATTCTTAAGGCTGAAATCTCTCATGTTAAGAGACTTGGCCCCGAAAGTTGTCTTTCCTCAAACTGTAATCAACTCTGAAGCAGGCACTGTCTTCTCAAGTCTGCCATAAATGAACAGGAGGTAGTGACCTCTTCCTTCTCAGCCTTCAAAAGGAAGGAACCACATTTGCTCCCCCCAAGTCTCAGTGGGAGAGGGAATTTAGTGAAAGGTGCTGTGGATAGACAGTACTGGCTTGCTCTTATGCCCACTTATGCCCCAGGGAACATCTGTTCTTAAAATTACATTGTATTAAAAACATCCCATGTTTTAAGTTCTAAATTTGAATTTTAAACCTGTTATAGTTCACATCTAAGTTTCAGAAGCTGCACCAAATCTACAAAGCTTTTTTTTTTTAATACTCTGCACTGCATGCTCTGTCTATATGCATGCGCTTGGATAATAAATATTAAATATGGAGGGTGGGGAAACAATCATAAAATTAAAAATGAAACCAAACGGAACAATAAAAAAAAATAGCACATGGTAGCTAAAGTCATGAATATGGGTAAAAAGTAAATTTGAGGTAATAATAGTGGCCCAATACCACTAATCTGAAATCTCTGTAAAAATTAAAATAAGTGGAGATTCAAGTAACAAACCATATGCTCCGACTTGGTCAGACTTCCTAGAGTCCCTGCTGAGCTTCAGTCCATGAGCCGGCACTCACACAGCTCCTTGTAAATCCTCTTCCGCACCCGGGGCATGTCTTCTTGGGAAAACTGGAAAGGCTGCTCTAAGGCGAGGCACTTGCAGTACTGCAAAGGTCCCAGAAACATTTAAGTGGCCTGTGGGCTTGCGTACAAGCCCGGCACATTTTCCTGATGAATTCTTAATTTAAAGATGGAGTCTCAGGCAGCATTTTCAAGTTTACAAACGTAAAACACATCATTTAAAAGCATTTAATTCTGGTCAACTACTCAGGCAAGGCTCTCTTCCCAGATTAATTCTTTGAGAAGTACAGGCATGAAGCGGCTCCAATACTCATGATGCAAACTAGTTGAGAAACTAATATACCCTTGAATGAGACCCTGAATTAGTTTACTCCATTCTGTGAATGAGCCCATCTCATAAAAATTTTCACAAATTCCTGAATATGTCTTCCTAAAAGTATAGATTACAGACCTATTCATAAATATAAAGTATCACAAATCTATCAATAACCTCTCAGATGACTAAGTAAACTTGTAACAAGAGCAGATGACTGTAGTGACTCATTTAAAATTTACATACGGGGCCAGAGAGTACAGCAGGAAGGGTTCTTACCTTCCAATAGGTAGACCCAGGTTCTAACCCTAACACCCTGAGCCTGCCAGGAATGATTCCTGAGTGCAGAGCCAGGAGTAACCTCCTAAGCATGCCAAGTGTGGGCCCAAAACAAAAACAAAAAAATGTACTTAGGGCGCCTAAAATTGTGGTTCAAGTGGCTGAACACAGATTTTACAGTGCCAGGCCCTGGGTTAGTTCCCCTGCTCTGCATGGACCTCCAGAGCATGGCCACATAGATCTTCAACATCATTGAGTATGGATCAAACCACTAACCTCAAGAAAAAGTTGGTTAATTTTAACTCTATAGTTAAAGACCATTTGGCAAAGGTTAAAAATATATAGCTAATTCTGTAATACCAAGACCCTATGACAGGCATGTTTTGTCAGTATCTAGTATGGCTCTGAGAAGACACGGATGTTTGCCATTTATTCTTGCACCCAGAGAGTGGCTCTAATGATAACATCTCAAACACCAGAAATTCTGCTTTTGAAACAAGATGGAGAGAAAGTAAAGTACTTCACTTGTACCTCTGTATCTAAATACCAAGTACTAATAACAGGAATCCCATCTAACCTCTCAACCCAGTAATCTAATTCACGCATTGCAAATACTGAAAAAAAAAATAGTATTTCTTTACCTGGAGCACAAAGACTCCACAGTCACTGTCATTTTTCTGCTGTGGAATACACTATGGGGGAAAAACAAAATGATCATTAAAATAAGACCAAGTATTCTTCAGGTAAGAAAAAAGTATTTAATGAGAAACTGAGCAATAGACAAGAAAACTAACCATGATAGCTAGTATACCTCTGACATTTAAGTGTAAATATATGGAGGGATGGGGCCGCACGAAAAATGCTATCAATTTCAAGGATACTGTCCTAAATATCAGAAATGGTACACTGAAATCCTGTTTTAAATAAGTCTTCCATTTAGATATTTTTGCTATTTACCAACAATGGAATAAAAAAAGTGGTTTAAAGTAAATAAGCTTGGATTCTGAATAACTTAAATGCCATTTATTATTACAATTTTGTCTCACTTTTCATTTCATAACAAAACTGTCATAGTCTTTGGAAGAAATTGTAAAATGAGGCAGAATGTTTATCAATGAAAGATCCAGACTAAATTTAAGACCTAGATATTCTGACTGAGTAAATTCAGAAAATGTACAAATTTAATTCTGGCATAAACATATAAAACGTAAATTTAGCAATTAGTACTTGGTTCAGTTCAAGAATGAGAAATGAATCTTGTTCCTTCTACTCTGGGCTTGTTTCCCACCCCTGCCTCTGACTCTGCAAATGATCCAGACAGACTTGAGGTCAAGTACCAGCTTTTATCAACTTTTTTTTTTTTTTTTTTTTGTCTTTTTGGTTTTTGGGCCACATCCGGTGACACTCGGGTTACTCCTGGCTATGTGCTCAGAAGTCGCTCCTGGCTTGGGGGACCATATGGGACGCCGGGGGGATCTAACCACGGTCCGTCCTAGGCTAGCGCAGGCAAGGAAGGCACCTTACCTCTAGCGCCACCTCTCCGGCCCCCTATCAACGTTTTTAATGTCCTCTGAGAAAGAGCACACAGCTGCTTCAGCTACTGGGATCAAGGTGATGCTTATGCCTCGTGGATATGCCTACCTTTTAAGTCAGGAGGACTGAGTGAGATTAGATCTGCAAAAAACTGTGAGGGCAATCAAGTACTGCCATGAATGTAAGGCACTGGTCGGTGTTAGGGCAGAACAGCCTTGCTCGGGTTTTCTACCCCACATACAGCTTTTTTTTTTTTTGGTTTTTGGGCCACACCCGGCGGTGCTCAGGGGTTACTCCTGGTTGTCTGCTCAGAAATAGCTCCTGGCAGGCACGGGGGGACCATATGGGACACCGGGATTCGAACCAACCACCTTTGGTCCTGGATCGGCTGCTTGCAAGGCAAACGCCTCTGTGCTATCTCTCTGGGCCCCCACATACAGCTTTTAATGTCTATGGCTCAAATACTGTGCTACTTCCAGAGTTTAATTTCACCCAAGGACTCAAGTCTTCCTTGGATGCCTAAAAGGCAGCATTTCCTCCCTTAACAAATCCAAAGACACATTAGGTACTTCACTGAATCTCTATGGGTCACCTGAAAATAACTGCTAGCAAGAGACAGATGCCATGAAAAAAGCTATCTACATCTGCCCCAGATTTTCAATAGAGTAATCACATCACTAGCAGCTGTTCTGGAGCAAAAAGAATAAACGTGTCTGTGTCCAACAAGCACCTGGAAATGCGTTCCTATATGTCTGCTACACTGAGCTTTTGATTGCACTGCCTCCAGGTTGCGCTCGGTTGGCATCTTTGCCACTGGTCTTCAAATGCTCTTAAAGACACCCAACCTCTTGTAATTCCAACCCCTTGACATGCCAGTGGTTTCATTTGTATTACATACTTACCTTTGTTACAGCAGTCTGCCAACCCTGAAGAAATTCAGGTCTATTTTTTTCTCTGGCTTCAGTCAGCAAATACTTTCTTATATTCTGGTTAAAAAGAAACAACAACACAGATGCTGTGTTCTATCAGTTGGTGAAAAATGGAACATGCCCACAGCAGACAGAAGCAAAGGAGGAAGCTGTGGCCCTATCCCACGGGAGAGTTTTATACCTGGCACTTCATATTATGAAGGTGGTCCTCAAACTATGGCCCGCGGGCCACAAAGTGTATTTGTATCTGTTTTGTTTCTTCATTGCATAATAAGATATATGCAGCGTGCATAAGAATTCGTTCATAAGTTTTGTTTTTACTATAGTCAGACCCTCCAATGGTCTGAGGGACAGTGAACTGGCCCCCTGTTTAAAAAGTTTGAGGACCCCTGTCAGATCTTCCATACCTAGGTATGTGCTTACACTGTAAGAGGTGGTTAGCCTTTTCGAACAGTAACCTCAATTTGAAACAAACTATATATTCCATAGTTCTAAGGGTAGGGGTCTCCCCAAGCTCCATAAAGTTATACTTAAATCCTTTCTAGGCACTAACTATAGAAGTCTACTTCTGAAATCTCTTACTAACATGCTGCCAATGAGGCTGCAAAATTTCTCTCATACTCTTGGCTTCTTACTTCTCTAAGGTTGAATTAGAATTAAAAAAATTAACCCGGTGAAAATGAAGTTAGAGTTGATGTATAAGTAGCTCTGTGTGTGTGTGTGTGTGAGAGAGAGAGAGAGAGAGAGAGAGAGAGAACATAAACAAGTTTCTATGTACACATTTGGACCTGTATGCATATATAGTTCTTTTTTTTCTATAAACAGAGTCTCACTCTGCCAACTTGCTCTCTTAGAATTCAATTGAGCTGATGGCTTTTCTATGGCAGGGCATGGAAGTTGGCTTTATGTTTCGATATGTCAATTTATTAAGAATATACTATATTGGGGCCAGAGCAATAGCACAGTGGTAGGGCATTTGCATTACACATGGCCAACCCAGATGGACCCCAATTCGATTCCCAGCATCCAAATGGTCTCCTGAGTCTGCCAGGAGTCTCCTGAGCCTGCCAAGAGTGATTTCTGAGTTCAGAGCCAGTAACCCCTGAGCACTGCCAGGTGTGACCCCATTCCCCCCAAAAAAGAAAAAGAAAAGAATATACTATATTGTAGATATTTGGCTATTCTCCTGTAAATCTAAGTTGAAACTTTTAATTTTCACTATTACTAATATTCCGTGATGAATATAGATACATATCCCATCCTGTGTGCAGATATGAGAATTGGGGCAGGGGGCCACACCCAATAATACTTAGGGGTTACTGGCTCTGCTCTCAGGGATCAGTCCTGACAGTACTCAGGACCATTCAAGATGCCGAAGATTAAAACTGGATTAGCCACAGGCAAGGCAAGCATCTTACTGGCTGCACTATTTGACCAGACCACAGAGCCCAAGAAACAAAACTAATCTACAGTATGATATGCATCCTTTTAATTTATAAG
This sequence comes from Suncus etruscus, assembly GCF_024139225.1. Taxonomy (NCBI): domain Eukaryota; kingdom Metazoa; phylum Chordata; class Mammalia; order Eulipotyphla; family Soricidae; genus Suncus; species Suncus etruscus. The sequence goes on along the minus strand of NC_064853.1, from coordinate 104,676,981 downwards.
GCACTCAGAATGGATTAGAATTATATTTGTCCCTAAGTGGCTATAACAATGTATATACCACATTTTCCAGCGTTTAAGACAACTTTTTTTTTTTTTTTTTTTTGGGCCACACCTGGCGATGCTCAGGGGTTACTCCTGGCTGTCTGCTCAGAAATAGCTCCTGGCAGGCACGGGGGACCATATGGGACACCGGGATTCGAACCAACCACCTTTGGTCCTGGATCGGCTGCTTGCAAGGCAAACGCCGCTGTGCTATCTCTCCAGCCCCCTTAAGACAACTTTTGAAACGAAAAAAAGTCAACTGAAAATCAGAGGTCATCTTATACGCCGAGTATATCCCGAAAAAAACGTTTCAATATGCCGCTAAAAGAAAATATCTGGAATTTTCCTGGCTCCAGGCTCAGAAATTGCTCCTGGCAGGCACAGGGGGCTATATGGGACGCCGGGATTCGAACCAATGACCTCCTGCATGAAAGGCAAACGCCTTACCTCCGTGCTATCTCTCCGACCCCATGAAACAAATTTTTCAACTCGATCCTGCAGCAATCACTGCAAGGCTGCTCGGACAGCTTCTCTGACTCAGCCAATCCAAGCAGGCTTTTTATGCATACAAATTATACAATGTTCTGTACCCAATCTATACTGTAAAAAACCTGCTCAGACTGGCCAGAGTCAGAGAGGAAGTCTATTATGATATAACCTTTGAACCTTTGCTTGTTGTGATCGGCTCACTGTGGTACATACAGTTGTAGCACAGGAACGTTCTGTCTTATACAGCGAATATAGGCCTAAACCTATGTTTGTTTTGTTTTGTTTTGTTTTTTGGGTCACACTTGGCAGCGCTCAGGGCTTACTCCGGCTCTATGCTCAGAAATTGCCCCTAGCAGGCATGGGGGACCATATGGGATTCCGGGATTCGAACCACCGTCCTTCTGCATGGAAGGCAAATGCCTTACCTCCATGCTATCTCGCCGGCCCTAAACCTATGTTTTAACTGTAAAATTAGGGGGTCGTCTTATTCGCCGGAAAACACGGTAATCTAGGAATAAGAGAATACCTATCTGGATATCTACATAAGTACTTAAAGCATTAAACCATTCCTAATATAAAAGGCAAAAAGCTAAGTTCAGGGCCAGATCGATAGCATAGTGGTAGGCATTTGCTTTGCACGGGGCCGATCCAGGATGGACCCTGATTCGATCCCCCATCCCCAGGGTACCATATGGTCCCCCAAGCCAGGAGCCATTTCTGAGCGCATACCCAGGAGTAACCCAAACGTCAGCAGGTATGGCCCCAAAACAAGTAACAAAAATTAAGTTCAGCGACAAAGAGACTACAGTGGGTAGATATATGCATCCAACCTAGATTCCATCCTTGATATCACATGTAGTCCCCTGAGTACTGCCAGGTATGGGCCCAAACCAAAAACAAATCCCAGATACAGTATTAATTTTAATTTCTATTTATCTCAGTTGAGCATCTTTCTAAGTGTTTAACAGGTTTTCCTAAAATTATTTATCTTTTGTCCATTTCTACTAAAAGTTTTAATTCCATTGGTAGTTCTTTATATATTTATTCTTAGTTATGACTATATTGTACATGTCACAAACATTTTCTCCAAGTAATTTTTTTTTTTTTTGGTTTTTCGGGCCACACCCATTTGATGCTCAGGGGTTACTCCTGGCTAAGTGCTCAGAAATTGCCCCTGGCTTGGGAGGACCATATGGGATGCCAGGGGATCGAACCGCAGTCGCAATCTTTCCTGGGCTAGCGCTTGCACAGCAGACACCTTACCTCTAGCACCACCTCGCCGGCGCCCAAGTCATTTCTTTATTTAAAAAATTTCCTTTTTTTGAGGGGCCAGCGAGATAGCATGGAGGTAAGGCATTTGCCTTTCATGCAGAAGGACGGTGGTTCAAATCCCGGCATCCCATATGGTCCCCGAGCCTGCCAGGAGAGATTTCTGAGCATAGAGCCAGGAGGAATCCCTGAGTGCCACCGGGTGTGACCCAAAAATCAAAAAAAATTTTTTTTTCCTTTTTGGGGCCAGAGAGATAGCACAGCGGTAGGGCATTTGCCTTAGGACAGTGGTACAAATCCCAGCATCCCATATGGTCCCACAAGACTGCCAGGAGCAATTTCTGAGCGCAGAGCCAGGAGTAACCCCTGAGCGCTGCCGGGTGTGACCCAAAAACCAAAAACAAAAAAAATTTTTTTTTTTCGGTTTTTTGGGCCAGAGAGAAACCATGGAGGTAAGGGTGTTTGCCTTTCATGCAGAAGGATGGTGGTTCGAATCCCGGCATCCCATGTGGTCCCCCAAGCCTGGCAGGAGCGATTTCTGAGCGGAGAGCCAGGAGTAACTCCTGAGCCAAAAAACAACAACAAAAATAAATTTCTTTTTAATTTTTTGATCACATCCAGCAACTATCAGTGACTACTCCTGCTTTTGTACTCAGGAATTATTCCTGGCAATACTCAGTAGACCATTTGGGATGCCAGGAGGTGACCAAACCTGAGTTTGACACATGCAAAGTGAATTCCCTATCCACCATATATTGCTCCAGTTCATTATTTTTGAGCTTTAGGACATACCAAAATTATGGGCTGGAGTGACAGCACAACAGTAGGGAGTTTGCCTTGAATGTAGCTGATCTAGGAAGGACCTGGTTTGATTCCTGGCATCCCATATGGTCCCATGAGCCTGACAGGAGCTATATCTAAGTGCAATGCAAGGAGTAACCCTGACTGATGGTTATGTGGCCCAAAAATCAAAACCAAAACAAACAAACAAACAAAAAAAGACATTCCAAAATTTTAAAAATTGATTTGGTCAAAGTTATCAGTCTTTTCAATAATACCTTTTCTTACTTTTTTTTTTCGTTTTGTTTTGAGCCACACATGGTGGCATTCAGGAAGTACTCCTTGCATTGTGCTTAGAAATAGCTCCTGGGGACTGGCGAGATAGTACAGCAGTAAATAGGGCATTTGCCTTGCACGCCGCCAACCAAGGATAGATGGGGTTCAATTCCTGGCATCCCATATGGTCCCCGGAGCCTGCCAAAGGTGATTTCTCAACGAAGAGCCATGAATAACCCCTGAGCGCTGCCAGGTGTGACGCCAAACAAACAAACCAGGGCCAGAGCAGTGACGCAAGTGGTAGGGTATATGCCTTGCACACACTGACCTAGGACGTACCATAGTTCGATCCAGCATTCCATATGATCCCCCAAGCCAGGAGCGATTTTTGAGTGCACAGTCAGGAGTAACCCCTGAGTGTTGCTGTGTGTGGCCCAAAACCAAAAAACAAACCAAAGAAATAGCTCCTGGAAGGTTTGCAGGACCATATGAAATACCAGTAATTGAACCGGTGTCGGCCTCCTGGCAAGGCAAATTCCCTACTCACTGTGCTATCTCTCAGGTCCCTCAAGAATTATTCCTGGCAGTACGCAAGGGACAGTACAGATGCTAGAGATCAAACTTGGGTTGGCTGCGAGCAATGCAAATGCCTTTACATGCTTACTCTCTTTGCTGATTCCTAAGCACAAAGCCAGGGATAACTCCTGAGCATTGCCAGGTATACCTTCCCAAAATACACCCTTTTGGTTTGGGGGCCTGACTGCGCTCAGAAATTATTTCTGGCAGGCTTAGGGGATCATATGGGATGCCGGGAATCAAACTGGGATCCGTTCCGGATCCGCTGTGTGCAAAGCAAATGCCCTACCGCTGTGCTATCTCTCTGGCCCCTCAAGAATTATTCCTGGCAGTGAGCAAGGCACAGTATGGATGCTAGGGATTAAACCCGGGTTGGCCATGTGCAAGGCAAATGCCCTACCCTCATACTACCATTCTGGCCTCCCCCAATTTTTTATCATACATGATTATGCATATTAATAAATCAAGCTTATCAGATCTCATTTAAAATCTGAAATAAATTAATACCTATTACCGTGGGGATAACTGGTCTCTCTCCAGTATAGCTCTACCTATCTTTCCATATAATTATATTTTTTTTAAATAACCTATAGAGTTTCTATATTAACCTTGGCATTTTTTGCTAAAGTTTATTTGTGGATAATTTGCTTTGCTGACTTTGAAAATGAAATCTCTTTTTCCTTCTTTTTTTGGGGGGAGAACCCATACCTGGCAATACTTTGGCAGTGCTCAGGGGTTACTTCTGGCTCTACACGCAGAAATCCCTCCTGGTAGTGCTGCAGAGACCATGTGGAATGTCAGATATCGAACCCGGGTCTGCTGTGTGTAAGGCAAACACCCTCACCACTGTGCTATCTCTCCGGCCCCAAGAATCTTTTTTCTTCACTGTATTTCCCAACTATTTACTAGATGGAAAAATCTGAGTGATTTTTCTTGTTTTGATTTCTATCAGATTAGAATTGAAACCTATTACTTTGCTAGTTGGTTCTCCTGAGTTATATAACTAGTAATTCCAGAAGCATTTATTTTGAATACATACGCTAATTTTAATTCAGTTTAAAAAAAATAAGTAAAATTATTATTTTTTGGTTTTTGGTTTTTTGGGCCACACCCATTTGATGCTCAGGGGTTACTCCTGGCTAAGGGCTCAGAAATTGCCCCTGGCGTGGGGGGACCATATGGGACGCTGGGGGATCGAACCGCGGTCCTTCCTTGGCTAGCGCTTGCAAGACAGACACTTTACCTCTAGCGCCACCTCACCGGCCCCGTAAAATTATTTCTATCTGCATTCAAAACATAATTCTAGGGCTTGAGAGATAGTACAGAAAGTAGGGCTTCTGTCTTGGACACAGCTAACCTAAGTTCAGTCCCCAGTATCCCATTTGGTCTCCTGAATAATACTGAGAGTAATTCCTGGGTGCAGAGCTAGGAGTAACCCCTGAGCACTGATATGTGCCCCTGAAACCAGAAGCCAAAAACTGAACAAAATACCATTTTAATGGAAAAATTGGGGGGATAAAATACTGTAGATATCCAAATAGGGCAGAATATTCAAGTGCTCCAGATCTTAAAGCTGCTCTTCGCAGTTCTTTCCTTGGCAGCATTTGAGTGTTTCATGGCAGACTTATGATACTGACCTATGCTGTTCTATCTAAAGCTAAGGAAATATTTGGTCCTTCAAAAGAAAATCTAGGCAGTATATTAACTTACCTCTACACAAAACTTAAAATGAATGCCTTGGGAATCATAAAATGAAATAATTCGGTTAGAAAGGGTCACAGTAATGAGAGACCAGTGGACTTCCAGGTGAATCGGAATCAACAGTAGACTCTTTTTAAATAAATCCACCTAATTGGGAAAAAAAGACAAAGAAATGCAGCTCTTACCACAGGCAATCCAAACCAATCACACACAGCAATCTACACTGACTTGCCTGCCTTTTGACTTCCCCAAGGTGGTTAACAGAAGCAAGCAATGAGGTCAAAATGTAAAGCCAAATGTTGGCCTATAGTTCATGCCTGTAGCCACTAAGCTATAATACATATTAAGTAAAACAAGACACAAGAAACACTATCTCTACTTTTTCTACTAAATCTGTGCTTACCAACAGCCCAACATGATTTGGTGGGAATGGGGAACCTACCTGGAAGTACAAAGCCTACTTTGCTGGAGGCTGCTCCAAGGAACTCTAGTATTGGTTCTGGGGACTGAACCTAAGCCTCACACATGCAAAGTATATGCATTAGCTCTTTGAGCTAGTTTCTGGCTTAACAGCTCTTTATTTTATAATTTAATTGATTTTCTGGTACATGTATTTCACTAGACTTTTAGTGAAGAAGGAATCACACCATTAAAAAACAACATATGCTGGGCCAGAGGTTTGATCTTTGACATTGATACAGTTTTCCCCATGTATGGCCATGTGATCCCCAAAACACCAAGCAGCCCTGAGCAGCACCAGGTATAGCTGTCTTCCCCTCATCTGCTGTGCATGCTCACAGACACGCAATCACACATGCACACACACAGAGCATTAACTATTTGCTTTCTACATATGAGGTCAACATGGTAGTTAAAGACCATGTATTCTGGTGTGACTGGCCCAGTTCACTGAGGTCTTCAACTTAATGTTCATAGCCCCCCCCCCCGACCCCCCCCCCCCCGTTCTCCCAGCAGAATAGCCCTTGTGGCCCACACTCTCTAATCACTCTTTGGGAGCTCACAACCCCTCCCATCATGGGCTGGAAGACAGATCAAAGGGCTGAGTGCATGCTGGGGTCCTAGATTCAATCCCTGGTACTGAATGGCCACCTGAGAACTTAATGGTGTCAGAAGTCCCTGAGCACCACCAGGTATGGCTCCAAACCCAACCACCACGTTACCTGCCCTAAGACTTGCTGATTCAAGATTAAGTGTGACTTTTTCAGTCTGCCTCCCATTAAAGGAATAAGATGAAAAATAATGGCAAGGGCAATATAGCTTAGTCAACCGGATTTGATCCTAGACATATGGTCCTGTGAGCTCCAACAGGAGTGATCTCTGAGAGAGTCAAGAGTAAGCCCTGAGCACAGCCACTTTTGGCCCCCTAACAAAAACAACAAAAACCAGTGCTGGGCAGAGCCAAAGTGATAGCGAGACGGTAGGGCGTTTGCCTTGCATGCAGCTGACCCAGGACAGACTGTGGTTCGATCCCCTGGCATCCCATATAGTCCCCCAAAATCCCCTCCCCCAAAAAAATCAGTGCTGGGAACCTGGTTCAAGACCTAATATACCTTGCTTACAACATGCTCTATCTCCAGCATTGGATGGCACCAAAGCATCACCTGATGCCCCCTTAACCACAACCAGGCTCATAAAAAAATTATTTTTAAATGTGTGCCATAGAGGGCAGGAGGGAAAATGGAGAAACTGATGGTGGGAAATGTGCAGTGGTGAGCATTCTATAACAGAACTCAATAATGAGCAACTTTGTAACTGTTTCTCACAGTAATTTAATTAAATAAATTATATTAAAAATAATATTTTTAACAAATGAAGTAAAATTTAAAATAAAAAACTTAGGATCATTCCTTAGATGCAAGGAAAACATTTGACCAAGCTCAATATCCATTTATAATTAGAAACTTTCAGCAAAGAACTTCCTTAACCCAATTAAGATCATCTACAAAGTAACTGAAAGCTAATGCCTTGCATGCAGCCAACCCAGCTTCAAACCCCAGCACACAATATGGTCAGTTGCCCAAGTCAGGATTCATCCTAATGCAGAAGCAGGAGAAAGCCCTCCCAGGTGTGCAGTTGACATCAGAAATAGTAGTGAAAAAATAGGATGGTTCCTCCTAAGGTTGACAACATGCCAAATATGACCCCTCTCATTTCTTCTATTTAACACTGTACACCATGTTTTTGCCAGTCAATACAATTCAGGAGGGAAAGGGTGTACATATCAGAAAGGAAGAGATGAAACTGTCACTACTTACAGACATGACCATCTATGATAATTTAAGGTCATAGGACACAAGGTAAAGACATAGAAAGCATTATAACAACAACAATATCTAACATTCTTCTTGAAATAGTTTCAAATGCATAAAATCCTTGCTTTAAAAACTGCAGAGGGGCCAGAGTGATATAGCACAGCAGTAGGACGTCTGCCTTGTATGCAGCAGACCCAAGACAGGCCTGGGTTAACTACCCAGCCTCCCATGTGGTCCCTCAAGCTTGCCAGGAGCAATTTCTGAGAGCAGAGTCAGGAATAACCCCTGAGCACCACTGGGTGTGGTCCAAAAACCAAAATAACAAAACAAAACAAAAAGAGCAAAGGCTGAGAACATGACTCAGTGGTGAAGCACAATGCCTTGCAAGCTGGAGATCTGGGTTGAATCCCTGGCTTCCATGTATTTTAAATTTTGAATTTAAAAAAACAAACAAACAAACTACCTTTTTTGTCCATCTTTTCACTCCATTATATCCTTTGGTTACCAGCTGTCTATGAAAAAAGCTGTTGAAGAAGTGAACCTGTAAGAGACACCAAATGCAAGTACCATGTTAGACTGTGTCAGATTTTTTTTTTGGAGGGGGGGGGGTTTGAGTCACACCTGGCAGCGTTCAGGGGCTACTCCTGGCTCTACTCTCAGAAATCACCCCTGGCAGGCTCAGGTGACCACAGTGGATGCTGCGATTCAAACCACCATCCTGCATGCAAGGCAAATGCCCTACCGCTGTGCTATCTCTCCAACCCCAGACTATGTCAGGTTTAACATTAAAAAAAAAAATGGGAATTGAAAATCCTTGAGTAGAATGTACACAAAAAGGTAACAAAAACTTTAACAGGGGCTGAAGTGATAGCACAGCTGCCTTGCACATGGCATCCCAGGTTTGATCCCCAGCACCCCATATTCTGAGCCCACCTGGGGTGATTCCTGTGTAGAGTGTAGGGCTAGAGTAACTCATCAGCACTGCTGGGTAAAGCCCCCCAAATAAAATCCCAAAACTTTTCTTTACAAATAATGATCTGGAGAAACAATAGCAGGGCTATTGGAGAGCTGGAGCTGGAGAAACAATAGCAGGGGTTAAAGTGCTTGCTTGCTTGAACATAGTGGTAGACCTTAGTGCCCTGGCACTACTATATGGTATCTTTTTTTGGGGGAGGGGAGGGGTTGGGCCATACCCAGCGGCGTTCAGGGGTTACTCCTGGCTATCTGCTCAGAAAGAGCTCCTGGCAGGCATGGGGGACCCTATGGGACACCGGGATTCGAACCAACCACCTTAGGTCCTGGATCGGCTGCTTGCAAGGCAAATGCTGCTGTGCTATCTCTCCGGCCCCACTATATGGCAACTTGACCACTGCCAGGAGTCGATCCCCGAGCACAGAGCAGATTGTAAGCCCTGGGCCAGAAGTGGCTCAACCTGTTTCCCCAAATAGGGCAAGGCAAAAAACTTAGCAAGCACTACAGAGCTAACTCAACAAGATGAGCACATGCTTTAAATGCAAGAGGCTTGAGTACAATCAAGGCACCACATGGTCTCCAGCAATGCTAGGGGCAATCACCAAGCACTAATCTGGAAGTCGGTACTAGGCGTGGCCCAAAAGCAAAACAAAAAAATTTAAAAATAATGATTATAATAGAGAAAAAACATTATATACTCCACAGCTAATTCTATACCAAATTATGTCAACATATGCCTTAAAGATGTCTCCAAATAAACCGACAATGTTAAATGAAGCTATGCAAGAATGAGGTCATCAAAATTATGGTTCTAATTTAAAATGCATAAATTGGTTGGAGAGAAAATACAGAGATTAATTAAAGTGCTTGTCTTACAACTGACCCTGGTTTGAATCCCAGCACCACATATGGAGTGATTCTTTTTTTTTTTTTTTTTTTTTTTTTTGGTTTTTGGGCCACACCCGTGACGCTCAGGGGTTACTCCTGGCTATGCGCTCAGAAGTCGCTCCTGGCTTGGGGGACCATATAGAACGCCGGGGGATCAAACCGCGATCCATCCTAGGCTAGCGCTGGCAAGGCAGACACCTTACCTCTAGCGCCACCGCGCCAGCCCCATATGGAGTGATTTCTAAGCATAGAATTACGAGTATGCTCTGAGCACTATCATATGTGGCTCCAAACCAAATAAATAAATACATAATAGGTATAAAATGGAGAGGTAGTTCAAAGGGCTCAAGCACATGCTTTGCATGTGCATGCAAAGGTTCAATCCCAGGAACCTCATAGCACACCAATACTGCCAGGTGTAGCCCGGGAGGTCTCAGACCAACTCAGACCAACTCAGACCAACAGGGTGATCTCCAGCACTGTGGGGCCCAAGAGACATGGCAACTTACAGACACCTGAACTGAACCACTGGCCAGAAGCAGAGTATTGCTGCGAGTGGCTCAGGGCTTCCTTTAGCATTGCTTGGGAGGTTCCCTGTCGCAAAAACCATATAATAATTTATGCTTTTAAGTGTAAAGTAAAAAGACATTTTACCCATATTCATAAATACTGTTAGAATCTGAGGTTCACTATATTTACTTGCTTAATAAGATTAATAAAAAGTTTTATTTTATATATTAAAAATATTTATTTAAGCACTAAGATTACAAGCATGATTGTAGTTGGGTTTGTCATAAACAGAACACCTCCTCTCACCAGTGCAACATTCTGTTCAGATGGGGCTGGAGTGATAAGAGTAACAGGTAGGGGGCCAGAGGGATAGCACAGCAGGAGGGCATTTGCCTTGCACACTCCTAACCAGGATGGACCCAGGTTTGATTCCCGACATCCCATATGGTCCCCCAAACCTGCCAGAAGCAATTTCTGAGCACAGAGCTAGGAGTTACCACTAAGCACCGCCAAGTGTGGTCCAAAAACCATACCAAACAAACAAAAGAGCAGGAAGGGCATGTGGCTGACTCGAGTTCTGGCATCCCTTAAGGTATTCCTACCCACTACTAGTAGTAATCCTGAGTGCATACCCATTGAGCATCACTGGGTGTGACCCAAAAACAAAACAAAGAAATTTATAAAGGGGCTAGAGCAATAATACAGCAAGTAGGGTGTTTCCGTTGCATGTGGCCAACCTGGACTCAATCCCTGGCATCCCATATGGTCCCCCCAAGCCACTGGAGGTGGCCTAAAAAAGCAAAGAGTAAAAAAGCTTATAAAACCAGTTTATAGGGGGCCAGAGAGATAGCATGAAAATAAGGGCGTTTGTCTTGCATGCACAAGGATGATGGTTCGAATCCCGGCATCCCATATGGTCCCCGGAGCCTGCCAGGGGTGATTTCTGAGCATAGAGCCAGGAGTAACCCCTGAGCACTACTGGGTGTGACCGAAAAACCAAAACAAACAAACAAACAAAAAAAAACAGTTTATAGGTGTCGGAGAGATAGCATGGAGGTAAGGCCTTTCATGCAGAAGGTCATTGGTTCGAATCCCGGAGTCCCATATGGTCCCCCGAGCCTGCCAGGAGCGATTTCTGAGCGTGGAGTCAGGAGTAACCCCTGAGCACTGCCGGGTGTGACTCAAAAACCAAAAACCAAAAAAAAAAAAAAAAAAGTAAATAAAACCAGTTTATAAAAGTTTTTTTTTTTTGGTTTTTGGGTCACACCCGGCAGTGCTCAGGGGTTACTCCTGGCTCCATGCTCAGAAATTGCTCCTGGGGGACCATATGGGACGCCGGGATTTGAACCGATGACCTTCTGCATGAAAGGCAAACGCCTTACCTCCATGCTATCTCTCCGGCCCCAGTTTATAAAAGTTTTAAAATAGCTTTCTATCAAGTATTTGAATGAGAAAGAAAAAATTTTTTTTCATTTACCAAGATTTGCTTTATTGTATTGTTTCACATTTTTGCTATAACAAAATATACAAACCAGATGGTAGAAAGAAAATTTTTAAACTTTCTGAGTTTTAATATATAACCAAGTTCTTTGTTTGTTTTTGTTTTTGGGTCACACTCGGCAGCGCTCAGGGCTTACTCCTGGCTCTGCACTCAGAAATCGCTCCTGATAGGCTTGGAGGACCATATGAGATGCTGGAATTCGAACCATCGTCCTTCTGCATGCAAAGCAAACGCCCTACTGCTATGCTATCTCTCTGGCACCATATAACCAAGTTCTTTTTTTTTTTTTTGGTTTTTGGCCACACCCATTTGATGCTCAGGGGTTATTCCTGGCTAAGCGCTCAGAAATTGCCCCTGGCTTGGGGGGACCATATGGGACGCCAGGGGGATCGAACTGTGGTCCTTCCTTGGCTAGCACTTGCAAGGCAGACACCTTACCTCTAGCACCACATCATAACCAAGTTCTTAAAAGAGTTTAAGGTAGGGCAGTTTGCATTTGAACTTGCATAGATTTATCCAAGTAAAAGTGAACATAAATAACTGTTTTACAACCCTCTAAAAGAGATTAAAACTTTAAATTTAGGGGCTAGAGAAACAGAACAGTGATAGGGCATTTGCTTTTCATGCAGCAAACCAGGAGGGACCCGATTCCATTCCCAGCATCCCATATGGTCCCAAGTCTGCCAGGGGAGATTTCTGAGTGCAGAGTCAGGAGTAACCCCTAGCCCCAACCAATCAATAAATAAAGTTTAAAAAAAAATAACTAAATTTAAAACTTAAAGCAAATAGGTTCTTTTGAGTATATCTCCACTAACAACCAAAAAGTAACTACCCCAGGGGCTGAGTGATAGCACAGCAGTAGGGCCAATCCAGGATGGATGGTGTTTTGAATCCTGGCATCCATTACAGTCTCCGATGCCAGGAGCAATTACTGAACACTGAGCCAGGAGTAACCCGAGTGCTAATGGGTGTGACCCAAAGCCAAAAAAAAAAAAAAAAAAGACAGTAACAGAGGACCAAACTGATTAGGTGCCAACCTGGGTTCGATCACCAGCATCCCTATGGTCCTCCAAATACTAACAGGAGTAATTCCTGAGTGCAGAGAAAGGAATAAGGTCTGAGTGTTGCCAGGTGTGGAACCTCCACCCCAAAAGACACCAAAAACAATAATATAAACATAGGCAATTTGGAGAAATTAAGCAAAGCACTAGCTTATACAGAAACCAATCTTCTGTAGAAAATTTTTTTGGAACTTACTCCCTTTCCAAAACTAAATGTACCCCTTCCTAAAAATTTAAGGCATATCAAATAATTACATTAAAATAGAATACCAAGCTTTTCTTTTACAAGAAAATAAGTTTCACTTACTTTGTCAGGGACAGCATCCATTATCAACTCACCGTACATATTAATTACCTATAAAGAGTCAACATAAAAATTAAGTTTATCACTCCTGTATATACATAAAACTCAGAACATGCCACTCAGAATAAGTAACATACATACATATACTGCTAAAAGTAAATCTTTTGGATACCAGAATTACTGAATGAGCCACTTTAGTAAGGAATAAAAAGAATACTTGATCCAAAATAAAACTGAGAGGGGCTAGAGCAATAGCAGTGAGAAGAATGTTTGCCTTGCCACGTTCAATATGGCCCCTGAGCCTGCAACGAGTGATTCCTAAGCGCAAAACTAAAATTAACCCATGAGTGCTGCCAGGTGTGGTCCCAAAACCAAAACAAAATAAAAACAAAAATCAAATACTGAATACTGTTGAGGCCAAACTAGAGGTTATTAATTAAATGTACTATATGAGGGGCTGGAGTGATAGTACATTGGGTAAGGAGTATGCCTTGCACTGGCCAATGGCAGGGGCATCCCATATGGTCCCCAGAGACTTCCAGGAGTGATTTCTGAGCACAGAAAGCCGAGCACTGCCAAGTGTGGCCCCAAAAAACAAAATAAAAAAAAAAATTTACTGTATGTTATTCTCTGAGATTTCCCCACACAGAAACTCTCCAACATACACTAACCTGGTCATTCAGCCAATTCTGACCATCCAGGGTTGCAAGATCATCCATATCCAACATATGCTTATTGTAGAAGACGCGAAAATTACATTTTTGATGTTTGGCCCGATAGTTTGTTATTTCCCTATTGATAAATGGTTTCCTGAAATAAGAAAAAATCTTAAAGGTACAAATTATGACTTCTACAGTTTGTCACATTTCTTAATCAAAAGGTCAGCAATTTCATATTCAAAGGTTATCTTAAGCATTAGAGACAAACCTATTTGAAAAGTCTTCATTAAAGACATCTTTTAATCGTCCAAGTACATCTTTTTCACTGAGTGGGACCAGACTGCCATACTTCTTCATAACCTCATCTAGGAATCCTTAAATAAATGAAGAAATAAAAATTAAAATGGAAAAATAATTTTTAGCAAAATCTTTCTACTAGTTCTTAACCTACAGATAACAATCTATTATTACCTCATACATCATACATACCTATGTTCATTGATGTGCTATTTACATGATTTGGAAATATGGGATCAGTGTGACTATACAGTGGGTACAGTGCTCACCTTGCAGACGGATGACCTGGGTTTGCTCCCTGGTACCCTTTAGCCCCTGGGGCCACCAGGAATGGTCCCTGAACATCACCAGGTGTGCCCCCAAAACAAACAAGGATATGAGATTTGGAAACAACCCAAGTACCATGGGACAGATGAGTAGACAAAGATGATGTGTATATATGCACAGTGGGATTATCATTCAGTGATAACTCTATAAGTAGTTTAACCTTGAGGAAGAATTGTTTCTTAAAGAATAAAATCTAGGGGCCAGAGAGATAGCATAGTGGTAAGGCTTTTGCCTTGCAAGCGGCCGACCCAGGACCAACATTGGTTCGAATTCTGGCATCCCATATGGTCCCCCTTGCCCGTCAAGTAGAGAGCCAGGAGTAACCCCTGAGCGCAGCCGGGTGTGGCCCAAAAATCAAAAAAGGGGTCAAAGAGATAGTAACAGTGAGCAAAGTGCTTGTCATGCACACAGCTGAGTTTTGATCCCAGCCCTCTTATGCAGAAAAAGGAGTAAACCCTGAGCATCGAGGGGTGTGCCCCCCAAAAGTTCTCAGCCATTCTGATTATTCGAGCCTGCCTCAACACCTCAAGGAACCATTTTACAACCATCAAATTGGCCAAAGATTTATTTTTTTGTTTGGGTCACACCCAGCAGTGCTTACTCCTGGCTCAGTAATCACTTCTAGCAGTGCTCAGTGACCATCTGGGATGCTGGGGATCAACTCCAGGTCAGCTACATGCAAGGCAAGCACTTTAGCCATTGTATCTCTAGCCTCATTAAAAAAAATTTTGTTGGGGCCGGGCGGTGGCGCAAGAGGTAAGGTGCCTGCCTTGCCTGCGCTAGCCTTGAACGGACCGCGGTTCGATCCCCCGGCGTCCCATATGGTCCCCCAAGCCAGGAGCAACTTCTGAGCGCATAGCCAGGAGTAACCCCTGAGCGTCAACGGGTGTGGCCCAAAAACAAAAAAAAAAAAAAAATTTTTGTTAAAAAATTAAAACCTTGGGCCGGAGAAATAAACTGGAGGTAAAGCGTCTGCCTTCCATTTAGAAGGACGGTGGTTTGAATCCCGGCATCCCATATGGTCCCCCATGCCTTCCAGGGGCGATTTCTGAGTGTAGAGCCAAGAGTAACCCCTGAGTGTTGCCGGGTGTGACCCAAAACCAAAAAAAAAAAAAATTTAAAATCTTGGAGCTGGAGTGGTGGCGCAAGCGGTAAGGCATCTCTGCCTTGCCCTCACTAGCCTAGGATGGACTGCAATCCAATCCCCCCGTGTCCCATATGGTCTCCCAAGCCAGGGGCGATTTCCAAGCACAGAACCAGGAATAACCCTGAGTGTCACTGGGTGTGGCCCAAAAAACAAAAAAGAAAATTTTAAATCTTGGGCCAGAGTGGTGACGCAAGCAGAAGGGCGTTTGCCTTGCACACGTTAACCTAGGATGAACCGCGATTCGATCCCCTCCTCCCCTTGTCCCATATGGTCCCAAACACAGGAGTGATTTCTGAGTGCAGAACCAGGAATAACCCCTGAGCATCACAGGTGTGGGCCCCCCTCCCAAAAAAAAATTTTTAAATCTTGGGGACAAAACAATAGCATAGCAGGTAAGGTGTTGGAGCCACACCTAGTAGTGCTCTGGGGTTACTCTGGCTCTGTGCTCAGAAATCACTCCTGGCAGACTCAGGGAACCATATGGGATGCCGGGGATCAAACCCAGGTTTGTCCTGGGTCAGCGACATGCAAGGTAAATGCTCTACTGCTATGCTATTGCTCCAGGCCCAAAGTAATTCTTTTTTTAATTTTTGATTTTTGGTTGTGCTATCATCCCCCCTCCCCCGAAGTAATTCTTAAAAACAAAAAATACTGGACCATGCTTGAAGCCATTATTTTGATCCCCAGCACAGGTCCACATAGCAAATAGCCCAGTGTCTGCTAATGTGACTCTTGGTGTGCTGCTACACTATCAACCCTGGACACCACAGAGCACAACAAAGAAGGGGAAAACACAAATAGAACTCCTAAAAATATTGTCTATATATAATTTAGAAAAGTGTATAATTTTTAGTTCATAGTGGAGACACATTCTAAATACTTTTATTTTTTTTTTTTTTGGTTTTTGGACCACACCCAGCAGTGCTCAGGGCTCAAGATACCATATCAAATGTAAGCGACTGAGCCAAGTTGACAGCATTCAAGAAAAGTACTCTATCCGCTGTACTGTAAATCCAGACCCCCAAACATTTTATTTTGTTTTTGGGCCACACATGGCAGAGCTCAAGTTGTACAAGGTGCCAGGTACAAAGCAAAGCATGCGCTCACATTCTTCTGAAAAGCTAAACCAACTTAAATGGAGAAGATAACAAAACTTTTAAAGGTATGAAGCAAAAAGTATGAAAACACCAAATAAGTGAACACTTAAATCTTTAAATTATTTAAATCTCACTATTTACAATAGAAATTTTCTGTTAAGAAAAATAAAATATACAAAGTCAGTACTAAAATTTTTTATTTTGATGAGAAAAATTTTAAACATTTGTACTTTAAATTGAATATCTTTAAAATCAGAATAATGTTCAAGTTCATAAAAGTGTATCAATAATGCAGAATAAAAATGAGCAACGGTGAGCAAGAGGAACAATACAGTGGGTAGGGCACTTGCCTTGCATGTGACTGACCCAGATTCAATCCCTAATAGCATATATGGTCCCCTGAGCCCTACAATCTATCTCTGAGCATAGTCAGGAATCAGCCCTGAGCAATTTCAGGTATGCCCCTCCAAAATAAATACATAAAGGCTGGAGAGAGAAGAGTGGGCAGTGGCGCAAGTGGTAGGGTGTTTGCCTTGCGCGTGCTAACCTAGGACGGACCGAGGTTCAATCCCCCAAGTCCCATATGGTCCCCCAAGCCAGGGGCGATTTCTGAGCGCATAGCCAGGACTGACCCCTGAGCGTCACCAGGTGTGGCCCAAAAAGCAAAAAAAAAAAAAAAGGTAGGCAGGGCATTTGCCTTGAACGTGGCAACACAGATTTGCTTCCCAGCATCCCATATGGTCTTTTGAGAACTGCCAGAAATAATTCCTGAGCACAGCCAAGAGTGGCCCCAAAATCAAATAAAAAAAAGAAAATTATTTCTTTCCCTGCTACCTCAGGTTTGCGCAAAGGTGGAGGCTCAGGTGCCTGAAAGATCAACCTGATTAAAGTTGATGACAAAAAAAAAAAAAAAAAATAGGAGAATGGGTCGGCCTCTGTAAAATTAACAGAGAGAAAAAAACCTGTAAAGTAGTTGGCTGCAGTTGAGTTGTGGTTAAGGACTATAGCAAAGAATCACAGGCCAAAGATGTCAATGGGAATACTTCAAATGCAAGAAATGAATAAATTAAGAATTTTGGGGGGGGGGGCCGGGAGAGATAGTACAGAGGCGTTTGCCTTGCAAGCACTGATCTAGGACCAAAGGTTCGAATCCCGGTGTCCCACATGGTCCCCCGTGCCTGCCAGGAGCTATTTCTGAGCAGACAGCCAGGAGTAACCCCTGAGCACCGCCGGGTGTGACCCAAAACCAAAAAAAAAAAAAAAAATGAATTCTGGGGAAAAAATATATAACGTATTTACCGGCGTATAGAAGACTGGGCGTATAAGACGACCCCCTAATTTTGCAGTTAAAACATAGGTTTAAGCCTATATTCACTGTTCAGACAAAACGTTCCTGTGCTGCAACTGTATGTACCACAGTGAGCCAATCACAACAAGCAAAGGTTCAAAGGTTATACTGTCATAGACTTCCTCTCTGACTCTGGCCAATCTTTTTTTTTTTTTTTTTTTTTTGGTTTTTGGGCCACACCCGGTAACGCTCAGGGGTTACTCCTGGCTATGCTCTCAGAAGTTGCCCCTGGCTTGGGGAACCATATGGGACACCGGGGGATTGAACCGCGGTCCGTCCAAGGCTAGCGCAGGCAAGGCAGGCACCTTACCTTTAGCGCCACCGCCCGGCCCCAACTCTGGCCAATCTGAGCAGGCTTTTGACAGTGTAGATTCCGGTCCAGAACATTGTCTAATTTGCATGCATCAAAAGCCTGCTTGGATTGGCTGAGTTAGAGAGGCGGTCCAGGGCCGGGCGGTGGCGCTGGAGGTAAGGTGCCTGCCTTGCCTGCGCTAGCCTAGGACGGACCGCAGTTCGATCCCCTGGTGTCCCATATGGTCCCCCAAGAAGCCAGGAGCAACTTCTGAGCGCATAGCCAGGAGTAACCCCTGAGCGGCACAGGGTGTGGCCCAAAAACCAAAAAAAAAAAAAAAAAAGAGAGGCGGTCTGAGCAGCCTTGCAGTGATTGGTGAGGATCGAGTTGGAAAATTCATTTTGTGGCAATATTCAGACAATTTTCATTTAGAGGCATATTGAAACATTTTTCGGGATATACTCGGCATATAAGACGACCCCCGATTTTCGGTTGACTTTTGTTTCAAAAGTTGTCTTATACGCCGAAAAATACAGTACAAACTATAACATAAAAATATGCTTAAACTGGGCCCGGAGAGATAGCACAGCGGCGTTTGCCTTGCCAGCAGCTGATCTAGGACCAGAGGTGGTTGGTTCGAATCCCGGTGTCCTATATGGTTCCCCGTGCCTGCCAGGAGCTATTTCTGAGCAGACAGCCAGGAGTAACCCCTGAGTACCACCGGGTGTGGCCCAAAAACCAAAAACCAAAAAAAAACAAAACAAAACAAAACAAATATATATATGCTGAAATTTTAATACTCGGGGCCGAGAGATAGCATGAAGGTAGTGCATTTGCCTTGCATGCAGAAGGACAGTGGTTCAAATCCCGGCATCCCATATGGTCCCCCGAGCCTGCCAGGAGTGATTTCTGAGCATAGAGCCAGGTGGAACCCCTGAGCACTGCCAGATGTGCTCAAATACCAAAAAAACAAAACTTTAATACTCATATTAGGGCTAGAGATATTGTATAGGAGTTAAGGCACTTGCCTTGCATACAGCAAAACCTGGTTTAATTCCCAACACTACATGCTCAAAATGACATCATAATAGGCTATGGAATAACTCCTAGGCAATGGTATGTGTGACTCAGATACCCCCCACCACAAAAATTAATTGTTCAAATTAAAACAAGAAACTACACAATCATTAAGACTGATAAAGTTCAATAAGTATTGAACTAGTTCAACTTTTTTAAAAACTTTTCATGAGTGGTCTATCAATTCTTTTGTATTTATTTTTTGGTTTTTGGGTCACACCCGGCAGTGCTCAGGGGTTACTCCTGGCTCTAGGCTCAGAAATCGCCCCCGGCAGGCACAGGGGACTGTAGGGAGCCAGATTCTCCCTCACAGTCTTGGCATAAGCACAGCCATCTTGTAGCAAACTGCCATTTTCTAACAGGCCTGTCCTTTAATTGAGCTATACATTGAACGTGCCAACTGGCCATGAGTTGACGCAGATCAAAAGAACCATAGGTCACACTCTTCTGTCTCAGGAAACTCAGATCTATAGAGTATTTGGTGTGATAATAGGATGTTCCTCAGGAAACGTATTAAATTAAATTAACAGGCACATGCCAAACCTTTTGAACCGCATGATGACAAATGCATGCTTGACAAATGTTTGCATTGTTCCCTCCTCCCTTTGTGTAAAAACTATTTAAGTCGTGGCATTTCAAAAATCAATTGACGCCATAATCAGAATTCTTGGTGGTCCCCTTTTTCCCACCCATTTCCTTTTCAGGTGCAGACCCTTTCCACGACCACCTGGCCGGCACAGGGGACCATATGGAATGCTGGGATTCGAACCACTGTCCTTCTGCATGAAAGGCAAATGCCTTACCTCCGTGTTATCTCTCTGGTGGTCTATCAATTCTACTACTAAGAACTTATAGAAACAATTCTATAAGTATAAAGGAGTACCTTTATATATTTATATAACACAGTAACATAAGACTGCAGAAAACTGAATGAGGGACTGGAGCAATAGCACAGCGGTAGTGTGCTGTCTTGCCGACCCAGGACGAACCCGAGTTCAATTCCTGGAATCCCATGTGGTCCCCTGTGCCTGCCAGGAGCAATTTCTGAGCAAAGAGCCAGGAGTAACCTGAGTGCCACTTAGTACGGCCCAAACACCAAAAATCTAAACCCCAAAAAATACCTGAATGAATGTTTAAGGGAAAATCCAGATGTGGAATGGTTCTACTAGAAAGGTTAAAGAACAGCAAGTGTGGGCTGGTGGTTTGGGAGAGAACAAAGAAAGAGTGCATACCCGAGAGGCAACTTGACAGCTGTTCATCATCCACGGGAGAGGGGTTCTGAGTGATCTTTTCACCTTCCACTTGGTTTTCTAATTTGATCCCACTGCTCAACAAAGGAGCTTCCAGTGGGCTTTTACAGTAAGGGTGGTCCAGCAACTTAGAACTAAGAATGTTCTGCTTGAGAGATCCGTCCTCATCCATCTGGCAGGAGCTCTCATTCTGAACAGGCTCTTCAGATAAAGGCCCGTCTACACTTCTCACAGACTCATCTGCCTCAGACACAGATAGTTCTCTGTCATCAGTGATGACATCTGTCCGAATTTTCTGATCCAGAGTTTTAACTGCTCTTTCAGTTTCTGAGATAAACATGTGACTAGAATGATGTTCTGGTAAGGGGATGTCATGCATCATCTCTGTACATTCCCACTTCGGAGAGGAACAGGGTGACTGGTCCCAGGTGTATGTGGCACTGCCATTCTGTTGGTCAGGGAATGTTTTATCTAAACTAAGCTCCTTTCCCAAGAAAGAGTTTCCTTTAGGGTGGCCATCAGGCACGAGAGCATTCTTTCCCTTCACCACAGCATTACTGTCCATATCTGGGAAGATTGGTTGATGTTGACAAGAAGGGTCTTTAGGTTCTGGGGAATGGAATGGGCTGCAACTGCCACCCTCACCAGTCTGCCTTAGGGTCTCTTGATGGTCCCCAGTGACCTGCACCCAGCTTCGTTGAGCCTTTTTTAGCTTGTAAACTTTGCCTTTTGTTCGGAAGTGCTGGGATCTGAGAATCCTGTACCGAAATCTAATCATGGATAATTTATCATACATCCTAAGAGGAGATAATTTTATTCTTCTATGTTGGTTAAGTTGGAACTTTTTTGGAATCAGGGGTCCCCCACTCCGGTGGTGGTAACAGCCATAACAAAAGCGCTTTTTCTTGTGGTTGCTCAAGGTGACTACAATTGTGCCACTCTCACCTGGACTTTGATTCTCCCCAATGAACTTCATGGGAAACTCAGAAGCTTGTAGCTCTGTCCTAGATCTCTGACCATTGGCCTGACCTAAAACACTATTTGCTGGAAAGTCTACAACTGCCTTCAGGAGATTTTTCTCTCTACAGCATTCATGGTCAGAATTATCTGTTGATGCCAGCAACTTCTTTGTCTGGAATTTCAGAAGGGTCCTCGGGGAAGAAATGAGGATTTTACTGTCTTTTCTTTTCAGTTTAGAGGACACAGCACTAATATTTTGAGCCGCCACACTAGACTTTGTCTTAGCAAAAAGGAGTTCATCTTGGATCCATGTTTTCTGGAGTTGAAGGACCTTCTTTCTGCACTGGAAATTTTTCAGCTGCCTGCTCCAACTAACTGATTGTCCCAACTTGGATTTTACAATGTACAAGTGTTGGTAAAAGTAAAACTTCTTAAAACCACTAAATCCAGTATTCCATTTTTCATAAAAGGCTATGTGAATTCCTTTTCTCCATAGAGTTTTCCTCTGTTTTTTCATTGTTCTGATGCATAATGAGATTCGGATGCAGCTGTAAGGTAAAGAAAAAAAGTCACTTTCAACCCTAAAAATAAGCCATAACAATATATAATGTACTGACTTTAAAAAAAAATATATATATATACATATATATATTTTGGGGGGTGTTTTGGGGCCACACCCGGTGATGCTAGAGGTAAGGTGTCTGCCTTGCGCTAGCCAAGGAAGGACCGCGGTTCTATCCCCCGGCGTCCCATATGGTTCCCCCAAGCCAGGGGTGATTTCTGAGCACTTAGCCAGGAGTAACCCCTGAGCATCAAACAGGTGTGGCCCCCCCCCCCAAAAAAAAAAGTTACTCTTGGCTGTTTGCTCAGAAATTGCTCCTGGCTTGGGGGACCATATAGGACACCAGGAATCGGAGGTCCTTCCTGGATTAGCTGTGTGCAAGGCAAATGCCATACCACTGCACTACTGCTTCTGCCCTAAAAAATTTTTTGATTTGCTAAAGAATCATTATCTTCAAAATTATTACTAGCTGAGTTATAGGCATGTAGGCATGTAATATTTCAACACTAATTCCACCACCTGTAGAATCAACTTCTATCATCAATGTTCCCATACTCCGTTATCCCTCAACACCCAACCCCTGCCTGCCACCTTGATAAGCACATTATAAAGTTTGTTGCTTTGGGGGGTTTTTTTTGTTTGTTTTTGTTTATTCGACCACACCCATTTGATGCTCAGGGGTTACTCCTGGCTAAGAGCTCAGAAATTGCCCCTGGCTTGGGGGGACCATATGGGACACCGGGGGATCGAACCGTGGTCCTTCCTTGGCTAGCACTTGCAAAGCAGACACCTTACCTCTAGCGCCACCTCACCAGCCAAGTTTAATGATTTTAACTTAAAATTCATATTTTCAGTGCTGTTGAGTCTGTGGTTTGGATTTAGATACCAGTCTCCCACAATACCAATACAACTGAAGCCCAAATCCCCATTTCTCCATTTCTTCCCATTCTCATCTTCTTCCTTCCCATCTTCGTTTCTTTCCTTTCCTGTCCTTCTCCCTAAGGTATGGAGTTTATATTACATTTACCCATCCAGCTATTCTATACAGCAGCAATAAATAAGATCATTCTGTGTTTGTCCTTCTTCTGGCTTACTCTGCTCAATATATCTTCCATTTCAAACAGGTTCAGCATACTTCTAAATTTCATCATCCTTAAACTATATAGTATTCCATCATACTTACACACACACACACACACACACACATATGTATATATACTATGTCATCATAATCCATTTGTGGTTGGAAACCTAGATTGGTTCCATACCTTTCTAAGTGAAAAAATGAATAATGGTGTATAAACATCCTTTTGAATGAAAGTTTTAATTTTTTTTTTTTGGGTCACACCCTGAGGGACTCAGGAGTTACTCCTGGCAGCTCAGGGAACCATATGGGATGTCAGGATTCAGACCATCAGCCATCCTGGGTTGAATGAGTGCAAGGCAAACGCCCTACCGCTGTGCTATCTCTCTGGCCCCGAATCAAAGTTTTTAAATCCTGGAGGTAGATACCAAAAAAATGTAATTGCAGTTATATGGTAGTTTAATTCCAAGTTTAAAGTCTAATTAGAACTTTCCATACCATTTTCCACAGGGGTTGAACCAGATTATATTTCCACCAGCAGTGGATTAGAGTTCCTTTTCATTACATCCCCACCAGCACTGATTGTTCCTACCGTTTTTTTTGGTATAAGGTACTGACACTTTTTGTTTTGGGGCCACAACTGGCACTGCTCCTGGCTCTGTATTCAGAAATTACTCCTGGAATGCCAGAGATTGAACCTGGGTAAGCCACATGTAAGGCAAACACCCTACCCACTGTGCTATCATTCTGGCCCCAGTACTGTCATTTTGTTTGTTTGGGTCATACCTGGTGACGCTCAGGGGTTATTCCTGGCTATGTACTCAGAAATCACTTCTGGCTTGGGGGACCATATGGGACACCCAGAGATCAAACTGCAGTCTGTCCTAGGTTAGCGCCTGCAAGGCAGAGGCCCTATCGCTTGCACCATCACTCTGGCCCAGCCCTGCCACTTTTTGGGAATTAGCATTATGCCATTTCACATTTTTACAAAAGACTTACATTAGTATTTATTTTCATTAATCAAAAGAAATGTTTTTTGCCCTTTTTTTGGGGGGAGGGTATTTGGGCCATATCTAGTGTCGCTCAGGGGTTACTCCTGGCTATGCGCTCAGAAATTGCTCCTGGCTTGGGGGACCATATGGGACACCAGGGAACTCGAACCCATGTCTGTCCTGGGCCAGCTATGTGTAAAGAAAATGCCCTACCACTGTTTTATCGCTTCAGCCTCTGTTTTTCGCTTTTTATGACAAAAAGTCAAAGGGTTAGAACCATGTTTGAGCCAGAGAGATAGCATGGAGGTAAGGCGGTTTGCCTTGCATGCAGGAAGTGGTTCAAATCCCAGCATCCCATATGGTCCCCTGAGCCTGCCTTGAGCGACTTCTGAGCGTAGAGCCAGGAGTAACCCTTGAGCGCTGCTGGGTGTGACCCAAAACAAACAAACAAAAAAAAAAAACATGCTCAACATTTGTAGCACCTGTTCTTTGGTAGTGTGCACATCTAGGCAAAGCTCCTTCCCAGGAAAGATTTAAATTATTTTTAACTGAATCTTCCTGAGATAGTTAAAAAGCTGTTGATGGTTATTCAGTTATACACTGTTCTAACATCCATCTCTTCAGTTGTTCATTTCCAGCCACCAATGTCCCAGTTTCTCTTCCTATCTCTTTACCTCACCCACAATCTGCCTCTATGCAGACATCTCTTTCTCCTCCTCTCCCCCTTTTTCCAAAAAAGACTAGAGGCAGTGTATATATCACACAACTCCTATATGTTAGCATTATTTTGTTTCATGTTATTTGGTATGGTTTTTCAGTAATTTAGGTCTGGAAATGTTTCCATACAATTTAATACTAACTACTCCTCCAATTCATTTTTTTTTTTGGTCTATTAAAGGGTTCATAGGCACAGTCTACATTATATTAGAGAGGGAAATCTGAATTTATAACAATTTAAGTTACGAACTTGAAAATAAAACAAATGAAGTTCTACTGAAGACTACCAGAAAAACCAGATTTTACAGATTTTTACTGATTTTTTACTAGGTGAAATTTCCACCACAGTGGGCCGGGCGGTGGCGCTGGAGGTAAGGTGCCTGCCTTGCCTGCACTAGCCTAGGACAGACCGCGGTTCGATCCCCCGGTGTCCCATATGGTCCCCTAAGAAGCCAGGAGCAACTTCTGAGCGCATAGCCAGGAGTAACCCCTGAGCGTCACAGGGTGTGGCCCAAAAAACAAAAAAAAAAAAAAAAAAAAAAATTTCCACCACAGTGAAAGTTGGGGAACAAAGACATGAAAACTGTACTTGCAAACAATTTGGCAAGTGATTCAAGTGTCATTTCCTAGGGTCAGAAATATAGAAAAGGGGTTATGGTGATTTTTTACCTTGCATGTGATGGACTCCAGTTCAATTCTAGGCATCATGCTTAGTTCCCCAAGAACTGCCAAGAGTAGATCACTGAGTACAGACCCAAAAGTAAGTCCTAAGCAATGCTATGTGGCAAAAACCCCAAAACTACCAAAAAAAGGACAAAAGAGATAGCACAGTGGTTGACCCAGGTTTGATCCTCAGCACCCATTCAGTCCCCAAACCCACCAGGAGTGAGCCGTGAGCAGAGCCACATGTGGGTCCCAAACCAAAACTGAAAACAAAGAACCACTTGCTCATAAGCAGTTTATTTTTTTATTGTTTTGTTTGGTGACGACAACTGACTATACTCAGGGCTTACCTGGGATCATTCCTAGCCTTACTGGGAGACACCTTATGTAGTGCCTCAGAACAAAATGGAGAAGGCCATGTGGTGCTAGGCTACTAACCTAACCTCTGTACCATCCATCTGGCCTTGAAATCTGTTTCTGATAAAATAAATAGGGCAGGGTGTCAAAAGGAAAAGGAAAATTTTCTCACTCTACTTTTCATACAGCTAAGTGTTTTTAAATTAGATGCCCAGATTCTGTGTTCTCATTTGTAAAATGAAGAATGGGGAAGGAAAAGAGATTAGAAACCACTGAAGAGTAACAGTTGTTCCATACAGTAATGTTTTTTATTTTTAATTTTTTACAGTAATATTTTAGAAAGGGCATGTAATTTTGTTTCAAATAGCCAGACACAAAGAACATTTTAATAAATGCTCACAATATCAGAATCTCAATAGAGAGCACAATCTATCAAAGATCTTTTTTTTTTGGGGGGGGGCAGATCTGAACCACAACCACTTGTGCTCAGGCCCCTACAACCAGCCAAAGCTTTCTGAGTGACTATGAAGGGCAAGATGCTCTAAGGTGCTCTCCTTAAATTATGGTTCTGTGCTCAAATGAATACAGGTCTATCTTATTTTATTGTACTTTACTCTTGTACTTCAAAGAAACTTTTTATTTGGGCCAAAGCAATAGTATACAAGGTAGGGGTCTTGCTTTTGCTCACAGTTGACCCAGGTTCATTCCTAGTACCACAGATAGTTCCCCTAAATACCACTAGGAGTGATTCCGTGAGTGCAGCCAGATTAAGTTCTATGACCCAAAAACCCCCAAAATACTGCATTTTCTATAGACCTATCAGCAGCAAAAATGACTTACTTGCTCAATGATGGTTAACATTTTTTTACCGATGAAGTAGTTTTGGTTTTTTTTTTTGTTTTTTGGGCCACACCCGGCGATGCTCAGGGGTTACTCCTGGCTGTCTGCTCAGAAATAGCTCCTGGCAGGCACGGGGGACCATATGGGACACCGGGATTCGAACCAACCACCTTTGGTCCTGGATCGGCTGCTTGCAAGGCAAACGCCTCTGTGCTATCTCTCCAGGCCCCTGATGAAGTAGCTTTAAATTAAAGTATACCTCTTTTTTCTTTAGACATAGGTTACTGCAAACTTGCCAAACTGTGCTGTGAAAACACAAAAAATGATTGCCTTGCACTCTCTCCTGCAACTCTGGTTTGAATCCTTGGTACCACACACCAATCCTCTAATCATAACCAGGAGTCAAGTCTGAGCAAAAGGCCAGAAATAGCCCCTGAGCACAAAGTGTGACTCCATCTCCTTCCTCCAAAAATTAACATGATTTTCTCTATTGCTGTATTAGACTTACTGAATAGTTTGGAAGTGAACCTGCAATATCCCTTTCTTATACAAAAACAAGAACAAATGCTATATGTATCATAATGTTATATACACATATATATGTAAACACACACATAACTTCAGGAACACATGGAAATAGTTAAGAAAAATAATAGTCAAAACCAAGAACTTACTCCTTGCTCTGTGTCCAGAAATCACTTCTGGGAGGCTCAAGAAGGCCAAACACAGGCTGGTTTAGTGCAAGGCAAACTCCTTACCCCCTGTACTTTGTGGGCCCTGCT
Organism: Suncus etruscus; assembly: GCF_024139225.1. Classification (NCBI taxonomy): domain Eukaryota; kingdom Metazoa; phylum Chordata; class Mammalia; order Eulipotyphla; family Soricidae; genus Suncus; species Suncus etruscus. The sequence goes on along the minus strand of NC_064853.1, from coordinate 104,649,888 downwards.
TTACTTTTTAGTAAAATAAAATGTCTCTTTCTAATCTTAAAAAAAAAAAATCCATGTTTTTCTTTTATTTTCGGGCCACCGGGAGCGCTCAGTGCTGGCTCTGTGCTCAAAAGTCACTCCTGGAGGCAGGAGGGACTATATGGAATGCCAGCTACATGCCAGGCAAATGCCTTACCACTGTGCTATCTCTCTGGCCCAAAAAAGTACATTCTTAATAGCCAGATGGAAAACTAGAAGAAAATGTTCTTTTTTGTTGGGGGGGGGGGGTCACACCAGGTGGCATGCAGGGTTTACTCCTGGCTCTGCACTCAGAAATCGCTCCTGGCAGGCTTGAGGGAACATATGGGATGCCAGGGATTGAACCTGGGTCCATCCTGGGTTGGCCATGTGCAAGGCAAACGCCGTATTGCTCTGCTATTCCTCCAACCCAAGAAAATGTTCTAATATCATCAAGATTTCCGGAGGGGGGGGAGGGAGTATTTTGAATAAAGAATTTTAGATCCAGGGCCTGGAGAGATAGCACAGCGGCGTTTGCCTTGCAAGCAGCCGATCCAGGACCAAAGGTGGTTGGTTCGAATCCCGATGTCCCATATGGTCCCCCGTGCCTGCCAGGAGCTATTTCTGAGCAGACAGCCAGGAGTAACCTCTGAGCAACGCCGGGTGTGGCCCAAAAACCAAAAAAAAAAAAAAAAAAGAATTTTAGATCCAACTAAATTATTAATCTAAGAAATAAATCAAAAGCAGCATTTAAGATTTAATCTACAGACTTGAAAGGGACTGCTTTGAGTAATGAGAATTTACAAAAGGGGACAGGATTGTGGGAACAAACATAGAAAATGCTAGAGGTTTCTTCTTTGGTATATAAATTTTCCACTTCTTTTCTTTTTTTTTTCCACTTCTTTTCTTTTCTTTTTTTTTTTTTTGGTTTTTGGGCCACACCCGGTGACGCTCAGGGGTTACTCCTGGCTATGCACTCAGAAGTCGCTCCTGGGGAGGGGGACCATATGGGACACCGGGGGATCGAACCGCGGTCCATCCAAGGCTAGCGCAGGCAAGGCACGCACCTTACCTCTAGCGCCACCGCCCGGCCCCCACTTATTTTCTTTATAAAGGAGATTATCCACTGTCAATGATACATGATACCCTCCAATCCAGGGGACTATGTTCTTTCTCTACTCTAGATACTAAATCTCAAACTACTGTGTTTATTATATGTAAAAGGAGAAAAAAAGTTCAGATCTGGAAATACATTTCTTAAAGACTTTCAAACCATCCTATATATTTTTCTTCATCTTGATTTGATGTGGGGGGAGGGCATAGACGCTGGGGATGAAATCCAGGACGTAAACATATTGAAGTATGTTCTCTACCACTGAGTTAAATCCCCACATTGCCAGCCTCTCCCTAAATATGTATACATATGTTTGTTTGGTTTTAAGGCCACATGCAGCAGTGCTCAGAGCTTACTTCTACCTGTGTACTTACTGGTGGGGTTCAGAGGCACCATATGAGGTGCCAATTATCAAACTTGAATTTGCTGTGTACAAGCAAGTACCTTAGGTCCTCTTGTAAGATTTATTAAGAACATGATACAGGCTTTGAATACCATCTCTCTGCTTTTTCTACTCCTGAGAAGCTCAATTCTCTTAAACACACATTTCCTTTCTTTCTCTGCACTCCCCATCTAAGTAAATTTTGCTCAATAAAAGCTAAGTTGCTTCCTGAAGAAAAAAAATCATACAGAAATACATTATTTAGGGGTCAATCAAAATACTGATTGAAAGGGGAAAGCACAGAATTAAATTCTTTAAAATCTCGGGCCCGGAGAGATAGCACAGCGGTGTTTGCCTTGCAAGCAGCTGATCCAGGACCAAAGGTGGTTGGTTCGAATCCCGGGGTCCCATATGGTCCCCCGTGCCTGCCAGGAGCTATTTCTGAGCAGACAGCCAGGAGTACCCCTGAGCACCGCAGGGTGTGGCCCCCCCCCCAAAAAAAATCTTCAGACAAGGAGGTCAGAGTGATAGCAAAGGATAGGGGTTTGCCTTGCACAGAGCTGACCCGGGAAGAACCCGGGTTATATTCCCAACATCCCCTATGCCTGCAAGGAGTGATTTCTGAGTGCAAAACCAGGAGTAACTCCAGAGCACCACCGAGAGTGGCCCTAAAACAACACAAACAAAAAAATCTTCAGACTAGATGACTAGTACAGCTGGTAGAGGTACTTGCAAGCAATCCTGGGACCCAGGTGTAATCCCCAGCATCTCATATGGTCCCGAGCATTACCAGGTGTGATTCCTAAATTCAGAATCATGAATAACCCCTGAATATCATGTGGCCACAAAACAAACCAACAAAATTCTCCCTACATTCCAGTAGCCAAACAGATAATAGTAGGTAAGGAGCTTGCCTTGTAAGCAGATGACTAGGGTTTAATCCAGGCTTGATTCCTAGTACCCCATATGTTTCCCCTGAGTCTGCTAGGAGTAATCCTTGAACACAGAGTAAGGATTAAGCACTGAACACCACTAGGTATGCCCTCTCAAAAGATGGGAGATCGTACTGACACATTTTACTTAATTTCTTCCTAAAACCTTATTAAAAATAAAACATTTAAGGGGGTGGGCAAAAAAAAAATTTTTTTTAATGTTCTAGGGCCAGAGCAATAGCACAGCAGTAGGATGTTTGCTTTGCAGCAGCCGACCCTGGACAGACCTGGGTTCAATCCTCAGCAGCCCATATAGTTTCCCTCGAGCCTTCTTCTGAGAGCAGAGCCAGGAGTAACCCGGGAGTGCCGCTGGGTGTGGCCCAAAAAGCAAAAAAAATTTTTTTTCTAAGATATAATTTACATACACTACCTGATCTTAAAAGCTATTTTTGGGGCCGGGCGGTGGCGCTGGAGGTAAGGTGCCTGCCTTGCCTGCGCTAGCCTAGGACGGACTGCGGTTCGATCCCCCGGCGCCCCATATGGTCCCCCAAGAAGCCAGGAGCAACTTCTGAGCGCATAGCCAGGAGTAACCCCTGAGCGTCACAGGGTGTGGCCCAAAAACCAAAAAAAAAAAAAAAAAAAAAAAAAAAAAAAAGCTATTTTTAGGGGCCGGAGAGATAGTATGGAGGTAGGTAATTTGCCTTGCATGCAGAAGGACAGTAGTTCGAATCCCGGCATCCCATATGGTCCCCCGAGCCTGCCAGGAGCAATTTTTGAGCAGAGAGCCAGGAGGAACCCCTGAACGCTGCCGGGTGTGACCCAAAAACAAAAACAAAACAAAATGCCTTTTTTTATTTAAAAAAAAATGGGTGGGGGGCCTGAGTGGTAGCACAGCAGTAGGGCATTTGCCTTGCACGTGGCTGACCCAGAACTAATCTGGGTTCAATCCCCAGCGTCCCATATGGTCCCCCTCACCAGGAGGGATTTCTAAGCACATAGCCAGAAATAAACCCTAAGCATCACCGGGTGTGGCCCCCAAAAAAGCATGGGGCCAGAAAGATAGCACAGCGGTAGGATATTTGCCTTGCATGTGGTCGACCCAAGATAGACCCAGATTCGATTCCCGGCATCCCTCACCGGGAGGTAAGGAGGGGAGGGAAGGAGGGAAGGAAGGAAGGAGGGAAGAAAGGGAGGAGGAAGGGAAGAGGGAGGCTGACTAAAATCATGTAGGGATCAGTAATAGTACAGGGGTTAAGGCATTTCCTTGCCTTGGAACCAGAGAGATGAGTAATGCAGGAAAGGCTTGATCCCAGACACTACATAGGGTTTTATCTTGAACACCTGAGTAGTGCCAGGGGTTCCTTCTGAGTCCAGTCAGCAGTAGTCCCTGTGCACATAGAGTCAGGAATAGACCCTGAGCACTGTCAAAAAGTGGTCTAGGGCTAGAGCGATAGCACAGCGTTAGGGCATTTGCCTTGCACACAGTGAAGCCAAGACAGTGGTTTGAATCCCAGCATCTTATAAGGTCCCCCATGCCTGCCAGAAGTGACTTCTGAGCGCAGAGCCAGGAGTAACTCCTGAACACCGCCAAGTGTTACACCCCCCAACCAAAAACAAAATAAATGTCTTAAAACCAAAAGTTTAACATTTTTTTTAGGCCACATCAGCAGTCCTCAGGATTGCTCCTGGCTCTATACTCAGGTATCAGTCCTGTAAGGCTCAGGGGACCATATGGGGTGCCAGGGATCAAATTGGGGTTGGCGACATGCAAGGCAAGAGCCTTACCCATTATACTATTTCCCTATTCTCCCAAATTAAGATGATAAAAAAATGGCAAATGTACACATATGGTAAATATGACAACAGCAAAAAAATACTGTGGAAGTTAAAATGCAAACTGACTTAAAGATCTAAAAAAAGGGGCCGAAGAGATAACTGGAGGTAAGGTGTTTGCCTTGCGTGCAAAAGGTCGGTGGTTCGAACCCCGGCATCGCATATGGTCCCCCAAACCTACCAGGAGCAATTTCTGAGCATAGAGCCAGGAGTAACCCCTGAGCGCTGCTGGGTGTGACCCAAAAACCAAAAAAAAATATCTAAAAAAGCTTGGCCAGAGCAATAGTGCAGAGATAGGGCATTTGCCTTGCATGCAGCCTACCCAGGACAGATCAGGGTTTGATTCTCGGCATGCCATATGGTCCTGAGCCTGCCAGGATTGATTTCTGAGTGCAGAGAGTGCTGCCGGGTATGCCCCTCCCCCCACCCAAATAAAGAAAGTCATTTCAAGTTTGCAAGAGGAAAAGTAACCCAAAGGATAGAATAGTCTCAAAAAGGTTAGGAATTGGGAGCAGCAGTTTCGGTTAAAAATAAGGTAGCTGGTTAAATCATGTAGATATTCTTTCTATACTCAATAAAAACCATCCAAATGTCACTCTCCCACATTTCCAAATGCCTACAGCATATTTTCAAGAGTATTATACTGAAATTGTTAAATATACACTAATGAGTGTTTACATGCTGAATATGCTAACACCCAGCTTACAAGCACCAAGATTTGAAGATTCCTTGATTCTTCCTTGGGAAATCAAAGTAGCTCAAAAGACTAAGTTACGGGGCCGGAGAGATAGCATGGAGGTAGTATGTTTGCCTTGCATGCAGAAGGACAGTGGTTGGAATCTCGGCATCCCATATGTCCCCTGAGCCTGCCAGGGGCTATTTCTTTTTTGTTTGTTTGTTGTTTTTTTTTTGTTTTGTTTTTTTCTTGTGGTTTTTGGGTCACACCCGGCAGTGCTCAGGGGTTACTCCTGGCTCCATGCTCAGAAATTGCTCCTGGCAGGCACGGGGGACCATATGGGACGCTGGGATTCGAACCGATGACCTCCTGCATGAAAGGCAAACGCCTTACCTCCATGCTATCTCTCCAGCCCCTTGTTTTGTTTTTTTTTTTTTTTTTTTGGTTTTTGGGCAACACCCGGTGACGCTCAGGGATTACTCCTGGCTATGCGCTCAGAAGTCGCTCCTGGCTTGGGGGACCATATGGGACGCCAGGGGATCGAACCGCTGTCTGTCCAAGGCTAGCGCAGGCAAGGCAGGCACCTTACCTCTAGCGCCACCGCCCGGCCCCTCCAGGGGCTATATCTGAGCATAGAACCAAGAGTAACCCGAAACCCAAAATCCCCCCCCCAAAAAAAAGACTAAGTTACTATTATTAATAATTCTCCAATTAAAAAGGTCAATCAGTGCAACCTAAAATCAATAATTCCAGCATGTACTCAGAGCACATGTAATAATTACCTCCACATGGGCTCTCTTTATATTTCTGTCCCCATATTCCTGGTCATGCAGCTGTGAATTCATGTTCACCAAATACCAACATTCCTTCAAAGATAAAACACATACAGAGGAAACAAAGTGAGCTCAACAGATTAACCACAGGATATCCTTAAATTTGAATGATCCTTAAGAAATAAATATTTGGGTAAAATCTGCAACACAGTGATGCTACAGTTAATTTAGGCATCAGTATGAAAAAGTTTTCTCCTAGAGATAATTTTTTATTTTGTTTTTTGGGCCACACCTGGTGGCGCTCAGGGGTTACTTCTCACTCTATGCTCAGAAACTGTTCCTGGCAGGCTCGGGGGAACCATAAGAAATGCTGGAAATCAAACCCAGGTTTGTCCTGGGTCAGCTGCATGCAGGCAAATGCTCTACTGCTGTGTACTCTCCAGCCCTCCTAGAGATATTAAGAGTGGGACCAGAGAGATAGCATGGAGGTAAGGCATTTTGCCTTTCATGCAGAAGGACAGTGGTTTGAATCCCAGGCATCACATATGGTCCCCCATGCCTGCCAGGGGCGATTTCTGAGCATAGAGCCAGGAGTAACCCCTGAGCGCTGCTGGGTATGGCCCAAAAACAAAAAAACAAAAAACGAAAAACAAACAAACCGAAAGAAAGAGTGTAAAGAAACAGCTATTGGCAATAAATAGAAAAGGGGTTACCCACCCCCCAAAAATAAGAATGAAAGGTTGATAGTAGAAAATAACATTTAAAACAAAATAAGCGAAATCATCCTCATGTAAGAGGGCATGAAGGAACAACCCAATAGCTGAAGACTGGAATGTGGTTCATTGCCCTAGATTCAATTCCTGTCCCAGATGGTCTCCCAGCACTGGTAGGTGTAGTCCCTACAAAATTAAAATAAAATAGCTAAGATCAGATTTGTAGATTTTGGGGCCAGAGAGATTGCACAGTGAGGGCATTGCCTAGCACACAGCCAACCCAGGTTCAATTCCTGACATCCTATATGGTCCCCTGAGCATTGCCATGAGTTATTTCTGAGTGCAGAATCAGGTGTAACCTTTGAGCACCACCAGGTGTGGCCCAAAAACCAAAACCAAAAAAAGAGTAAACAAAAATAGGTTTGTAGGGGTCGGAGCGATGGCGCAAGATGTAAGGTATCTGTCTGCCTTGTGCACGCTAGCCTAGGATGGATCACAGTTCAATCCCTCAATGTCCCATATGGTCCCCAAGCCAGGAGTAACCCCTGAGCGTCACTGGGTGTGGCTGAAAAAAACAAACAAACAAACAAAGAAAAGGTTTGTAGATTTGGGGGCCAGAACAATAGTACAATGAGTAGGGTGCTTGTCTTGCACATGGTCAACTCAGGTTCAATCCTTGGCATCCCATATAGTCCCCTGAACACTGACAGGAACAGAGCCAGCGTAATCCTTGAGAATTGTCAGCTGTGGCCCCAAAGCCCCCCCCCCAAAATTATAGATTTGGGACCAGAACAATTGTAAAGCAGGTAAGGCATTTTCCTTGCACACAGATGATCTGGGTTCGATCCCCAGCATCCCAATGGTCCCCTGAGCCCACTAGGATTAATCCCTGAGCAGAGCCAGAAGTTAATCCTGAGCATTGTTGGGTATGACATAAAAACAAACCAAAATTGAAGATTTAGGGTTAGAGTGATAGTACAGGAGTAAGCTACCTGTCTTACATGCGGTTGACCCATTTTCAAAAACCAAGTGTGAACCAGAAAGAAAAGGGAAAAAAAAAAAAAGATTTAGATCTGGATGTAGTTCAACTGGTTGAGTGCACTTTTTAACAACAAGACCGGGGGAGGGCAACCAAATATTTAAAGACAAATTGAAAACAAGTTCTCAAGGGACACTAATTAACCAGATGTTTAACTCAGTGTGTAGTATACTTGGAGAGATAAATGTTCTCGCTCCAATATAAAGACTCTACCTCCTATTAACTCGGAGCTCTCTCAAATGACTAGGGTTTCTGTATTTATTCTTTACTGATGTGGTTCACCCCTATTATACTAATGATGTCTGATCATTAAGCATGAAACATCTGGGGTTGACTGAAAGAGTACAGTTCTTCGTAAGGCTCTAACAGAGACTTGCAGTTTGACTCTAATCACGCTAGACTCCGCTGTCTACTTTAGTACTGTTTTTCACACCAGGTAATTCAAGGTAAAAAAAATAAAATCAGGAAGTGTCATATATGTATATATGCATGTATATGCGTGTATACACACAACATACACACACACATATATATGGTACCACACCCAGCAGTGCTCAGAAATCACTCCTGGTGGGAACCCAGGGGTGTAAGTGCGGTGCCGGGGACTGAACCTGAGTGAACTGCAAACAAGAAAAGCACTAGACCCCCAATACTATCTCTCCTGTCCTACTTTTATTCTTCAGGCCAGGGGCTGGGGAAGTGGGGGTGGAACACACCCACCCACCAGAGTGTGCTCAGGGGCTTACTCCAGGCTCTGCGCTCAAGAATGACTCCTGGGGGCCGGGTAGGTGGCGCTGGAGGTAAGGTGTCTGCCTTGCAAGCGCTAGCCAAGGAAGGACCGCGGTTCGATCCCCCGGCGTCCCATATGGTCCCCCCAAGCCAGGGGCGATTTCTGAGCACATAGCCAGGAGTAACCCCTGAGCGTCAAACGGGTGTGGCCCAAAAACCAAAAAAAAAAAAAAAAAAAAAAAAAAAAGAATGACTCCTGGGCCTAAGAAGGCCACACGTGGCGCCGGGAATGAAACCCGACTCAAGTTGGTCGGGTAACCAGCTGGACAGTCAGGCTCTGTCTCCCTGACCCTCTGTCTCCCTGCTGGATGTTCTCCATCCCGAGAACACATCTGATGAGCAAACATCCTTCCTTCCTTCGTCGTGCCATTGGACTCTCCCTCCGCCCTCGCTTCCCTTCGCAGGAAGAAAACTCCACGCCACGCGTGGCTATGCCAAATTAAGAAACGAATGTCCCAGGGTCCCAGAGCAGGAGCTTTCGAACCTGGGTCCCAAACGCGGGGCGAGGAGGAGGAGGACCTCAAGCGGGCTGTGTTCCACCGAGTGAGACAAGCCTGGGCACCGAGGGAGCGGACAAGAGCACGGGAACAGGAGTCCCCTTGCCCCGCAGACCCGGGGGCAGCAGCAGCAGCCGCGCGTCGTGCAAGCAAAGGTCGAGAGCAAACAGCAGCGGGGCCGGATTGCCCTCCGCCGGGCCGCCAGGAGCGCGGGACCAGAGCCGGGCTGCCGGCTCCCAGCTGGGCCGGCCGCGTGGGGGAGGAGGGCGGGCCGGGCTGCTGGCTGCTGAGCTGGCCGTCCGGCCGGACCCGCGGAAGTCGTTGGCCGCCGGACCACCCCGGACGCCCGCGTACCTACGTCCCGAGCTCGCGGCCGGCGGCGCCCACTCCGGCTCTCCAGCCCCAGAACGGCAGCGGCGCGGACCCCGGCCCCGCCTCCGCCTCCGCAGGCCCGTCACCGCCGAGCTGCTGATCGGCCTGCTCGCCGCCGCCACCGCCGCGCTTCCTCGAGAGGAAGCCGCAGCCGCGACGCCGGCGCTCATTGATTGCGTCACCGCCGCGTCTGCGGTTCCGCTCCAGTGCGCACGCGCGGCGCGAGCTCCGCCCACCGAGGGGCGTGGTTTTCCACTGCTACTTCCGGCTGCGGTGCGTCTGCCCCGCACTCGCCCGCTGTCCATGCTGGCGGACCGCACTCCTTCAGTCCCAGTGCGAGAGGTGTCGTGCACACTGCGGGCTGGACTCACTCGAGGGGTTCCGTTCTTTTGCTTTTGAGGGGATCACGCCCGGCGGTACTCGGGATTAGATGGGATGTCGAGGATGGAAGTCGCTGCAAGGCTAGCGCCGTAGTTGCATGCCCCTCTCTGGCCCCTGGACGTGGTGGCTTTTGCTCCATCCTCTCCCAGACCTCGTCTCTCGACCCCAAGGCCTGAGGCTGAGCCAGCAATCACACGCCCTGTCCCCCTCAAATCCCTGCTCCTTTTTGCCCCAAGGGTCAGCATTCCCGCCCTTTGAACCAGCAATCACACGCCCTGTGTCCCCTGAAATCCCTGCTCCTTTTTGCCCCAAGGGTCAGCATTCCCGCCCTTTGAGCCCTCGCCCAATCTTTTCCTTCCCGTTTTATTTTTTAACTTAAACACCGTGGTTACAAGGTTCGTAAGTCTTTTTCTGTTTGTTTTGGTTTTTGGTTTTGGGGCCACATCGGTGACGCTCAGGGGTTACTACTGGCTGTGCGCTCAGAAATAGCTTCTGGCTCCGGGGACCATATGGGACGCCAGAAATCGAACCGAGGTCCGTCCTGGGTCAGCCACATGCAAGGCAAGTGCCCTACCGTTGTGCTATCTACTGCTCGGGGCCCAAGATTTGTAAGTTTTTTTCCCCACACATAGTTGTTCATGATTCATTTCCAGTCACACAATGTACGACGAACTTCACCAGTGCACATTTCCCGCCACCAACACTTCACCAGTGCACATTTCCCGCCACCAACGTCCCCAGTTTCCCTCTCAGCCCTCCCTAATACTCTCTTCTCTCGCACCCACTCTCCCCCGCTTCCCAAGATGTCTTAACTCGACTTATTGGAATCGGTTTGCCTGTGTCCCACCTCTCATGGAGGGTACATGATTAGACCCAAGCATCTTGAGGCCTGAATGATGAGTGGGAAGGGATCTTGCCTTGCACACAGCCTACCCGTAATCCCTGGCATCTCGTATGGTCCTCTGAACACATTAGGTGTGATTCCTGGGTGCTGAGCCTGGAGTAGTTCCTGAGCACCGCTGGGTGTGGTCAAAAACAAAAGAAAAATAAAGGGAGCATCTTATCCATGGGAGACATGTGCGCCACCACTCAAGTTGTTATCACAGGCCATACAGGATTATATTTAGAGGTAAGAGAGAAGTGTAAATGGTAAAGCATATGCACAGGAAGTTATCTGAGACCTCCTGAATGTATCCTTCATAGGATTTTATTACTTATAGGAAGGGTGAAGTTGGGATACATCAGTTGTGCTCAGGTCTTAGTGCTGAGATCACTCCTGGCAGGGCTGGGGTGGAGTTGAATCATGTGAGTTCTTGGGATTGAACCATGGGCATACAAGGCAAACATCTTTTTTTTTTTTGCAAACATCTTTTAACCCTAGTATTATTATCTTGCCCATTCCTGCAATCATTTTTTCTAGCATTATAATCATTTTCTCACACAGGAGGCACTAAGTACTTGTAAACTCTAGAACTTGCAGGTACAAGCATGTCTAAGACCCAGCCTGACCTTCCTCTCATCCACCCAGACTGGTCATAATGTACTTGTGTAATATCGATTGGAGGGGGCTACACCCTGCCACCCTCGGTTTACTCCTGGATTTATGCTCAGAAATTTCTCCTGGCAGGTTCAGATCATATGGGATGCCTGGGATCTAACCAAGGATGGCCATTGTGCTATTGTTCCGGCCCCCTGTAATTTCCTGCATAACCCTATTTGATAACAGACTTAAAATATATACTCTCCCTTATCTGATTTACTGTTCAGTAGTCAACATTGTACATTTGTGGATGGAATTGCCTCAGATTTTCCTTTCACACCATTTTGGTATCAGTTATGCTAGCTTTGGGAAGTGATATATATGCATTATGGAAAATTTTGCAGAACTAGGATTATTCTTCCTTAAATATGTATAGGACATGCTGATAAGATTGGTCTCTTTTGGTCTTTCATGCAGAGAAAAAGATCTTATCGAATAAAAATGGGTTAGAAAAGAGGAAAACAGAGCCCGGAGAGATAGCACAGCGGCATTTGCCTTGCAAGCAGCCGATCCAGGACCAAAGGTGGTTGGTTCGAATCCTGGTGTCCCATATGGTCCCCTGTGCCTGCCAGGAGCTATTTCTGAGCAGACAGCCAGGAGTAACCCCTGAGCAATGCCAGATGTGACCCAAAAACCAAAAACCAAAAAAAAAAAAAAAAAAGAGGGAAACAAAAAACAATTTTGGTTACATACTCCAAGAATGTCAGGTTCAAGATAAAGTATGGGCATTTTTCTTGCATGTGGAAAACCTGGTTTAATCCCTGACACCACATACGGCTCCTAGAGCTCCCCTTCAGGAGCAGCTGAGCACCACTGAGTATGGTTTAAAAAGAGGCCACACACCCCCCAATTGCTTGTACTACATGGCTATAAATATCTAGGCCTGACTCATACATAAAACGTGGCCTGAAAATATAACCTTTACGAAAGAAACTTGGATTTGGCTTAGGGAACTGTTTTTGTCTGAGGTGCTGTAATTTACAAAACAATCACATTTCTGTATTACTTGTATACAATTTTCAGTGTAGCGTCATGGTGTGTGTGTGTGTGCATGGTATGTGGTGTGTGTGTGTGTGTGTGTGTGTGTGTGTGTGTGTGTGTGTGTGTGTGTGTGTGTGTGTGTGTGTATGGTGACTCTGGTACAGCCGGGATAAAGTAAACCACCTTCTGTCCTTTCTGGGAGGCTGCCTCATTGAATCGCACCAAGAAATTGCAATTACATTTAAATTGCATTTAACAACAGTTATGAAAGTCATCTCCCCCCCCAACACCATTCTTTGGAAGCTAGAGATAATGTCAAATTAAGTTTTTCCCTAAACTCCTTGGACTATGAATTACCAATTGTACCTTCTGCCTTAGCTAATTTTTCTTGACACTTTGGGGGGGGGGGGTCACACCTGGACACTCAGAGATAATTCCTATCCTGCACTTAGAAATTACTCCTGGGGCCAGAGAGATAGCATGGAGGTAGGGTGTTTGTTGGGTTACTGATCCTACCCTAATCATTCATTGTACTCCACCCTAGGGTGTGACCTGGTGATAGAATATTGACGGGGCCAGCAGAGGAGGTAAGGTGTCTGCCCCGGCGTCCCATATGGCCCCCCAAGCCAGGAGCAACTTCTGAGTGCATAGCCAGGAGTAACCCCTGAGCATTACCGGGTGTGGCCCAAAAACCAAAAAAAAAAAAAAAATTGGATTATTCCTTATTTAGTATTCTGCTCTCACCTTAGGGTGGGACTGATTCTTTTTTTTTTTTTTTTTTTTTGGTTTTTGGGTCACACCCAGCAGAGCTCAGGCCTGTGACTGATTCTTGTCAATAAAAGCAGAGGTCTGAGGAAGGCAGGAGCTCATTCTTTGGTCTTCTTCCACTGAGCTGCACTCCATCTTAGGAGCAAAAAAAGCTTTTGTGGTTTGAATTCCTTGCTTGAGCACTGGATTTCCTGAATCCATTTTTGTTTGTTTTGTTTTTGGGTAGCTCCGGTAGTGCTTAGGGGTTCCTCCTGGCTCTACGCTCAGAAATCGCTCCTGGCAGGCTCGGGGGAACCACATGGGATGCCGGGATTCGAACCACCGTTCTACTGCATGCAAGGCAAACGCCTGAAGTGTCACATTCTCTAGGAGACTGGCTGAGGTTTGATTCCCACCGAGCTCCCAGACAGGAAAGGCAGTTCCCATTCCCCTGACCGATTAGAACAAGGGGAACAGTTCCAGTTGTAGAGATCCGCAGGAAATAATTCACTCAGTGAAAAGGTACAAAAATTAATTCAGGGCCGGAGAGATAGCACCGAGGTAGTGCGTTTGCCTTGCATGTAGAAGGACGGTGGTTCGAATCCCAGGATCCCCTATGGTCCCCGAAGCCTGCCAGGGGCGATTTCTGAGCATAGAGCCAGGAGTAGCCCCCCTGAGCTCTGCCGGGTGTGACCCCCAAAACAAATCCCCCAAAAAAGAAATGACTCCTGGCCCTTTGGTCCAGGGATTCGGCGCGCGCGTGCATGCGTGCGTGCGTGCAACTTGACGCGCCACCCGACGTCATCCAGCACGGCCAGGCCCACTCTGCAGCTTGGACCTCGAAGATGGCCGAAGAAGCCACCTCTGGGAAGCCTGCAGATGAAGTCTGCCCCTTCCTTCTGATAAAGCCGAGGCGAAAAGGCGTCGCCGGCCTCCGGAAGCGCCCGGCTCCTGGGCCCGACTCCTCCGAGGGCAGCGACGGCAGCAGCGACGAAGGTCACACCACCGTGGTGCGGCCCGGGAAGAAGCGGCCCCTGCACGGCCCGATGATCCAGACGACGCGAGGCGTTGGCCAGCAGAAGGCGTCGTGCGGCCAGCTGAGCAGCGAGGAGCAGCAGGCGCGGGAGTCCGAGGGCCTGGGCGTCGTCTACAAGTCCACCCGCTCGGCCCGGCCGGTGGGGCCCGAGGACATGGGCGCCACGGCCGCCAACGAGCTGCACACGGAGACGCAGACGGAGCGCGACGCCCGGGCCGTCCTCGAGCGCGGCCGGGAGATGCGAGAGGCGCGGCCCGGCCAGGGCGACGGCCGGGTCTACCAGGGCCTCCGCCACTACCAGACGCTCCCGAGGCCGCGCCAGGGCCCGGTCCGCGCCCCGGAGCACCTCCGCGCCACCGTGCGCTGGGACTACCAGCCCGACCTCTGCAAGGACTACCAGGAGACGGGCTTCTGCGGCTTCGGGGACAGCTGCAAGTTCCTCCACGACCGCTCGGACTACAAGCCCGGCTGGCAGATGGAGCGGGAGCTGGGCGAGGGCCGCTACGGCCTCTGCGAGGATGAGAACTACGAAGTCCGCAGCGACGACGACGAGGGGATCCCCTTCAAGTGCCTCCTGTGTCGCCAGCCCTTCCAGGCCCCCGTGGTCACCAAGTGCCGGCATTATTTTTGCGAGAGCTGCGCGCTGCAGCACTACCGCACCACCTCGCGCTGCTACGTGTGCGACCGGCAGACCAACGGCGTCTTCAACCCGGCCAGAGAGTTGACGGCCAAACTGGAGAAGCGTCGAGCTTCTGGGCAAGACCAGGGCGCTCCCGACCTCCCCGAGGATCCCGATGTGGGTCCCACCCTGGTGACTTGACTTGTCGCCAATGCTCGGCTCTCAGAATAAACCCTGGCTGGGCAGAGCTCAACGTGTACTTATTCCTCGCTCCTGAAAGTGACAAACATCGAATCCCGGCGCCCCAGATGGTCCCCCGTGCCTGCCAGGAGCAACAACTGAACATGGAACCAGGAGTAACCCCTGAGCACCACCGGGTGTGACCCAAAAACCACAAAATAAAGAAAAGTGGCAAACAAGGGATCTCTTGGAGGTAAATTGATAGCATCTGGATTTTTAAGTTTTGTTTGGGCGCCACACCCAGCGGCACTAAGGGTTTGCTCCGGGTAGGCTCTGGAGACCATATGGGATGTCAGGGATTGAACCCTGGTTGGCTACAAGTGTCTTACCCGCTGTGCAGTCGCTCCAGCCCTTGGGTTTGTTATTGCTGTTGTATCCCAGGGCCACTCCAGAAGTTACTCAGAGGGCCCGAGGGATAGCATAGTGGTAGGGTGTTTGTATTGCAAGAGGCTGACCCGGGACGGACCCCGGTTTGATCCCCATATGGTCCCCCAAGCCTGCTGGGAGCGATTGCTGAGCGTAGAGCCAGGAATAAACCTTGAGCGCTGCTGAGTGTGGCCCAAATCCCCCTCACCCCCAAAAAAAGTTACTTTTGTATAAGGGATCAGGAAAGCCTAGGGCCTGGGAAGGCCCAAGGTCCGAGACAGCCTCGGGCCCAGGGTCTCAGAAAAGCCCACCACCTCAATAAGGACCACGAACAATACCTTCAGAGAAAGCAAAAGCAAAGCAGGTTTATTTCTCCAGAGCTCTGGGGTACACTGTCTCTTGACACAGCAAGTTCACCAGTGGACCCCGAGTCTTAGAAACCCAGGACTTTTATAGTAATCCATATGATAATAAGGTTTAAAACTTCAAACATTTTATTGGTTCACATAACTTATAATTCAAGCAGAAAAAGGCACGATTCCTTGTTTATTCCAGCCACCCTCTGACACTAGCCATCCCAGTCCTCACTCATCCTGATGGAATGCAGAGATATGGGTTGGACCCTTCAGGTGGTCTTTGGGTAGGTTCTGATCTGTGTGCTTTAGGTTATTGATTAAATAGTAAACACATGTAGTCATCCCTTTCAAGGACCTTCTCATTTCAGTCCCTTCCTCTTGTGATCTAAGATGTCTTGTGGAGAGTCAGCGCTAGGGGAGGGGACGTGGGTGCTCTAATGTCTGGTTCGCTCTACAGGCCTGGTCTTTTTACCTTATAATCGCAGCCTATAATGATAGAGCGTATATCAGCTAAGAATCAACTCAAAAGTCCCCAAAAGCAAGGAAAAACAGAAATTACTAGTATAATCCTATTTGAATCACACCCACTACCTAATAAAGTTATAAAATCACTATTACTTACTGAAACTATAAAATTGTTCAAAAACACTACAAAGGTACACTTCAGAATATGTTTTGAGATATCATTCAATAAATCATTAAGAGAAAATGCAGCAATTTCAAACATCTCTCCCATCCCACCTGAATTTCAGCTCATTGTTCCCTCAGTTATGCTATGCTATGTTTCAAGGCTTACCAGGAGCAATATCTAGTTTAATAAATGACAAGAGCAAGGCATTCTTGGCTTCCTGGGCCCTACCCTTTGCCCAGGGTTTGAGGCTTGGGCTGTCCTGTATGTCAGTTTATTGTTTCAAGCTTTGCCTAGAACAATATCTAGTTAGACTTTATTTATTTATTGGATCACACCCGGCATCGCTCAGGGGTTACTCCTGGCTCTATGCTCAGAATCGCTCCTGGCAGGCTCAGGGACCATATGGGATGCTGGGATTCGAACCACTGTCCTTCTGCATGCAAGGCAAACGCCCTATAGCTGTGCTTTCTCTCTCTCTCTCTGGCCCCATAACTTGTATTTTTTTTTTTTTTTTTTTTTTTTTTGGTTTTTGGGCCACACCCAGCGGTGCTCAGGGGTTACTCCTGGCTGTCTGCTCAGAAATAGCTCCTGGCAGGCACGGGGGACCATATGGGACACCGGGATTCGAACCAACCACCTTTGGTCCTGGATCGGCTGCTTGCAAGGCAAACGCCGCTGTGCTATCTCTCCGGGCCCATAACTTGTATTTTTTACCTGGCATACACCCCTTTCCTGAGGTGACTTCTTCAGCCACCTTCGAGTACCAAGCAGCAGAGCGGGCCTGGCTGTGCTGAATGGTGTCGGTGTGGAACACTTGAAGTTGCGTGCCAGGTATGACCCCCCCCAAAAAAAAAAAAAAAGACATCTTCCATTTCCACTTAAACCGGTGGGAGCTATCTATATCAGATTATACATATAACAATCTGTCCAGGTCTTGCCACTTATTTTAGGGCAGAATTTATGGTCTTGGAAAGGTGTCAATTTCCAAGTCTCAGAACGAGTCCAGGGGTTTCCAGGAACGTTTGAAATACTGGATTAGGGGGATGGAGAGAAAATACAGTGGGTAGGGCATTTGCCTTCCACACAGCCACTCTGGGTTCACTCCCCAGCACTTCATAGGGTCTCCCTATCCCCATTAGTAGTGCTTCCTGAATGCCGGCCCAGGAGTAAGCTCTGAGCAATGCTGGATGTGGTCCAAAACCTAAAAAAAAACTACAGAATGTAGCTGCTCACAGCAGCTGGCAAAAGGAAACTGGCTTCCTCTTTCTAGTCTAGGTCCTGCTGCATCTTTCCTTTCAACTGTGTATCCATCTTCCCCTCACCCCTTTTTCCTAAACTCCACTTATTCATTCCCCCTTCAGTTCCACTGTTATATTGTTATGGGTAGTTAGGAGACTTTAGTTGCCCTTTGCCCTTCTTTTAAAAATCTCCAAAGGTTGGGGCCAGAGAGATAGCTTGGAGATAAGGTGTTTGTTTGCCTTGCATGCAGGACAGTGGCTCAAATCCCGGCATCCATATGGTCCCCCAAACCTGCCAGGAGTGATTCCTGAGCTTAGAGCCAGGAGTAACCCTTGAGCGCTGCCAGATGTGACCAAAAAAACAAACACAAAAATTAAAAATCTCTAAAGGTGGTGGTGGGAATGTTGCACTGGTGAAGGGGGTATCTTGTTTATGACTGAAACCCAACTACAACCATGCTTGTAATCATGGTGCTTAAATAAAGATTTTATATATTAAAAAAAAATTACCATGCTGACTTTGGCAGCACATATACTAAAAAACTAAAATAAAATTACTCCTGGCAGGCTCAGAGAATAATGCGATGCAAGGATGTGAGTCAGCTGTAAGCAAGGCCAATGACCCACTGATCCTCTCTGTATTATGGCTCCTGTCCCTTCCTTTTCACCTTGAACAACAAAAAATTTAGTTCTTCACTATCTTTGTTTTGGGTCACATCTGGCTGTACTCAGAGATTACTCCTGACTCTTGAATTACTCCTGGTGGGGCTCTGGGGACTATAGAGGATGCTAGGGATTGAACCCAGGTCAACTGTGTTCTATTATTTCTCCGACCTCATTATTTTTGCTATATTAAAAGTTCATATGGGGGGCCCGGAGAGATAGCACAGCGGTGTTTGCCTTGCAAGCAGCCGGTCCAGGACCAAAGGTGGTTGGTTCGAATCCCGGTGTCCCATATGGTCCCCCGTGCCTGCCAGGAGCTATTTCTGAGCAGATAGCCAGGAGTAACCCCTGAGCAATGCCGGGTGTGGCCCAAAAACCAAAAAAAAAAAAAAAAAAGTTCATATGGGGCCAGTGAGGTGGCGCTAGAGGTAAGGTGCCTGCCATGCAGGGGCAATTTCTGAGCATTTAGCCAGGAGTAACCCCTGAGCATCAAATGGGTGTGGCCCAAAAATAAAATAAAATAAAATAAAATAAAAGTTCATATGGAGGGGCCGGAGAGATAGCATGGAGGTAAGGCATTTGCCTTTCATGCAGGAGGTCATCGGTTCGAATCCCGGCATCCCATATGGTCCCCTGTACCTGCCAGGAGCGATTTCTGAGCCTGGAGCCAGGAGTAACCCCTGAGCACTGCCGGGTGTGACCCAAAAAAAAAAAAAAACCACAAAAAAAAAAAAAAAAAAAAAAAGTTCATATGGAGGGACAGGAGAGATGGCGCAGCAGCTGGGTGTTTGCCTTGCATGCAGAAGGACAGTGGTTCGAATCCCAGCATCCCATATGGTCCCCCGAGCCTGGCAAGGATGATTTCTGAGTGTAGAGCCAGGAGTAGCCCAAAAAACAAACAAAAAAAAAGTTCATATGGAGAGATAGCCCAGCAGTAGGGTGTTTGCCTTGAATGTGGTCGACCCAGGAGGGACCCTGTTTGATTCCTATTGTCCCCAGACTGCCAGGGGTGATTTCTGAGTGCAAAGCCAGGAGTAACCCCTGAGCACCACCGGATGTGGCCCAAAAATCAATCAACAAATAAAAAAAGTTCATATGGGCCTTAGCACCAGAGTATAGCGATTAGAAGGAGAGAAGAGAGCAAGAAACAAATATGAAAAATGGGGGCCTATATGTCCAAAGTGTCTCAGGTGTGTGGATGGTATTATAGAAGGACAGAACTAAATATCCAAGGCAAAATCAACAACAATAAAATAGAGACCCAAATTTTAAAACAAACTATAACCCAAACTTAAAATAGGCCTATTATATTGGCAGTCTGGGGTGGTAGGAGATGCACTTTCAGAACATGAGTGGAGAAAGTTAACACTGGTGGTGGGATTGGCCCTGACTCATTCTATATCTAAAACTCAACTATGAAGGACTTTGTAAATCACAATGGTTGCAATAAAAATAAAACAATTTTAAAAAAGAAGAGGGGCCGGAGCAGTGACACAAACAGTAAGGTAAGCACGCTAGCCTAGGATGGACTGTGGTTCGATCTCCTGGCGTCCCATATGGTCCCCCAAGCCAGGAGCAATTCCTTTTTTTTTTTGGTTCTGTTTTGGGGTCATATCCAGCAGCATTCAGGGGTTACTCCTGGTTCTACACTCAGAAATCACTCCAGGCAGGCTCGGGGAACCATCTGAGATGCCGGGATTCAAACGACTGCCCTTCTGCATGCAAGGCAACTGCCCTACCTCCTTGCTATCTCTCCAGCCTGACCATAGGCTGAGTGCATAGCCAGGAGTAACCCCTGGGCATCACTGGGTGTGGTCCAAAAAACAAAGCCAAACAAAAAGAAAAGAAAAAAAAAAAGAAAAATTCATATGGGACCTACACAATAGTAAGTAGGGCACTTAATTTACATGAGGCTGATCCATATATATTCTCTCATGCCCCACCAGGAGTGATCATTGAAGCATGCTAGAGAGACTATATGGGATGCCAGGGATTAAACCCTGAAGAGCCACTTGAAAAGCAGGCACCCTACTTGTACAATCTCTCCAGGCCCTTAGCCATGTTTCTGAATGACACAAGTGGTACTGGAATTCACTACAAAAGAGATCTATAAATGAATAAAATAAATTGAGCACTTAAACAATCATCACTACAAAGATGTGAAAACAATGATTTCAGTGAAAATTCCAATATTTAATGTTTTTTTTTTTCTTTGGTTTTTGGGTCACACCCGGCAGTGCTCAGGGGTTACTCCTGGCTGTCTGCTCAGAAATAGCTCCTGGCAGGCACGGGGAACCATATGGGACACCGGGATTCGAACCAACCACCTTTGGTCCTGGATTGGCTGCTTGCAAGGCAAACGCCGCTGTGCTATCTCTCCGGGCCCAATATTTAATGTTTTTATAGTTTATTGAAAAGCAGTTTTCTTGGGGCCGCCGCAGTGGCGCTAGAGGTAAGGTGTCTGCCTTGCCAGCGCTAGCCTAAGATGGACCACGGTTCATCCCCCGGCATCCCATATGGTCCCCCAAGCCAGGAAGCCAGGAGCGACTCCTGAGCCCACTGGATGTGGCCCGAAAGCCAAAAAAAAAGGCAGTTTTCTTTTCTTTTCTTTTTTGTTGTTTTTTTTTTTTTTTTTTTTTTTTGGTTTTTGGGTCACACTCGGCAGCGCCCAGGGGTTACTCCTGGTTCTATGCTTAGAAATCGCCCCTGGCAGGCATGGGGGACCATATGGGATGCCGGGATTCGAACCACTGTCCTGCATAAAAGGCAAACACCTTACCTCCATGCTCTCTCTCCGGTCCCGTTTTTTTTTTTGTTGTTGTTGTTGTTGTTGAAAAGCAGTTTTCAACAAAGTTGCTAGTATCCTTAAGTTTACGAAACATTTAATGTTGTCTTAGTTTTAACTACAAAAAAAAAATTTTTTTTTTTGGGTCACACCTGGCAGCGCTCAGGGGTTCCTCCTGGGTCAGCACTCAGAAGTTGCCCGTGGCAGGCTGGGGGACCATATGGGATGCCAGGATTCAAACCACCATCCTTCTGCATGAAAGACAAAATGCTCTACCTCCATGCTATCTCTCCGGCCCTTACAAAATTTCTTAAAGATTTTAATAACAATACACCAAAGCAACCAGAATCAGTTTGAATTGTTTAAGTTTAGTTAACTGAATTTGTTTAATTGAAGTTTTAATAGTTTGATTAAGGTATTCCTTAATTTTATGGTCCACATGATATAAATTTGAAAATGTGGGATTTGCCTTTTAATGTTAGGAGCCAGTGCAAACTACTTCATTAAAAGAAAAAAAATTGAGGGACCCGGCGGAGTGATAGCATAGTGGGTAGGCATTTCCTTTGCACATGGCCTACCCGGGTTCAATAGCTGGCATCCCATATGGCCCCAACCCACCAGGAATGATTCTTGAGCACAGAGCCAAGAGTAATCCCTGAGCACCTGGTGTGACCTGAGAACCAAAACCAAACCAAAACAAAACAGAAAAAGGGGCCGGAGAGATAAAATGAAGGTAAGGTGTTTGCCTTGCATGCAGAAGGATAGTGGTTCGAATCTCAGCATCCCATATGGTCCCCCATGCCTGCCAGGAGTGATTTCTGAGTGTAGAGCCAGGAGTAAACCCCTGAGCGCTGTCGGGTGTGACCCAAAAACAGAAACAAAAAAAAAAAAAAGAAAAAAATATTGGCAAGGCAGCTATGATGCTATACATAACTAAATATCTATTGGAGAAATAAAAAAGGATATTAATGGAACTGCTACTCTAATGAAAAAAAGAGCACAGATAGGGTAAAATTTGGGGGCAGGGGAGGGTAGTGGTGGTGGGGGTTGGGCCATACTCTGCAATATTCAGGGACCACTCCTGGCAATGTCTGGGGACAATATGCAGTGCCCAGGATCGAACTGGTGTCATTCCCTTAAGGCACTGTACTAGCTAACAATGATGGTGCAAGGATAGGGCATTTGCCTTGCATGTGACCGACCCAGGATGGAACTCGTTTGATCTGCAGCATCCTGTATGGTCCCTCAAGCCAAGAGTGATTTCTGAGGGCATAGCCAAGAATAACCCCTAAATGTCACTGGGTGTGGCCCCAAAATCCCTCCCCCACAAAAAAAAATACAGTTTTATAACCCATACTAAATCCTTGTATTATTTCTCTGGCCCTAAGATGTTTTTATCAGATAAAACACAAAATAGGACCAGTGAATATAAAGCAACAACACAAGTAATGTTATTTTTTCAACAAGTCTATCAGAAATTGAATAGCCATGTGTTTTTCAAAATAATTAATCAGGGCCCAGAGAGATAGCACAGCGGCGTTTGCCTTGCAAGCAGCCGATCCAGGACCAAAGGTGGTTGGTTGGTTCGAATCCCGGTGTCCCATATGGTCCCCCGTGCCTGCCAGGAGCTATTTCTGAGCAGACAGCCAGGAGTAACCCCTGAGCACCGCCGGGTGTGACCCAAAAAAAAACCAAACAAAAAAAATAAAATAAAATAATCTACTGAGTCAAAAATTTCTAGCCTCAGAAGAACAATTTGTCTTGCATAAATGCAGTATTTTTTATGGTGGTTTTTGGGTCACACCCGGCAGTGCTCAGAGGTTTTTCCTGGCTCCGTGCTCAGAAATTGCTCCTGGCAGGCACAGGGGACCATATGGGACGCCGGGATTAAACTGATGACCTTCTGCATGAAAGGTAAACACCTTACCTCCATGCTATCTCTCCGGCCCCGTCAGGGATCACTTCTAGCTCCACACTCAATTGCTCCTGGCAGGCTGGGGGTGGGGGTGGGGTGGGGGAACCATATGGGATGCTGGGGATTAAACCTGGGTCCATTCTAGGTCGGCTGTGTGCAAGGCAAATGCCATATTGCTGTGCTATGACTCCAGCCCATAAATGCACTTGTTTCTTTTTTTTTTTTTTTTTGGTGGGATCACACCCGGCGACACTCGGGTTACTTCTGGCTCTACGCTCAGAAGTCAACCCTGGCAGGCTCAAGGAATGCTGGTATTCAAACCGAGGTCCGTCCAGTGTTGGTTGCGTGCAAGGCAAATGCCCTACCGCTGTGCTATACAGCTTCAGCCCCCAATGCAGTATTTTTTTAAAATCTCTGCACCTAACGCCAAAGACAGACATGCAGGCAGGAGTTATAATCAATATCAGGGAGAGGTACAAGTTTCTCAAGGACCGGAGTTCATGCTTTATGGGAGCTCCAGGTTCAATCTTCAATACATATGCCCGTATCTCAACACTGCTGTTCATGATTCAGAAACCAAAACCAGTTTGTTTTTGGGCCACATCCAGCGGTGCTCAGGGATTACTTCTGGTTCCATACTCAGAAATCGTTCTTGGCTGGCTCGGGACCATCTGGGACCATCTGGGATGCCGGGAATCAAACCTGGATGGGCAGTCCAAGGCAAACACCCTACCATTGTGCTATTACTTTGGCCCCTAAAAAATCACCTTTTTCTTGATAATAGACACACATTGACTTTTAATTCCCGGACAAGAAAAGTCTGTTGTTCCTTTTTAGGCTGTTTTGAGACTATGCCCAGTATTTCTCAAGAGAACAAGCAGTGTCAGGGATTGACCCAGAACCTCCTGCACGCAGCCTGTCAAAGCTGTCTCTCAGATCAAGAGTCTTCGGCCTTTTATTTGGGTACCTCACCCGGCTGTGCTAAGGTCTCACTCCTGGGGGTGCTGAAAGTTATACAGGGCTTGGGATCTACCTGCATCAGATTTTAAAGGTTGGCTGGCTTTCCTCTGCCACTTGCACCGTTCTGAGAACAAAGCCCCTGGGTTCGAACAGTAATGTACTTGGGGACAAAAACATTTCAAGATGAAAAAAAATTACCAGACCATAAGTCTGTTAGAAGTGTGTTCTAATGGGGGGCAGGAGCCACAGCACAACAGGTAGGGCATTTGCCTTGCATGCTGCTGACCCGGATTTGATCCACAGCATCCCATATGTCCCCCATCCCCCAGCCTGCCAGGAGTAATTTTTGAGTGCAGAGTCAGAGTAATCCAAAATCAAAGGGAAAACATAAGTGTATTCTAGCACATAACATAGGTGGCTCATGTGAACGTGGTTTAATACAAAAAGCAGAGCTAAGAAGCATTGGTAGTCATGATGAGCACAACTGCCTTCCACAATTAGAGCCAGCACCAACAAATAGTCATGACATTCTTATGAATTTTTGTTTGTTTCTATGCCAGACCAGCTGTGCTCAGGAGCTATTCCTAGCTTTGTGCGCAGGAGTGACCCTTGGCAGTTCTGAAAGGACCATATATGGAGATTGTGATTCAAAAAGGACTGACTTATACAAGACACTGCCTATCTCCTGTTCCATCTCTCTGGTACAAGATTTTGCTTTTGTCCTCACCAATGATTTTTTCTAACCAAGCCCAAAAAATTCTTGCATATTATATACTAAAAGGTGAAATAGATTTATGCTGACTAAATGCTTATTAAATCCATCACTGTACATCATATTCTGACCTGAGCACCAAACACATCTCGTCATACACTTAAAAATGAGGAATAGAGCCCCATATAACAAGCAGACTGCAGACATTCTCTATTTTCCTTTTGTTTTACCCTTGGCCTGTGATGCTCAGTAAATTATGCTTAGCTCCATGCTAGGAATGACCCATGGCAGTGCTTGGGGGACTATATGTGATGCTGGGATTGAACCAGGGTTGCCTGCCTGCAAGTGCCTTAACCCTGCCTAAGTTCTCAAAAAGCCCTAGTGAGCAAACAGGGAGTTCGTCTTTTTTTTTTTTTTTTTTTTTTTTTTTTTGTTTTTTTGTTTTTTTGTTTTTTTTTTTTTTTGGTTTTTGGGCCACACCCGTTTGACGCTCAGGGGTTACTCCTGGCTATGTGCTCAGAAATCGCCCCTGGCTTGGGGGGACCATATGGGACGCCGGGGGATCGAACCGCGGTCCTTCCTTGGCTAGCGCTTGCAAGGCAGACACCTTACCTCCAGCGCCACCTACCCGGCCCCGAGTTCGTCTTTTTGAGGTTTAAAATTTTCTTGGAGTAGCCGAAGTGCAGGGAGAGCTCTGGCCTTACATGCTGCCCACCTGAATTCAATCCCTGGCACCCTATAATGGTCCTCGAGCCCTGCCAGAAGTGATTCTTGAATACAGAGCCAGGAGTTAGCACTGGGCACAGCCAGATGTGGTTCCCCCAAACCAAAAAGTAAAAATATGGTCTTAAAAATTCAATATTGAACAGTGACATTAGCAAGTAAATTTCAATGAGTAAGTGCAGATGCAGCACTCCACCCCCAGATTAGCTGAGAAAATCTAAGGTTTATTGTGCAATTCTGCAAAGTCCCCAACAACCAAATCCTTAGGCTCTCACATTGAATTGCTGGCCTGACAGGTGAAGAATCAGGGAAGGATCCCCACAATAAGGGGAAACAAAAGCCATCAACACTGTTTTTAGGGGTTACAGAGGAAAGGCAGATCATAGACAGAACAAAGTTAAGTCAGCAATATGAGGGCAAGGGAGAAGGTAGAATATGGGGAGCAGAACCTCAGGGGTTATGCTGGCTGGCTGAAGGATATTTGCCAATGACAATTTAAAAAAGGTGACAACTACATATAATCATAGTCAATAAACTAGCAGTCATTTTTTTGTTGTTGTTTTTGGGCCACACCCGGTGAGGCTCAGGGGTTACTCCTGGCTATGCACTCAGGGGACCATATGGGATCGAACTGAGGTTCATCTTAGGTCAGCCACTTGCAAGGCAAACGCCCTACTGTTGCGCCACCGCTCTGGCCCAAACTAGTAGTCTTTTTTTTTTTTTTTTTTTTTTGTTCACACCCAGCAGCGCTCAGGGGTTACTCCTGGCTCTACACTCAGAAATCGCTCCTGGCAGGCTCAGGGAACCATATGGATGCCAGGATTCGAACCACATACCTTCTGCATGCAAGGCAAACGCCTTACCTCCATACTATCTCTCCAGCCCCCCAAACTAGTAGTCTTAAGAGAACAGTACTCAGCACTCTAGTCATATGGTAAATACACAATACTAATTTAAAAACTGTCACCTCTCTTAAGAGAAAAATGGAGAAAGGGATGGTATGACCAAATTCAAATACTCAACTGCCACAACAGAAAGTCTTTAAAGTAATACAGAAATGGGGGCTGGAACGGTGGCACCTACCTTGGCTGCGCTAGCCTAGGACGAACTGTGGTTCGATCCCCTGGCGTCCCATATGCCCCACCCCCCCGAAGCCAGAAGCGATTTCTGAGCGCATAGCCAGGAGTAACCCAATTGTCACTGCGTGTGGCCCAAAATCCAAACACACACACACATACCAAAAAAAAAAAAAAAAAAACAGAAAAACCTGTGGAACTATCTAAGTTTGACTGTGTCCAGAGCTAAAAGCTGTGGAATAATTTCAGCAGAAGAGAAACATAAAACTGGAGACTTAGCCTTGTTTATTACAATTCCTTCATAATTATTTGAACAATGGGATATTGTTGAAAGCTTAAGATAATTAGGCCTGATGGCCTGGAGAGATAGCACAGCGGCGTTTGCCTTGCAAGCCACCGATCCAGGACCAAAGGTGGTTGGTTCGAATCCCGGTGTCCCATATGGTCCCCCGTGCCCACCAGGAGCTATTTCTGAGCAGACAGCCAGGAGTAACCCCTGAGCACCGCTGGGTGTGGCCCAAAAAAAAAAAAAAAAAGATAATTAGGCCTGAAAAGAGGCATTCCCTGGGTGTCAGCCCAGGCAGCCAGAAATGGTGGGTCCTAACTTGGGTGTGATGAGATTTGCTTGGTTGCACTAAGGTTGTCACTGGCAATTTCTTACCAGTCTACATGTTCAAAACCGCGCAGGGGCGCACAGTATATATTAAGAGTATTCCCTATCCTTAAGTTATGTTTTGCATATGCAGAATGTCCATTTTGTATTCTGACCTTTCGCACACCCCTACAAAGCTCATTTTTACTCCTTAACTCTCTCACCCCCCAATCATCAGTAACTCACATTACTCTTAACTTCAGTTCTGCACAATCCTAATCACAGACCAAAGCCGTGCATTGGATCTAACAACCCCCAACTATTTCAAAAGACATAAAATGGACACGCATGTCTTTTGAATATTTTATGTGTTTTTTCTCTGACAGCTATGTCTTACTATATATTCTCTTATACAGTGATGACTCTACCCACTTTTTATCTTTTCTTCTCTTTGTGAGTTGTTCAATAAGGAATTTTTGTGAAAGACTCCCCCAGTTTAATGCTTATGATTGAACCATGTCTTGGGGATTGTTGGACTTGTTCTTTTTTTTTTTTTTTTTTTTTGGTTTTTGGGCCACACCTGGCAGTGCTCGGGGGTTACTCCTGGCTGTTTGCTCAGAAATAGCTCCTGGCGGGCACGGGGGACCATATGGGACATCGGGATTCGAACCAACCACCTTTGGTCCTGGATCGGCTGCTTGCAAGGCAAACGCCGCTGCGCTATCTCTCCGGGCCTGGACTTGTTCTTATGGCCCCCATATGCGCCAATAACGCCACGTGGCATTGTTCCCTGTTTGCATAGGCACATTAAAATGGGAAAATACTATACATACAAATAAGATCTTATCTAATAGAGATTGGAATACACAAATCTTGTAGTGCAATGGGACCTTACACCCTGAACATTGACATAATGACATGGCACAGGACTCAGAAGAATGGTCATTCTTCATCACCCCTGAACCAGGAAAGCTATCCACAAAACATCCAAGTTTGTCTATAACATCACCTGGAAGCAATCCTCTATACCAGGGAAGACCCTACCGATGCTCTGACATCGACCTGCTCAAAACAGCCTTCCCTTAACACTGAGAAGACTTAAGAACATGAACGACCTGCTTACAGGACAGGGCTCTCTGCATTGCCCTTTTTGAGGTGAAACTAGAGGACACTCCACATCCTGACTTCAATGTAGGATATGCAGATTCCAAGATCTTTAATACAAGAAACATGATACCAACAGAGACTGTGTGAAAAATAAGTGTTGGCACTACAGACGTCTTGGACAAACTAGCTTGCCTGGAGCCTAGAGTTGGTCTTATGCCAGGAAACTTCAGGGGTAGGGTCTCCTTGTATTTAGGCCGTTTTCCTTTGCATGTCCCCCATATTTTGGTGGGCCTATGCAAACAATAATTGCCACTCTAACACCGTTTTTACTGTGCTACTTTGACGCTAATCCTTTAAAAAATAAACCACTTAAGGGGCCCTCGAGGTGGTGCTAGAGGTACGGTGTCTGCCTTGAAAGCACTAGCCAAGGAAGGACCACGGTTCGATCCCCAGGCGTCCCATATGGTCCACCCAAGCCAGGACGATTTCTGAGCGCTTAGCCAGGAATAACTCCTGAGCATCAAATGGGTGTGGCCCGAAAAAAAAAAAAAAACACGTAAAAATAAACCACTTAAATGTTTGAGGTTAACTTAAACTAATATGCATGTGCATGGAAATGTAAAAAAATACTATGCCTTTAATGTTTAAGTGTTTAAGGAGTTACATAAGTTTTATGTCTTTAGATTGCTTTGTGTGCTGCTAAGAAATATAATGTATTACAATCTGGGGAGTTGAAGGACAAAGTAATAGTACATGGGTTCTGTTTTATTTATCTTATGTTCTTTGGCTGAAAGTTCAAAGTTAAGATATCAGCAAGGGGACTTCTCAGAATTCTGTTTATGGGTGATTGTCCTTCCACTGTAACTTTACCTTGTCCTCTTTCTTTGCATCTTTGTTCTCATAATTAAAAAAATAAAGTTTAAAAAAAGAAAAAAGAGAGAGAAAAAAAAAGATAATTAGGCCTGAAAAGACATTTTCCTTTATTGCTTTATTTCTCAAAAGACAAAAAGCCTTTTTTTTTTAAAGCCTATTAAATAGTACAGCGTAAAATATTTTTATACTTTTTGGAGTTTTGGTGATAGGTTCAGTTAAGTCCTATATATAAAAATAGACATAAGAACCAAAGGTAGCACAGTAGGTAGAGTGTTTGCCTCATATATGGTCAACACAAGCTCAATCCCTGGCATCCTACATGGTCCCCCAAACCTGCCAGGTGTAACCTGAATGCTGCTGTGACTCAAAAAAGCAAAAAAAAAAAAAAAAAAAAAAAAAGTTACACACCCGAGGGCCAGAGAGATAGAATTTCAAGTAGGGATTAGATCCATGGCATCACGATTCCAAGCACCACCAGGATTAATTCCTGAGCATCACTGGGTGTGGTCCGAAACAATAACAAAAATGTAATATCCCTAAAATATTACAGAACTGGAAGGGCTGGAGTGATAGCACAGCATTAGGGCGTATGCCCTTGCATACTGCTGAACCCAGACCTGGGTTCAATTACCAGCATCCCATATGGTCCCCCGAACCTGCCAGGAGAGATTTCTGAATACAGAGCAAGGAGTAACCCGAGCACCACCAGGTGTGGCCCAAAAACAAAAAAGAAAGAACAACTGCAAGCATATAAGTCAATTTAAAATATTGGAAACGATCGGACTGATAGTACAGTAGCTAGGGTTATTTTGCATTGCATGTGGCCAACCTGAGTTTGACCCCTGGTTCCCCAAGCCTGCCAGGAGTGATTCCTGAGTGCAGAGTTAGGAGTAACCCATGAGCACTGCCAGGTATAGTTCCAAAAAGGCAAATAATGATGATGATGATGATGATAATAATAATAAAACAATTTTAGTATAAAAAGTAACTCCCTGATTAAAATTAAAAGCATAAACAAAGTAGTATATATATTAAATGCCTACAAATAGTGCTTTTGAAATTAATTATGCAGGGCCGGAGAGGTGGCGCTAGAGGTAAGGCATCTGCCTTGCAAGCTCTAGCCTAGGATGGACCAAGGTTCAATTCCCTGGCATCCCAGATGGTCCCCCACAAAGCCAGGGGTGATTTCTGAGTGCATAGCCAAGAGTAACCTCTGAGTGTCAAACGGGTGTGGCCCCAAACCCCCCGAAAAAAGATTATTCAGACACTTTAAAATTCTTAGACAAAGTTTTGAGCACTTATAAATTCAAAGCACTAAAAATGTTATACTGTTAATGAGTACATTTTAAATAGGTATTGCCTATGCCTTTCATTCTAAGCTAAGAAAAAAAAATTTTTTTTTGTTTTTTGGGTCACACCCAGCCATGTTAAGGGGATCATATGGGATGCCAGGATTCAAACGACCGTCCATCCTGGATCCAGCCTCAGAGAATATTTTTCATAAGTAAAGATTGAGCACATGCTTAAAAGATTAAGCCTATCGTCTTTCATTTTGTTTTCTTATAGTGAAGTCTTTCTTGATACCACCTGAATACTGGCAGGTGTGGCCAAACACACACACACACTCTCTCTCTCTTTCTCTCTCTCTCTCACTCACTCACTCTAGATGCCTAACACACACACACACACACACTCACTCTCTCTCTCTCTCACTCTAGATGCCTAAAATGAAGCCTTTAAAAAATGTACTTTTAAAAGATCTTTGTGCTAAATTTAATACAAACATCCTGATAAAATTATTTTACTTCAGTCAGGTAAGACTAACTTCAGGCTAAGTTGTTTATATATATTCAAAAAATCAGAAGATGGGGAGGAGGGAGATTTGGGACACTTGTGATGGGAATGTTGCACTGGTGAAGGGGGGTGTTCTTTACATGACTGAAACCCAACCACAATCATGTTTGTAATCAAGGTGTTTAAATAAAGATATTAGGGGCCGGAGAGATAGCATGGAGGTAAGGCGTTTGCCTCTCATGCAGGAGGTCATCGGTTCGAATCCCGGCGTCCCATATGGTCCTCCCGTGCCTGCCAGGAGCAATTTCTGAGCCTGGAGCCAGGAATAACCCCTGAGCACTGCCGGGTGTGACCCAAAAAAAATAAATAAATAAATAAATAAATAAATAAATAAAGATATTAAATTAAAATATCAGAAGAGGGGCCGGCGAGGTGGCGCTTGAGGTAAGGACTAGCCAAGGAAAGATAGCGACCATGGTTCGATCCCCCGGCATCCTATATGGTCCCCCCCAACCAGGGGCAATTTCTGAGCGCTTAGCCAGGAGTAACCCCTGAGCATCAAATGGGTGTGGCCCGAAAAACCAAAAAAAAAAAAAAAATATATATATATATATATATATATATATATATATATATATCAGAAGAGCCAGGACATTTCTAAAAATTTTATTCTGAAACTGATTTAGAAGGGAGAAAGCTGTCTACTCTGCATAAATTTCTGTTAACCTTTACAATGTGGATCTTTGTAATGTATTTAAAATACTAGAATACGAAAAAAATCCCCAAAATTTCTAATACTCAGAGGAGATGGCTCAAATAACTGAACTGCATTCTTTTTTTTTTTTTTTTGGTTTTTGGGTCACACCTGGCAGTGCTCAGGGGTTATTCCTGGCTCCAGGCTCAGAAATTGCTCCTGGCAGGCACGGGGGACCATATGGGACACCGGGATTCGAACCCATGATCTCCTGCATGAAAGGCAAATGCCTTACCTCCATGCTATCTCTCCGGCCCCTGAACTGCATTCTTTACTTGTAGGATCCTTGTTTGATCCTAGCATATCTCATGTATATCTAAGTACTGATATAAGTAACCTTGAGGATGAAGTCCAGAATAGCACCTGAGCACAGCTGCTGGGTACACCCAAAAAAAAAAAAAAATCCAAACCAAGAACACGCATAAAACACCATGACACATTAACTTTTTCTGAGCTGACCTAAATAATTAAAGTTTAAGAAAGGGAAAATAAACATTAAAACTTTTTATTTCTAGCCCTTAAAGAATAAAATTATTGAACAGTCATCAAATACAGCAGTTAAAGTCAATGATGTAACATTAAATAGGATTAAATTAAAAAGGCAATATAAAATTTGAAGACAACAAAAGGTAAATTTTCACTTAATTTCATTTCTATCTACCAAAATAAGAGGGAAAAAAGGGCAGCATATTCCTATCAAAGTTGTTCCATTACAAATGACAATTCCCTAAGAAAATGTGCTTGATAGAATGTCTTTCTCTTCATTTGGATATTCTGAAATAGAGACTGAGAAAGCCTACAGTTATCTTGGGCCAGGCCTAGGGCTGAGTCCTTTGAGATCATCCACAGTGATTCAACATAAGTGGCCATCTGTGAATGCTCAGGTTTTGAAAACATGCATTATATGTGTGCGTGAATATCTGCAAATAAACACATATTTGCTGTTTTCTTTCTTCTCATAGATATACCCACATTCAATGCAGAAATCCCAATTAAAATTGCTCTTGTGGGAGCAGTGGTATAAAGAAGCTACTTTGCTGGGGCCGGCGCGGTGGTGCTGGAGGTAAGGTGTCTGCCTTGCCAGCGTTAGCCTAGGACGGACTACGGTTCGATGGTCCCCCAAGACAGGAGCGACTTCTGAGCGCATAGCCAGGAATAACCCCTGAGCGTCACTGGGTGTGGCCCAAAGCCAAAAAAACAGAAGATATTTGCTTTTTACATTACTATGAAATTCTATTATAAAAATAGTATTTAATCTGAAAATTTCGCTGTATTATATGATGTGTTGTTGGGAGGGAGAAGCCCAGTGCTCAGGGGCTACTTCTGATGCTGCACTCAGGAAGCATCCTGGCAGCTCTGGGAAACATGAGACGTTGGGAATCAAATGTGGTGGGTCAGGGACCGTAGAGATAGCATAGAGGTAGGGCACTTGCCTTGCATGAAGTAGGACAGTGTTCAAATCCCAGCATCCCATCTGATCCTCCGAGCCTGCCAGGAGCGATTTCTGAGCATAGAGCCAGGAGGAACCCGAGCGCTGCTGGGTGTGACCCAAAAACCAAAAAAAAAGGTGGGTCAGCCCAGTGCAAGGCAAGTACCCTACCTACTGTACTCTCTCCCCACCACCACTATAATTATTTTCTGTTATTTAGCAATAATCTCAGTACATTAAAAAATTTTAGAATAAAAAAGATGCGGGCCCAGAGAGATAGCACAGCGGCGTTTGCCTTGCAAGCAGCCAATCCAGGACCAAAGGTGGTTGGTTCGAATCCCGGTGTCCCATATGGTCCCCCGTGCCTACCAGGAGCTATTTCTGAGCAGACAGCCAGGAGTAACCCCTGAGCAATGCCGGGTGTGGCCCAAAAACCAAAAAAAAAAAAAAAAAAAATGCAGTTTAAGCATCCTTTTCCCCCTATCAGGTTTGACTACAGTATAGACAAACTTATATTTAAGTGAACCCTACAAAGAAATACTCCAGGTAGTTTTAAAACACGTTAAAGGTTCCTTTAGCGCTGATGGTAACTAGATATATTTTAAGCAGCTTAGCATTTTATGTTGCAGTAAAGAGAACTGTTATTGTGTGCCTAGTATTCAACACCTGAAGAAAGAATGTGTTAGCCTTGACCTCTGAGGTCGTCACAATCACAATCACTCTACTTAGAGCATCAAAAGGAATTAAAGACTACTGGAGAGTCTAAATATAATAAATAAGTAATAGGGCTGTATTGTTCTAATAAAATAAGAAGACTAAGGCAAACTTTTAGATTTAAAAGGAAATTTTCATTTTAAAGTGAGGACAAAAGGCAATCAATAAAAAAGATCCAGGAATCTTGATTTAGATATAATTTTTCTTTCAGTTAAGATCTGAACATTTTAATTTAATTAAGAAATCACAAGCCTGTATTGCTTTTAAGTTACTGTGTTGAAAATGACACATTTCAGAATGAACTGAAGTATATTTCTATAACAAGTTAGTTTAACCAAGTAAGTAAAGACTAAAATCCACAGTGTAGCTCCCTTAAACGAGGAGCCAGATTTTAATGACAAAGTCCGTTGCCAGCAATGGACATGCAGTTTAACCATCAAAGTCGTAAATACAAATAGCAAACTTTTTCTATAAACTGAAAGACCTCTGTTGAGTCACAGGCATAAAAATGGAGTATTGGCACTGTATTCAATGAATAGTCTTTCTGGCATGGATGGAAGTGCCTTTTTGAGTGATGATCAGTCTTATCATCTAGTTGCTTTCTCACTGGTAGCATCTTCTTTATCATAATCCATCCAACTATTTACAAAGAATATTCTTATGTGGAACATAAGAGGCACTGTAGCTGTCCATCAGAAATAAATCAGCTTGCTTCTGTAAAGTAATTTAGTAACAGCTGTAGAAGGTCAATATTATTCAGAGAAAATGAGAGAAAGAATTTAACTAAAAGCAGACCATTAAGTGCTTATATAGGTTTCATTATCTTACCAATTTGTGTAAAAATCTCCCTGCATTATTAACTAAAAGTCACTTCTATTATATCTATTACCTTAACACAGGTGTGATGGGAATGATAGAAAACAAAAACTTTTAGTTTCCCTAGTACTCCAAAACATCAAAATGATTTTTATTCATACTTTGTACTTCTGCAGGACAGAAAATAGGTGTGAAGTTCCTTAGGAGAGTATGGTAGAAACAAAAGGTCAGAAACAAAGCACATATTTCCTTTTTACAAGATTCTTGGCATGTTAAGGTGGTTGATACTGTCCATAGAGCAAATAGTAGTAACAAAGAGAGAGGAGAAAGTGTTTGTGGGAAGGAAGAGTGTACTTGGTCACAGACCTCTTCATCTTTAAAATGAAAATAAGGACATTTCTATCAATAAGCACATATAAATTTTCTTACTTTTTTTTTTGTTTTAAAAAACATTTATTTGAAAAAAGTAATTAAACATCTCAAATGATGCACGAATTGATCAGTAAGTACTTAGAAACAGAAGCTCTCTCAGATTCATTTTACTAATGCTGGTAATGGGTCTGGGGACATTGTAACCTAGAATAAACCTCCAGTTTATGGGGCCGGTGAGGTGGAGCTAGAGGTAAGGTGTCTGCCTTGCAAGCGCTAGCCAAGGAACGGACCACAGTTCAATCCCCCGGTGTCCCATATGGTCCCCTCAAGCCAGGGGCGATTTCTGAGTGCTTAGCCAGGAGTAACCCCTGAGCATCAAACAGTTGTGCGCCCCCCACAAAAAAAAACCCTCCAGTTTTCTTATCAGAAGCTGCTGCTTCTTTTACTTGACATTTTTCGTTGATGAATCTTTCTTATTTTAGAGCTCACCAAGGTTTAATTCTCTCACTGTTTCTGCTAGTCTCAAATATTTTTCTCCTTTAAATGGAAAATAGAAAAAAAGGGAAAAAACAAGAATAAGATTAACTTTTAAATTCTGAAAATTCAATGGTTATTATATTATTTACCATGCTGGGGTAGCCAGTTGGAGAATAGGATAAGAAAGGGTTAAAAATAAAAAACTAATATTACAACATATACAGAAACTTATTTCCAAAATAAGAAAAAAGGGAGGAGAAAGTAATGGCACCAACCAGTCATAAAGTCCAAGTTGGAACCAGTATATAGTTTGGTTCCTGAAGCCAAATCTGAAGACTATATGATCAGAAAGGGGAAAAAAAACTATAAAGGTGTATAGTCAATGGGATTATTTTTCTATCTCAATGATTTAGTTATAAATATAATTAGTTTTCTTTCTATACATGTAGCAAATGCCAAACTAACCACACATTTCTAAAACTGACTCTTTCACATTTGTTAAAAAAAAAGGTAAAAATCACACATTTCCCTTCCTTCAGTTCAAATTTTGAACCGAAATATTGTAACAATAACTGGACCTAACTTCTACACAAAAGTCAAACTGTTATCAAGCTCCCTTGTCACTAAGAGGAACTACATAATTCGTCACGCTTGCCTTGAGTTAAGGAGGGAGGGGGAAATCTCAAAGTGGAGGGGAGTTTATGAAGAAGAGTAACAGATGAATCAAATACTTTGAAAAACTTGAATCTGGAATTCAAGTACAGAAAATACCCCAAATGGGATAATGAACAGGTTCAATTACAGTAAAGTCAGCAAAATAAAATGCAAATTTCTAGCACGATAAAAAGCCCCAATAGGCTGACTACTGAAAGGAGCAACGGCTAGTGAATCACAGACCACAATTCCTTTGGACCCTAAAGAAGGGATTCAACAACAGTTGACACTCTGTTTTTACAATTTTTTCTTGGTTGTCTTCAGGAAATAGTTTGCTTTTTTCAATGTTATACAGACCATTTCTTTACAAACACCACCCCCCAACGAGTAGTAACTTTCATATATTAAAAGACTTCTTTAGAAAATGAAGAGGAAAAAACAAAGAGAATGAAGTCACATCAATGATGTTAACGGTTACTCTTCATTGCTTCTTTAGCTGCCATTATCAGTGGTGTCAAGCTAGATAATGGTTTGGCCAGTTTCAGGAAGGGATGCTGCCAGAAAAAAAGAAAATAAAGAAATATTATTGTTATTGGGGCCTTCTCCCTACCTTGGGGGGTGCTGGGAGGCTTGTCAGGGTCCTAGCGTCCCCTTCTTCCTCCCCAGGATTCCAGGCCTTCCCTGGGTGCTGGCCCAGGTGGCCAGAAGGTGGGTGCCAGGTGGACTCTATAGGGGTCCTCAGGCTTCCCCCCTCCCTACACTAGGGGGGAGGGGCACAGAGAGGAGGGCAGGCAGATATCTGGCTTCGGGTTACCTTTTTGGTTCTGGAGGCTAGCTCTTGGCCAGGCATGGGGATTGGGGAAGTCCCAGGCCAAGGGCCTTCTCCCTAGCTTAAAGGGTGCTGGGAGGCTTGGCAGGCCCCCAGACATCCCCCTCTTTCTCCCCTGAACTCCAGGCCTTCCCTGGGTGCTGGCCCAGGTGGCCAGAAGGTGGGTGCCAGGTGGACTCTATAGGGGTCCCCAGGCATCCCCCCACTACCAACACAGTGGGGGGGGGGAGCCAAAAAAAGATTATTGTTATTGGTTTAGAAACAAAGTGTTGGGGCTGGAAAGATAGCATGAAGGGTAAGGCGTTTGCCTTTTACGCAGAAGGTCATTGGTTTGAATCCCGGCATCCCATATGGTCCCCCGAGCCTGCCAGAAGCGATTTCTGAGCATGAAGCCAGGAGTAACCCCGAATGCTGCCGGGTGTGACCCAAAAACCAAAAACCAAAAAAAAAAAAAAAAAAAAAAAAAAGAAACAAAGTGTTTCTTTTTTCAATTTAGTCCTCCAACAGTACCTAATGGATTATTATATATATATATATATATATAAATTTTTTTTTTTTCGGGGCCGGAGAGATAGCATGGAGGTAAGGCGTTTGCCTTTCATGCAGGAGGTCATCGGTTCGAATCCCGGCATCCCATATGGTCCCCTGTGCCTGCCAGGGGCAGTTTCTGAGCCTGGAGCCAGGAATAACCCCTGAGCACTGCCGGGTGTGACCCAAAAACCAAAAAAAAAAAAAAAAAATTTTTTTTTTTTCATTTTTGGATCACACCCAGCAGTGCTCAGGGGTTACTCCTGGCTCTGTGCTCAAAAATCACTCCTGGCAGGCTTGGGGGACCATATGAGATGCCAGAATTTGAACCACTGTCCTGCATTCAAGGCAAACGCTCTACCTCCATGTTATCTCTTCGGCCCTGGATTATAATTTATTAAACACATATTTCAATGCCTGTTACCCCGCCCCATAATCAGTATGATTCACTCTCCCTGGCCCCCTGGCCCAGGAAGTGCTGGGGAATCAAACATAGGGCCTCGTACATGTGAGGCACAATCTAGCACAGAACTATATTCCTGACTTAATACTTGCACCCTAGTTTCTCTTGGAATTGGGGGAAGAGTCACACCTGGTGGTGCTCAGGGGTTGCTCCTAACAGTACTCTGAACTGTGCAGTATCAGGGATCAAACCTGAAGCTCTTTCATGCAAAGCATGTGCTTCAGCTCTTTCAAACATCTAACAATCATCAGCACATGCACTTTTGAAACCAAAAGTATATTATTATGCTTCTTATATACAGAATTAATGAAGTGGCCAGATTTCCGGGATAGCAGTGAAAACTTCTGAGAATTGATAATATGTGAAAACGAATCGTGCTGTGGGTAATTTACTTCCAGTGGATAAAATTCCAATCTGAAGTAGGTGATGCATCATCATTATTATTATTATTATTATTTGGTTTTTGGGTCACACCTGGCAGCACTCAGGGGTTACTCCTGGCTCCATGCTCAGAAATTGCCCCTGGCAGGCATGGGGGACTATATGAGATGCCGGGATTCAAACCACCATCCTTCTGCATGAAAGGCAAACGCCTTACCTCCATGCTATCTCTCCGGCTCCAGATGCATTATTAATTAATGTAAATTTTAGAGCATTTACTTCAAAAAAGCTGATTTTTTTTTCCTGGAAGATCATAACATTTCCAAATTCACCTGTAATAATTCTTTGGCAGAACCCCTCTTCTCCACATCCATCTCCAAACACCGATTTAAGAAGTCCCGAAACATTGGGGATAGCTTCTCTGGGTTCTGAAGTTCTGGGGTTCCGTTAGTTGCTATCAGGTACAAGGCCTACAATGGAAAAATATCCTTGATACATTTAAGGTAGTTTAACAAGGTCAAGTGAGTAATTTAGCAAACGTGTGAATCTGATGATGGGGATGGAACCAGAATTGGCAGCATATAAGTGAGACATGTGGCCAAAACCCTGTACTATTTCCCTGGCTTGTGCAAAATAATCTTAATGACCAAATGGGTGCCTTATTACATAAAGATTACAAAAGCTTTTAAATACCTTTAAAAATTTTTTTAACCCCTGAGCACTGCTGGGTGTGACCCAAAAACCAAAAAAAAAAAAAAATAAAAAATTTTTTAAGGAGCGAAGTGATAGCACAGCGGTAGGGCATTTGCCTTGCACACAGCTCTCCCAGGATGGACCTGGGTTCAATCCCTGGAATCCCATATGATCGCCCAAGTCAGTAAAGATTTCTGAGTGCATAGCCAGGAGTAACCCCTGAGCATCACCAGGTGTAGCCCCTCCCAAAAAAACATACAAAAAAAAAATTTTTTTTTTGGTATTTCGGGCCACACCCGTTTGATGCTCAGGGGTTACTCCTGGCTAAGTGCTCAGAAATTGCCCCTGGCTTGGGGGGACCATATGGGATACAGGGGTATTGAACCGCAGTCCCTCCTTGTCTAGCACTTGCAAGGCACACACCTTACCTTTAGTGCCACTTCACTGGCTCCACAAAAATTTTTTTTAATTTTTTTGTGTGTTTTGTTTTGTTTTGGGGTCACACCCAGCAGCGCTCAAGCAAAATAGGCAGGGTATATAACAATAACAGATGAGTGAATAAAGAAGTTGTGGTATAAATAAACATACAACAGAATACCACTCAGCTCTAAGATAAAATCTTGCAGTTTACTGCACCTTGGATGAAACTGGAGGGAATTTATTAAGTGAAATAAAAACAAATACCAGATTATCCCACTTATCTGTCTAGACACAGAAATAAAACAAGGTAATATGTAGCATTATTTAACACTACAGTAATACTTTTTTTTTTTACCTCCTCCTTAATAGACATTTTGAATGGCAACAAACCCATGGGCTTGGGTCACAAAGAGGTCAATTAAACCTAACTTAAAGTCTACTGGTTTTGGTTTTGGGGCCACACCCTGTAGTGATCAGGGGTTACTCCTGAGTCTATGTTCAAGGATTACTCCTAGTGGAGGTTGGAGGATGGGGGACCACCAGTGTGGTAGGATTTTAACTAGGATCAGTGTGCAAGGCAAGTACTTTTTTGTTTTGTTTTTGGTTTTTTGGGCCACACCTTGGGGCGCTCAGGGATTACTCCTGGCTCCACACTCAGAAATTGCTCCTGGCAGGCACAGACAGGAGGGGGGGTGGGGGGCGGACCATATGCCTGCCAGGATTCAAACCAACATTGGTCCTGGATCAGCCCCTTGCAAGGCAAACGCCCTATCTATCGCTGTGCTATCACTCCCACCCCAAGGCAAGCACTTTTATCTCTCTGGTCCTAGTTTTCAAACTGCCTACACCTACACCTACACTGGACTCACACCAGTGTACTGACAGATGTTTGATGATCACTGCATTCTATTACACTTAAGTTGTAGTGTTTTCCTAGGATCTTCTTGACTGACAATTTTTCATACATTCATTTCCTTTGATAACCCTGATGATCTGGAGACATGGTCCTCAAACTATGGCCCACGGGCCATATATATCGTATTTGTATCTGTTCTGTTTCTTCATTGCAAAATAAGATATATGTAGTGTGCATAAGAGTTCGTTCATGGGCCCAGAGAGATAGCACAGCGGTGTTTGCCTTGCAAGCAGCCGATCCAGGACCACCTGAGCACCGCCGGATGTGGCCAAAAAAAAAAGAGAAAAAGAGTTTGTTCATAAGTTTTGTTTTTACTATGTCAGACCCTCCAATGGTCTGAGGGACAGTGAACTGGCCCCCTGTTTTTTTTTTGGGCCACACCCGGCATTGCTCAGGGGTTACTCCTGGCTGTCTGCTCAGAAATAGCTCCTGGCAGGCACGGGGGACCATATGGGACACCGGGATTCGAACCAACCACCTTTGGTCCTGGATCGGCTGCTTGCAAGGCAAACACCGCTGTGCTATCTCTCCGGGCCCCAGAACTGGCCCCCTGTTTAAAAAGTTTGAGGATCCCTGAATTCTAGAGAATAGATCAAGTTTTATACTGTTGGATGACCCTCTAATGTTTTTCTTCTTTTTCTCATTACAGCGAGAAATTATGGATTTTGGTGAGGAAGATAACAGTTAACATACCATCTTTATTACATCATATTAAAGATATTAAAGATATCAATAGGACTTATTACTTTGGAGGAACACACCCAACTGGGCTCAGATTATATTCCTGGTGGAATTTATATGGTTTTAAGGACTAAGTTAAAATGAGCTGTGCTAAAGCAAGGACCTTCACTCTGGTACTATTTTTCTGGCCCTTTGAATGATTTACAACTGAACATATATTGGTCACATGAATGAAGCAGTGACTGCCAGACTGCTTCATTATAAAGTCACTCACCCTCTGCCCCCCCCCCTCGGGATAGGGTGGGCCAAGATCTGGCACTACTGAAAGGCCTAGAGCCCCACCCACACCGGACATTGTTCTGCATATAAATGGCCTGGCTTCACAACTCCATGACTAATCTCTAAAGATGCTGCCACTAAATTGTCCCAAGAAGCCCAATCTCCAAGCTGAGATCTCTGGCGCCTTTGCAAGCACTGAATCATCTGAATTCCACAGCTTCTGGAACGTGTATCACATGTGCAGTCCCATGACACCTCCTAACTTCACAGTACTGACAGCCCAATATACAGCACAGCAAATTAGATGGAAAATTTACATAGAAGTCTGCTAATTTTAATGAGAAAACAATAACACAGAAGGCTCAACTAGCAACAAACAGCTCAGTAAATCCTTCATCAATGATTTTAATAACACCACTATTAGATAAAAAGTTTTCAAAGGGGCCAGAGCATTAGCACAGCGGGTAGGGTGTTTGCCTTGCACAGCTGACACAGATTTGATCCCCAGCATCCTGTATGGTCCTAAACCCATCAGGAATGACCCCTGAGTGCTGAGCCACATCGCTGGGTGTGGCCCCCAGAAATCAAAATTTCAAATTTTCTCTTACTGAATTTTTGATAATTCCACTTTCTGCACTGTTGTAGCAAGCAATATAAAGTAAATTACTTTGCTATGGCTATAGGGATGAGTGAGAAAAATAGTAGAGGGGAGGTGATAGAAGTAGTGTTGAAACACTGAATGCCTGAAACAACTATATTATAAACAACTTAATAAGTCAGTGTTTAAGGTTTCGGACTAAAAAATATTTAGATAAAGTAGCTGTTCCCTAACCCTTTTATGTATAGTGCTCTTTGAAAGGAAGTCATAACGAGGATTTCAATTTTCTTTTTTTTTTTTTTTTTTGGTTTTTGGGCCACACCCGGTAACGCTCAGGGGTTACTCCTGGCTATGTGCTCAGAAGTTGCTCCTGGCTTGGGGGACCATATGGGACACCGGGGGATCGAACCACGGTCCGTCCAAGGCTAGCACAGGCAAGGCAGGCACCTTACCTTTAGCGCCACCGCCCGGCCCCTCAATTTTCTTTATATTCTGACCAACACACTAATTTTTGGGGAAGGTCATAACCATTGGCGCTTAGGGGTTACTCCTGGCAGGCATGGGGACCATATGGGATGCCGGGATTCGAACCACCATCCATCCTAAATCGGCTGCATGCAAGGCAAATGTCCTATTGCTGTGCTCTCTCTTTGTCCCCACACTATTGTTTTTTTTAAATAATAGTGGTTCTGTAGATGTGAAATGGCATCTTGCTGGGAATATGGCTTTGTATTTTAATAACTAATAATACTGATCCATAAACGATAACACTTGGGGGGGTATCCCAAGCGGCTCTCGGGAGGCCTGGAAGCCCCACTCCTAGTGATTCTAGGGCAACAAAAATAGTAGTTTGCTGGATTAATGGGTCCTGCCCTGACCTGGTAATCAAAGAGTAGTTCAATGCAAAGAACCAAAAAT
This sequence comes from Suncus etruscus, assembly GCF_024139225.1. NCBI lineage: Eukaryota > Metazoa > Chordata > Mammalia > Eulipotyphla > Soricidae > Suncus > Suncus etruscus. Next base: position 104,607,514 of record NC_064853.1, on the reverse strand, counting down.
ACTATAGTAGGGGGACCGGAGAGATAGTATGGAGGTAAGGCGTTTGCCTTTCATGCAGGAGGTCATCGGTTCGAATCCCGGCACCCCATATGGTCCCCCGTGCCTGCCAGGAGCAATTTCTGAGCCTGGAGCCAGGAATAACCCCTGAGCACTGCCGGGTGTGACCCAAAAAATCACAAAAAAAAAAAAAAAATACTATAGTATTTAAGCCCTGTTTGGATTACCCACACCAAACTGCACCTAGCCATGCTCTAGGGATCATGTGGTACTGGGAATTAAACCAGGGTCAGGGGCCGGGCGGTGGCACTAAAGGTAAGGTGCCTACCTTGCCTGCGCTAGTCTTGGACGGACCACGGTTCAATTCCCCGGTGTCCCATATGGTCCCCCAAGCCAGGAGCGACTTCTGAGCACATAGCCAGGAGTAACCCCTGAGCGTCACCGGGTGTGGCCCAAAAACCAAAAAAAAAAAAAAAAAAAAACCAGGGTCAGCCATATGCAGAATCTCTAGTTCATAAAAGGTAATTTAAAAGGGAGGGAGAGTAGGAAGATGATGGGGGATGTGATGTCAAGGAGTGAACTTGGGCTTTGAAGGATCTGGAGAGATAGTACAAAGAGTAAGGTGCTAGCCTTGTATGAGGCTGACTTAGGTTTAATTCCAGAAATCTGATATGGTCCTCCTAGCCCCACCCACTGGAGTGATTCCTGAGTGATGAACCAGGAGGAACCCTTGACCATTGCCAGGTGTGACCCAAACCCCTGCCCCCACCAAAATGAAGTTGGGGCTTTGCAAATGCAAAGCATGTGTTTCAGCTCTTTGAGCTAACTTATTATATTACTTAGATTACTTGTATCTATGCTATACTTATATAACAAACTATGTTAAAAACCTTGAAGCAATTAATTTTTATTATTCAGAGAGCAAAGATTACATTTTGTCATCTCTGAACCCTAAACTCTCAGCCAGTATCCAGCACAGACAAATTCTCAATTACATTCTAAAAGAGTTTCTCTCTTCAAATAAAGCATGCATTTTAATTGGCCTTACCCTCAGGGGATTTTCATTGAGGTACGGTGGCTCTCCTTCAACCATCTCAATAGCCATGATACCAAGAGACCAGATGTCCACTTTGGGGCCATAAGCTTTTCTTGTAACCACCTCTGGCGCCATCCAATATGGTGTCCCAACCATGGTACTTCGCTTGCTCTGCTCTGGAGTAATTTGGGCACAGAAACCAAAGTCGGCTATAAAAGAAACACAAAATATCTAGTTAATAGAGACCAGAAATGATTTTTATGAAGATTTCATGATTCATTACTTAAAATATAAAGACCTAATAATTTTTGTTTTGTTTTTGGTCCACACCAGGTGGTGCTCAGGGGTTATTCCTGGCTTTGTGCTCAGAAATCACTCCTGGTAGGCTTGGGGACCATATGGGATGCCTAGAATCAACCGGAGTCCACCCTGGGTTGGGTTGGCCACGTGCAAGGCAAATGCCCTACCACAGCATTAAAAATTATCTTGGGGGCCAGAGCAGTGGTGCAAGTCATAGGGCATCTGTCTTGCATGCAGCTGACCTAGGACATACTGCAGTTCAATCTCCCAGTGTCCCATATGGTTCCCAAGCCAGGAGCAATTTCTGAGCAAAAAGCCAGGAGTAAGCCCTGAGCATCACTGGGTGTGGCCCCAAAAAATTTATCTTGGAGGCAAGGGTGATAATACAATAGGTAGGGCATTTGCCTTGCATGCAGCTGACCCAGTTTTGATCCCCAGGATCCCATATAGTCCCCTAAGCCCACCAAAAGTGATCCCTGAGCACAGAGGCAGGAGTAACCACTGAGCACGGTCAGGTGTGAATTTAAACAAAACATTTTAAGATTTATATATACATATATTTTGGGGGGTGTTAGGGCCACACCCGGTGATACTCAAGGGTTACTCCTGGCTGTATGCTCAGAAATTGCTCGTGGTGGGGCCAGCGAGGTGGCGCTAGAGGTAAGGTGTCTGCCTTGCAAGCGCTAGCCAAGGAAAGATACTGACTCGGTTTGATCCCCCCGGCGTCCCATATGGTCCTCCCAAGCCAGGAGTAACCCCTGAGCATCAAATGGGTGTGGCCTGAAAAACCAAAAAAAAAAAAAAAAAAAAATTGCTCCTGGCTTGGGGGATCATATGGGATGCCGGGGGATCGAACCACAGTCCAGTCTAGTGCTTGCAGGGCAGATGCCTGTTTATACCACTGCTCCAGTCCCAATTTTTTTTTAATATTTTAGCTTATAAGAATATAGTGTATAATATGCATAATAAATTATGTACTAATGGACTACTATTTATATTACTGGTATGGTTTTCTTCAGGTTTTTCTTTTGAGACACACTCAGACATGCGCCAGGCTTACATCTGGCTATCTACTCAGGTATTACTCCCAGTGGGGCTTGGAGTATATACATATGCACAGAAATTGAACTGGACAGCTGAATGCAAGAAAATTATACCTTCCTGGTTCTGTTGTGTTACCAGCACCCAGGGAATGAAAAGTTATATATGAATCTCATTTGTAAGCTGAGGACAACAGGATTATTTATCTAAACATGTTAAGCATAGTGTATTTCTGTCTATGAATGCCACTCCTTTAACCCCTTCTATTTCAAATGTTAACTATAAAATCAACTGGATAGCCAGTAAGTTTTGAGGCAATTATGTGGTGACCATGATTGAATTCAGGCTTCCTTCGTGGAGCACTAGCTCTTTGTATTACTTTGCCAGCCCCATTTTTGTTTGTTTGTTTGTTTGTTTTTGTTTTTGGGCCACACCCGGCGGTGCTCAGGGGTTACTCCTGGCTGTCTTCTCAGAAATAGCTCCTGGCAGGTACGGGGGACCCTATGGGACACCAGGATTCGAACCAACCACCTTTGGTCCTGGATCGGCTGCTTGCAAGGCAAACGCCGCTGTGCTATCTCTCCAGGCCCAAGTCCCATATTTTTAATAAAATTGAAAAAAGATCTATAAGAAAAAGATGGAACACTTCGTTTTTATGTGTTTTTTTTAGAAGCTATTTTTTTTTTTTTTTTTTTTTGGTTTTTGGTTTTTGGGCCACACCCGGTGATGCTCAGGGGTTACTCCTGGCTGTGAGCTCAGAAGTCGCTCCTGGCTTGGGGGACCATATGGGAAACCGGGGGATTGAACCGCGGTCCATCCAAGGCTAGCGCAGGCAAGACAGGCACCTTACCTCTAGCGCCACCGCCCGGCCCCCAAAAGCTATTTTTTTCCTTGGTATTTGGGGACACATCTGGCAGTACTCAGGGGTTACTCCTGGCTCTACACTCAGAAATCACCCCCAGCAGGCTCGGGGGACCATATGAGGTACCGGGATTTGAACCACCGACCTTCTGCATCCAAGGCAAATGCCTTACCGCTGTGCTATCTCTCCGGCCCCAGATGGACACTTTTGAATTAAAAGTTGTGAACTGAACAATTAGTAGTGACTACTTCTGAAGAAAAATAACGAAATAACTATGCATCTAGGTTGGCCAAGACTTGAGAAAGATGAAACATGTCCTACAATTGTACCTGCAAGTCTTTCCATTCTGCTTTAACTAGCTTATCTTACAATTGAGGGGCAGAACCCCTAGTTTAGCACTCAGTTTAAATTCAGTGGAAAATAACGGTTAGAATAAAAAATTATTCCATTCTTCCACTATTCGAACTATTGCATTAAGTATGTAATTACTAATAACGTTTAAACTTTCATATACCGTATTTGCCGGCTTATAAGATGACTGGGCGTATAAGACGACCCCCTAATTTTGCAATTAAAACATAGGTTTAGGGGGCCTGCGAGGTGGCGCTAGAGATAAGGTGTCTGCCTTGCAAGCGCTAGCCAAGGGTCAGGACTGTGGTTCGACACGCCCCCCTCGCGTCCCATATGGTCCCCCCAAGTCAGGGGCAATTTCTCAGCACTTAGCCAGGAGTAACTAACCCCTGAGCATCAAACGGGTGTGGCCCGAAAAACCAAAAACAAACAAACAAACAAAAAACCCCATAGGTTTAGGCCTATATTCGCAGTATCAGACAGAACGTTCCTGTGCTGCATGTGTTCCTGTGCTCAACCACAGTGAGCCAATCACAACAAGCAAAGGTTCAAAGGTTATACTGTAATGGACTTTCTTTCTGACTCTAGCCAATCTGAGCAGCAGAACATTGTCTAATTTGCATGCATCAAAAGCCTGCTTGGGGGCCCGGAGAGATAGCACAGCGGCGTTTGCCTTGCAAGCAGCCGATCCAGGACCAAAGGTGGTTGGTTCGAATCCCGGTGTCCCATATGGTCCCCCGTGCCTGCCAAGAGCTATTTCTGAGCAGACGGCCAGGAGTAACCCCTGAGCACCGCCGGGTGTGACTCAAAAACCAAAAAAAAAAAAGCCTGCTTGGATTGGCTAAGTTAGAGAGACAGTCCGAGCAGCCTGGCAGTGATTGGTGCAGGATCAAGTTGGAAAATTCGTTTTGTGGCAATATTCAGACAATTTTCGTTTAGCGGCATATTGAAACATTTTTCAGGATATACTCGACATATAAATGACCCCCGATTTTCGGTTGACTTTTTTTTGTTTCAAAAGTCGTTTTATACGCCGGAAAATACGGTATATTTGCATATAAATTATTTCTAAGAACTAATATTTTACATAACTAGGACAGTCTGCTTACATTAATGACTCAAGTGCCATGGACTTAATCTTGGGCTCTCACATGCAAAGTATACAACCACTCCAGTCCGTTGAGCTATTTAGGATATTTTTTCAAATTTTATTTTTTAAAGATATTATTTAAATAATAATATATTTAATATAATCTTAAGAATGACTGAGATAGGGGCTGGAGAGATAGCATGGAGGTAAGGTGTTTGCCTTTCACGCAGTAGGTCATCAGTTCAAATCCCGGAGTCCCATATGGTCCCCGGTGCCTGCCAGGAGCAATTTCTGAGAATGGAGTCAGGAGTAACCCCTGAGCACTGCTGGGTATGACCCCCAACCCCAAAAAAAAGAATGACTGAGATAGGCACATTTACTACTACTATTATTCGCATTTTGAAGAACTTAAGGAATGGGTAGGTAAAGTATTCCTAATATTATATACCTATGAAGTAACCGGGAAAAGTATTTTCCAAAAAAAGAGTATGATCAATTTATATGCTTCTCTAAAAATAAATGAGTGTTGATTTCTTTTTATTTTTTAAATTATTTAAACAAAAGGTTGTTCATAATACATTTGGGTTTTTGATAAATTTTTTTAATTGCAAAGTTGTTCATGATTGAATTTCAGTAATACAATGCTTATTTCCCTTCATCAATGTTCCCAGTTTTCTTTTCCTCCACCACCTCCACCATCAGTAACCTATGGGGTAGACATTTTTTTCCCCTCATTCTGCTCCCTCCCCCTCTTTCCACTCCCTCAAAGTGGGGGTTCTTGCTGAGTACTCCAATAGTCTATGGATAGCACTGAGAGACAACAGTAACAGAGCAAAGGACAGTTATGGATACTGACATTTTTTTCATGATTAAAATAGAAAATAAGATGAAAGTAGCTTATGTGCAATTTGTTCTGGTCATACCCAAAGTCAGAGTCAAGTCCTCCTCCAAATTAAACCATGTTCTAGCAAGTCTAAAGAGGAATAGAATGAGACTGTAGTAAGTAAATTCAAATTAACCTTTGGACACCAGCACCAACATTCCTAGGTTGTTTCAGTACCTCACATGTAATACTTAAGAAGATTTCTGGGGGCCGGAGTGATAGCACAGTAGTAGGGCATTTGCCTTGCATGGGGCTGACCCAGGACAGACCTTGGTTCAATTCTCAGCGTCCCATAAGGTCCCCCAAGCCAGGAGCGATTTCTGAGCACATAGCCCTGAGCATCATCAGGTGTGGCCCAAACCCCCAACCCCCAAAATAAAGATTTCTGAAGCTGGTTCTATCTTCAACTCTAGCCATCCAAATGCAAGTCCTATTCCTCATGCTTCCCAACACCATTCCAATTATAAATATTAATAGAAGAGGCTTTTCAGGGAGCTGGATTGAGAGTAGAGAGCCAGCCTTGCATGTGGCTGATCCAGGTTTTGATCTCTGTCATAAGCAACACCAGAAATGATCGCTAAATACGAAGCTTGGAATAACTCCTGAGCAATTGCCAGGTGACAAAAAACAAACCCTAACCCCCCAAAAAGAAGAGGCTTTTCAACAAGAGCTTTCTAAAAAGAGGTTGTCAAAAGGCAGAAAATTATAGTATCTAGCAAGCACTAAGTGTTCATTACTCACTAAGTTTAACCGATCCTTCCATTCCCAAAAGTACATTGTCACTTTTGATGTCTCTGTGGATCACTTGGTTAGCATGCAAAAACTCCAATGCCTGTAAACACTGAACAGAAGAAAAATAATCAATGAACAGTCTTTGAAAAAACCGAAGAGGGGTTTCACAGCAGTCTGGTACTCAGCACTGCTTCAAGGATTCAATAGAAGACCCATCAAAACTTTTGTGCAAAATCATGGAAAATAAAACCTCCTAAAGAATTAAGATTGCATTCCTGGAACCCTTTACTCTTTATTCAAAGCAGTATTATATAATGTCTTAATTTTTGTTTTTTTTTTTTTTGGTTTTCGGGGCCACACCGAGTGACGCTCAGGGGTTACTCCTGGCTATGCGCTCAGAAATCGCTCCTGACTTGGGAGACCATATGGGATGGTGGGGGATTGAACCACAGTCTGTCCTAGGCTAGCGCAGGCAAAGCCTTCCCGCTTATGCCACTGGTCTGGCCCCTGATGTCTTAATTTTTCTGCCATTAATAACTAAAAATTCTAAGACTATCGTCAATTCTTCAGTGTTTTAATTTATAAGTAACATGTAGGTCTATAAATTTCTAGGCCATTTCTTTTGGTTTTGGGGCCATATATAGGGGTGCTCAGTTCAGGGCTTATTCCTGATGTAACCTACCCAGATCACTCTTAGTGGTGTTAGGGAGACCATCTGGGGCACTGGGAATCAAACCTGGGTCAGTCATATGCAAAGCAACTGCCTACCAGCTTTACTATCTCTACAGCCCCAGCCTTTTCAATTTTTAAACTCCTAGAGGTATGCAGCACTTGGTAAATATATACATCTTCCTTTTTTTTGGTGGAGGGGTTGGGCCACACCCACTGACGCTCAGGGGTTACTCCTGGCTATGAGCTCAGAAATCACTCCAGGCTTGGGAGACCATATGGGATGCCGGACAATTGAACCGTGGTCTGTTCTAGGCTAGCTCAGACAAGACAGATGCCTTGTGGCTTGTGCCACGGCTCTGGCCCCAGATCTCTTTAGATATCATTTCAATAGTAAAGTTAAACTAGAGTATTCCCATTTGAATCTAGGAATTTTTTTTTTGTGTGTGTGTGGTTTTGGGTCACACCCGGCAGTGCTCAGGGGCTACTCCTGGCTCCATGCTCAGAAATTGCTCCTGGCAGGCATGGGGGACCAACTGGGACACCAGGATTCGAACCGATGACCTGCATGAAAAGCAAATGCCTTACCTCCATGCTATCTCTCCTGCCCCTGAATCTAGAAAATTTATAAATCAATGTAAAAATAACTAAAATGTGGGCAAGACCTTGGAGGTCTGGTTCCATCTGGCTATGATGGAAGAATTTTCCTTCATTTCTCTACAGTCGATTTTACAAAAATCTATCTACAACCTAAACAATAATGAAAAGAGCAATTCCTTTTCTTCCATGCCATGTTTCAAAAACAACCCCCTTTGTTTAAATATAATATTAAATTTCTTTCTTTTCTTTTTTTCTTTGATTTTTGGTTCACACCCGGCAGCACTCAAGGGTTACTCCTGGCTCTATGCTCAGAAATCGCCCCCGGCAGGCACTGGGGACCGTAAGGGATGCCGGGATTCAAACTACCGTCCTTCTGCATGCAAGGCAAACACCTTACCTCCATGCTATCTCTCCGGCTCCTAAATTTATTTCTTTTTGTTTGTTTTGTTTTTGGGGCCACATCTAGCAATGTTCACAGGTTACTCCTGGCTATGTGTTCAGCAATTACTCCTGGAGTGCTTCCCTAAGCACCTGCTGTCCTATCACTCTGGCCTCAATATCAGATTTTAGGGGCCAGTGAAACAGCACAGTAGATAGGGTATTTGCCTTGCATGCAGCCGATCCATGCAAGTCGGCATCTCAGATGGACCTCCAAGTCTGCCAAGAGCAATTTCTGAGCACAGAGCCAAGAGTAACCCAAGTGCCACTGGGTGTGGCCAGCCCCCCTCAAATGTATCAGATTTTAAGTATTTGCATGCCACATATTTCTTAATTTAAACTGAGTATAAATAGAAAATATAGAAAAATATGGGACCAAAAAAAAAAAAAAAAGAAAGAAAAATATGAGGCCGAAGAGATAGCACAGTAGTGGGGCGTTTGCTTGAATGTGGCTGACCCGGGAGAGACCCAGTTCGATTCCTTGCATCCCATATGTACCAGCCTGCCAGGGGCAATTTCTTTTTTTTTTTTTTTTTTTTTGTTTTTGGGCCACACCCGGTGGTGCTCAGGGGTTACTCCTGGCTGTCTGCTCAGAAATAGCTCCTGGCAGGCACGGGGGACCATATGGGACACCGGGATTCAAACCAACCACCTTTGGTCCTGGATTGGCTGCTTGCAAGGCAAACGCCGCTGTGCTATCTCTCCGGGCCCCCAGGGGCAATTTCTGAGTGCAGAGCCAGGAGGAACCACTGAGCGCCACTGAGTTTAGGCCAGAAACCAACCAAGCAATCAATCAAGTTTTTTATAAGAAAGAAAGAATGAAAAGAAGGAAGGAAGGAAGGAAGGAAGGAGGGAGGGAGGGAGGGAGGGAGGGAGGGAGGGAGGGAGGGAGGGAGGGAGGGAGGGAGGGAGGGAGGGAGGGAGGGAGGGAGGGAGGGAGGGAGGGAGGGAGGGAGGAAGGAAGGAAGGAAGGAAGGAAGGAAGGAAGGAAGGAAGGAAGGAAGGAAGGAAGGAAGGAAGGAAGGAAGGAAGGAAGGAAGGAAGGAAGGAAGGAAGGAAGGAAGGAAGGAAGGAAGGAAGGAAGGAAGAAAGAAAGAAAGAAAGAAAGAAAGAAAGAAAGAAAGAAAGAAAGAAAGAAAGAAAGAAAGAAAGAAAGAAAGAAAGAAAGAAAGAAAGAAAGAAAGAAAGAAAGAAAGAAAGAAAGAAAGAAAGAAAGAAAGAAAGAAAGAAAATTTAGAAAAGTAACAAAGCTTTTTATATCATTAGTAACAAAAACCTCATTCAGAACATTGTTTATTAAAGGTAAAATGGTAAGCTATGTATTATCAAGGTAAATTTACAAGAACAGTTCATGGGCTCAGAAGCTTGCTTTGCAAGAAGCCAAACTGGACTTTGCCTTTTTCTTCCTGAAACAAATGTATTATTATCAATTGTGTCAAGTATGTGATGTATTTTCCTTTAAAAAAAAAAAAAAAAAAAAGCCAAACTGGGTGCCCTGAGTTCTCTGCCAGGAGTGACCCTTGAGCATAGCAAGGTATGGCCCAAAACAGAACAAAAAATACATAAAAAGATAATGAAAGGGTCCGGAGAGATAGCACAGCGGGTGTTTGCCTTGCAAGCAGCCGATCCAGGACCTAAGGTAGTTAGTTCGAATCCCGGTGTCCCATATGGTTCCCCCGTGCCTGCCAGGAGCTATTTCTGAGCAGACAGCTAGGAGTAACCCCTGAGCACCGCTGGGTGTGGCCCAAAAACAAAATAAAAACAAACAAAAACAAACAAACAAAAAAAGATAATGAAAGCTTATTTTTACTTGACTTGGGTAATTTGGAAGAATTCTGGGGTAGGCAAACTTAAATCTAAGTTCTGCTAATAAATATAAAGAAAGTTTCTTTACCTTCAGTGAGACCACTGAAACCAGGAGCAGATATATTAACACAGGTGGATGTTTTCTGCTTTTCCTGATAGTCTTTAAATGGTTAATGGCATAAAATAACAAAATATCTTGCCTGGATAAATTATAATGATCATTTCACTAATATATGCCTGTTAAATTGGGCATGTTTCTTTCCAGAGCTATTTTATACATGAAAGAAAAGGTAAACTCTTGCATAGGAGAAAATAGTATGAAGGTAACTTGTAGAGAATTCAATGTATCTCAGGCAACAAAAATTACCTGTGCATAAAAATAGACTGTTTTTTTTTGTTTTTTGGGTCACACCTGCAGAGGTCAGGGGTTACTCCTGGCTCTATGCTCAGAAATGACTCCTGACAGGCTTGAGGTCACCATAAGGCTGCAATGGCGAACCTATAGCACTCGAAGGCCTTACAGTTGGCACGCGGGAAGGTCCGCAATTAAGATATGTGGCATGAGCCGCACAGTTTTTAAATACTAAAATCTTGTTATTAATTGACATGCTGGCACTTTTGAGAAAATTCTTTGGTTTTGTGCGGCAGTTTGGGCACGCAGGCTCAAAAAGATTAGCCATCACTGCCATATGGGATGCCTGGATTTGAACCAATGTTTGCAAGGTAAACGCCCTACCTCCATGCTATCTCTCCAACCCCTAAAAATAGCCTTTTTAAAATTTCTGCTAATGAATCACATATCACTAAAATGCATTAAAGGGTTCCAACTCACCTCTCTGCACACAGCAGCAATCTGTGCTTCATCCATGCAGGTTTCCGTTACAACATCAGTAAGTGACCCTCCGGCAAGGTACTCCATCACCACAAACAATTCATCTCCCACCAAGTAACTAAAACAAAGTCACACACACATATTTTTATTTCTCTAAACATATAACACACGTGTTAAAGAATTCAAATGCGAGGCATTGGAACTAGCAAGCTGCTATTATTCAACACAAAAAGCAAAGGTCATTAAGATTATCTCAAATTATTTTATAGATGCCCAGAATTTTATTTATTTATTTTGGTTTTTGTGCATATCCGGTAGCACTCGGGGGTTACTCCTGGCTCTGTGCTCAGAAATAGCTCCTGACAGGCTCAGGGGACCATAGGATTGCTGGGAATTGAACTCAGGTCCATCTCAAGTCAGCAATATGCAAGGCAAATGCCCTACTGCTGCTATTGTTTCAGCCCCCAGAATTTTTTTTTTTTTTTGGTTTTTGGGCCACACCCGGTAAAGCTCAGGGGTTACTCCTGGCTATGCGCTCAGAAGTTGCTCCTGGCTTGGGGGACCATATGGGACACCGGGGAATCGAACAGCAGTCCGTCCAAGGCTAGCACAGGCAAGGCAGGCACCTTACCTCTAGCGCCACCGCTCGGCCCCAGCCCCCAGAATTTTAACTTAAGTATATAAAATGATTTTTCCAATTAAAATAACCCTTGTGGTATAAATTTTTTTCATTTAGGGATCACTCCTGGTAGTGCTCCAGAGACCATATGGGGTGCCAGGGAGCAAATCTGGATTGGCTGCATGCAAGGCAAGCACCCTACCAACTGTATTTTCGCTCTGGCACATAGTAAGTAGTTTTTGTTTTGTTTTACAGATAAAGGAATAAGAGCAAGCAAGACTGATTATACATAAGATCTCACAGTTGAAAAGGGAACACACCAGAATATGAATAATAGACTCCAAAATTCATGGCTTACCTTAAATTATACTATAGTGACATTATATACTACTTTAATAGTCAAAGACATAGCACAGCAGTTTGAAGCATATGCTTTGTCTGTGGGAACCCCAGGTTTAATCCCTCGCACTGCATGGAGAACTCCTCCACCCCCACAACTGAAAGGAGCCACTGAGCCCCCAAGCCCAAATTTACTTTTCTTTCTTTTCCTTCCTTGGCTAGCGCTTGCAAGGCAGACACCTTACCTCTAGCGCCACCTCACTGGCCCCAGGTTAACTGCTTTCAAGCCAAACATCTTATCCACTCTCTGGCCTCATTTTTTGTCTAGAAAATATTCACATTTACCTGTCCAAGAAGTTAACTATATTGGGATTCTTTAATTCTTTCATCACCAGAATCTCATTAATGATCAATTCCTTCTTTGGCTGTTTCTGTAAATTTATCTGCTTGATAGCAACCTACAAAAAAAAGGGGGGAGGAGGGTCAAAACAAGTTTCCTAATTAGCTTAGTAGAGTATTAGGATTGTTGAGGGTCACACCTGGTGGTGCTCAGAGGTTATTCCTGGCATTTTCAAGGATCATGTAGGATACTGGGAGTTGAACTCAGGTTGGCCACATGCAAGACAAATCACCTTATCCACTGTATTATCATTCTGGCTCCCTAACTTAGAACATTATAAACACCTTGTAGTGAATCAATGATTCTATGGCAGGACATTGTAGATATTATGTAAGATGTTATCTTATCCATGGAATTATTTTTACTTCAATACTACCTATACTGGGCCAGAGAAATAGCACTGTGGTAGGTTGTTTGTCTTGCACTTAGCAACTCGATGGGCCCAGGTTCAATTCCCAGCATCCCATATGGTCCCCCAAACCTGCCAGGATCGATTTCTGAGTGAAGAGCCAGAGTAATACCTGAGTGCCACCAGGTGTGACCCCAAAGCCCCCCAAAACAAACAGAAACACTGCCTATATATTGCCTTGCAATACTTTTTATAAATAATTTCTTTCTTTGCTTTTCTTCAATTTTTATGTGGCATCAATCCTTAGGACAAACTCAACTGTACTACCATTAAGCTATACTCCCAACTTAATATTTTCTCTCTCTCTTTTTCTCCCTCCCTCCCTTTCCTTCTCTATCTCTCATTTATTTTTTGGGCCACACCTCGCGGCTCTCAGGGGTTGGCTATGTATGCAAGGCAAATGCTCTACCCACTGTGCTATCACTCCAGCCCTCGATATTTTATTTCTCTTTATGCTGACTGACCAACCTAGGTTATCCCAGTGTTGTTTAAGAATCCTCTTTTTATTCCCAGCTAAAAAAATAATTGTTAGATATTTATCAAACTAAATACACAATTCCCTCTTTCCTCTTAGAAAAGACTATAAAATGCAGTGATTCTTTCCATATATTCCACTAAATCATGATTACAAGCAGTAGTAACTTGTTTCTTCAGTTGCCTTCTACTAACAACAACGGTACTACCCAGAAATAGAAAGAATACTTGCCTCCTGTCCCAGTGCCACATCAGTAGCTGTGAAAACTGTACCAGAAGCCCTAGGACAAAAAATACACAACCAGACTTATGGTTTCTAAATGATGGCAATTTATAACATCCAAAAACTTTAGACTTCAACTAATAAAAAAAGGATTAAAGAACACTGAAAACTTAATTTTGAAAGAAGAAAGTAAAACTTTCAGGAAAAAAAAAAAAAACAAGAAAAAAAATAGGATTTAGTAGCCAAATTTATGTTTGAAAATTGTCATAAATTTCAGACCTACAAAAATATAGAAAATAGCATATAATCTATGACACTGATTAAGAAATAATAGTAATAAAAATGAAAAATGTTGTTTTCAAAACATCCTTCTGGGCCCGGAGAGATAGCACAGCTGTGTTTGCCTTGCAAGCAGCCAATCCAGGACCAAAGGTGGTTGGTTCAAATCCCGGTGTCCCATATGGTCCCCCATGCCTGCCAGGAGCTATTTCTGAACAGACAGCCAGGAGTAACCCCTGAGCACCGCTGGGTGTGGCCCAAAAACCAAAAAAAAAAAAAAAAATCCTTCTTCCCAGAAGTGATCTGTACTTGTTCATGTGCATAATTTCTAAATATATATTTGTATATTTTAACTATGAAAGATAAAAAATAATTTGTCACTACAGAATATTGTGTTTTTTCCCATGTCCCAGCGCTTGAGAATAGAACCGGTGGGTTGCAAACCGCCAGCACCGAAGACATGACACCAAGGGGCACGGAGCCCTTATCCTCTACCTCCGGACATTACGAGCATTGGGACCACACCCCCAATGCCCACCAAGAAAAGGAGGGTATATTGAACTTATTTTTAAACCTCGCATGTGTATTTCATCTTATGTATTTGTCTGTGGTTTAATTTTTCGATGGAGGATTGGTGATGGGTATTTAAAGGGACTGGGAGGTACACAATTCATTTCGTTTTTATTAAAATTTCATAAGCATTGCAAAAGACTCCTCTTACTAGTCATAAAACATTTCTCAGAAATTAGTTAACATCAGAAACTCAAGAGTTCAAGTTGAGCATTAAAATAATACCCAAAGGGGCCGGAGAGATAGCATGGAGGTAAGGCGTTTGCCTCTCATGCAAAAGGTCATCGGTTCGAATCCCGGCGTCCCATATGGTCCCCCGTGCTCGCCAGGAGCGACTTCTGAGCATGGAGCCAGGAGTAACTCCTGAGCACTGCCAGGTGAGACCCAAAAAAAACCAAAAAAAAAAAAAATAATAATACCCAAAGACATAGGTTTCATCCACAGCGAAGCATGATTCTCTGAGCACCTCTGTGTGGTGCTAAAACAACACACAAGAATACCAAGGTGGAGAGGGTGCTACTCACTCCTGAGAGTACTTAGGGAATCATGCAGGGCCAAGGATAGAACCTGAATGTCCATATGCAAAGTATATCCTGAACACTCTCTGGCCCAGATCATAAAATACCTAAAACTTTAAAATTAGGGGCTGGAGAAATAGCACAGGGTAGGGTGTCTGCCTTGCAAACTCAATCTGGGTTTGATTCCCGACATCCCATATGGTCACCAGTCCTGCCAGGAGCGATTTCTGAGTGCAGAGACAGGAAACCCAAGTGTTACTGAGTGTGGTCCAAAATCCAAAACAACAACAAAAACCAACTTTAAAATTATCATCCAAAAATAAATATTATCATTTATTTGCAGAAATTTAAAGGTCCTATTCAAAGGGTACAATAGGTGTGCAATATTAGCAAGCAAAAAGCATGTCATGCTGTATACCTAAATGCAGTGACTATCATAGTAACATAGTCACACATACTCACCCTTGCCCGATTTTTTCGTATCTGGTATATTTTTTCTTAGGATCACCAATGCTCACAATAGTTCCTATTTTAAACAAAAACAACAAAACGTTGGAAGCCCAGTCAAGAGGTATGAAATATATATATATAAACTAATTATAATTTCTTTAAACACCTATAGTTTAAAACATTCTTTTCATATAATCTCAAAAGCCATGTCAATTTCAAAACCAAAACATTAAAATACCATAACAAAAATTGTCTGAAGATATTTTTTGTTTTGTTTTGTTTTGTTTTTGGTCACACCCAGCAGTGCTCAGGGGTTACTCGTAGCTCTGTACTCAGAAATCGCTCCTGGCAGGCTCAGGGGATCATATGGGATGCCGGGATTCGAACCACCGTCCTTCGGCATGCAAGGCAAACAAACTTCTTACCTCCATGCTATCTCTCCGGCCCCCATCTGAAGATATTTTAAGCAAGACAAGAGCCCTACTTACTATACTATCACTCCAACCCATAATCAGATCTGCATTAGCTTGTCTGAGACAAAATAGAATTCACAGTACTGGGGGCCGGAGAAATATCACGGGGACAGGGCATTTGCCTTGCATGCAGAAGGACGGTGGCTCAAATTCCGGCATCCCATATGGTCCCCTGAGCCTGCCAGGAGCGATTTCTGAGCGTAGAGCCAGAAGTAACCCGAGTGCTGTAGGGTGTAACCAAAAACACAAAAACAAAAAAACAAACAAAAGAATTCACAGTAATGGGGATGCTTAGTCTTAAAATAGTGAATGAGAGTGAGAAAGAGCTCAAAACAATGGAAGTCCTGCTCTGCGTGGAGAATACTAGGTTCTATCACCAGCACCCTACCATGATGGATCTCAAACAGTGAGCAAACCCCACAAACAGAGCCAAAGTGTTTAGACCACATCTCACTGCTGGGTGTGGTCTATAAAGCCACCATCCCATAATTATGTCATGAAACTGCTCACTACCACAAATAACATAATGGCAGAAATTAATAATTCTAGGGGCCGGAGAGATAGCACAGCTGGAGGGCATCTGCCTTGCACGCAGGCTGATCAAGGACAGACAGTGGTTTGAATCCCAGAATCCCATATGGTCCCCCATGCCTGCCAGGAGTAACTTCTGAGCGCAGAGACAGGAATAACCCTAGAGCGCCGCCGAATGTAACCCAAAAACAAAACGTTTTAGGGCCAGAGCAATAGCACAGATATATGGCATTTGCCTTGCACATAGCTGATCAGGGATAAACCCAGGTTCAATTCCCAGAATCCTATATGGTCCCCCAAGCTTGCCAGGAGCAATTTCTAAGCACAAAACCAAGTGCTGCCAAGGTGTGGCCAAAACAACAACAACAACACCAACAACAACAACAAAAAAAAAAACCCACACCCAAAAAACAAATTACAAAAAATAAAAAACAAAAAAATAAACAGTACCGTATTTTCCGGCGTATAGACAAATTTTGAAATGAAAAAAAAAAGTCGGGCCCAGAGAGATAGCACAGCGGCGTTTGCCTTGCAAGCAGCCGATCCAGGACCAAAGGTGGTTGGTTCGAATCCCAGTGTCCCATATGGTCCCCCGTGCCTGCCAGGAGCTGTTTCTGAGCAAACAGCCAGGAGTAACCCCTGAGCACCGCCGGGTGTGGCCCAAAAACCAAAAAAAAAAAAAAAAAAAGTCAACCAAAAATTGGGGTTGTCTTATATGCCGCTAAACGAAAATTGTCTGGATATTGCCATGAAACAAATTTTCCAACTCGATCCTGCACCAACCACTGCAAGGCTGCTCGGACCGCCTCTCTAACTCAGCCAATCCAAGCAGGCTTTTTATGCATGCAAATTATACAGTGTTCTGTACCCGAATCTACACTGTAAAAAGCCTGCTCAGATTGGCCAGACTCAGAGAGGAAGTCTAAAATTAGGGAGGTCGTCTTATACACGGGAAAATTCGGTAGTTTTAAATTCTGTAACGTCTACCTTTTAATATATTTGGGCAACTATTTTTAATTATAAAGGTTGTTCCAGGACCCAAGAAATAATGGCAGAGTTAGCAAAGCACAGTAGTATGAAAACCAAAATGCAAAAACTACATTAAAAATTACAGAAATGAAAAATATATTTACTCTGAAGAATAACAGCAGCAAAATATCAAGATGAGATGCAGGAAAGCCTCAGAAAACAGAAAGGGCCAGAAAGATAGTACAGCGGTATGGTGTTTGCCTTGCACGCGGCCCCAGACTAACTCTGATTCAAATCCCGGCATCCCATATGGCTTCCAGAGCCTGCCAGGAGCGATTTCTGATCAAAGAGCCAGGAATAAGCAGAATGTTGCAGAGTACGACCCAAAAACCAAAACCCAAAACCCCATAACACCAGAAAATATGGAGCAGGAGCTGTAGTACTGCGGTAAAGCCCTTGCCTGTATATGGCTGACCTGGGATGGGCCCAGTTAATTCTCAGCATCCCATATGGTCTCTCGAGCCTGCCAGCAGCGATTTCTGAGCACAGAGCCAGGAGTATCTGCTGAGTGCCACCGGGTGAGGCCCAAACCACCCTCAAAAAGTCTGAAAATGGGCCCGGAGAGATAGCACAGCGGTGTTTGCCTTGCAAGCAGCCGATCCAGGACCTAAGGGGTTGGTTCGAATCCCGGTGTCCCATATGGTCCCCCGTGCCTGCCAGGAGCTATTTCTGAGCAGACAGCCAGGAGTAACCCCTGAGCACCGCTGGGTGT
The DNA here is from genome assembly GCF_024139225.1 of Suncus etruscus. Taxonomy (NCBI): domain Eukaryota; kingdom Metazoa; phylum Chordata; class Mammalia; order Eulipotyphla; family Soricidae; genus Suncus; species Suncus etruscus. The sequence goes on along the minus strand of NC_064853.1, from coordinate 104,589,851 downwards.
GACCCAAAAAAAAAAAAAAAATCCTGAAAACAAAATTCATCTTTACTTATACAAGGCAAGTGTTCCTGACCAATCTTTTTTTTTTTTTTTTTTTTTGTTTTTTTTGGTTTTTTTGGGCCACACCCTGTGACGCTCAGGGGTTACTCCTGGCTATGCGCTCAGAAGTTGCTCCTGGCTTCTTGGGGGACCATATGGGGCGCCGGGGGATCGAACCGCGGTCCTAGGCTAGCGCAGGCAAGGCAGGCACCTTACCTCCAGCGCCACCGCCCGGCCCCACCTGACCAATCTTATTTCCCCCACCCTTTATTACTTCTTTTCTTTTAGTTTGTTTGTTTTTGGGCCACACCCAGTGACACTCAAGGGTTACTTCTGGCTATGTGCTCAGAAATCGCTCCTATGGGGCGCCAGAGGATTGAACCTCGGTCCATCCTAGGATAGCGCGTACAAGGCAGACACCTAATGCCCTGTGCCACCATTCTGGCCCCCCCCCCAACTGCTTCTTTATAAAAATAAAAAGCACACCGTTTGTACATTTATTATATTTTACACAATACTTTCTAATAAAATAAAAATTGTTCTAATATGAACTAATGTAGCTCCCACAAGCAAAGTATGTTAGGGATGTTCAAAGTTATAACTAAAAAATAATTGCAAAATTAGGATATCAGACATAAAACCAAAATATATTCTCTTTGCAAACAAGTCAAAAATAGAAAACTACATTAAATTTCAAAAAAAATTCCTAAAATATTTTTTTCTTTTTATTTTTGGTTTTTTTGGTCACACCTAGCAGTGCTCAGAGGTTACTCCTCGCTCTATGCTCAGAAATTGCCCCTGGCTGGCTCAAGGGACCACATAGGATGCCGGGATTCGAACCACCGTCCTTCTGCATGAAAGGCAAACGCCTCACCTCCATGCTATCTCTCCAGCTCCACAGGAAGGTAAAAAATTTTTACTTGTAAAAGAAGAAAGGCATATCAAGCATATATAAATAATGCTATTTTATATAGGCATTTAAATAACTTCAATTCCTACTATTGTTAAAGCATCCCCTTGATCTCTCTAGGTCAGAGTTTATTATAACTTTAGATGCTATAGAACAGTATTTAGCATTGCTATAGTACTGTGTTATCTTTGTATCAAGCATTATCCAATGCTTGATCTAAACCAATAACAGTTGATGATAGGGAAAAAGAAAAAAAGTAAATATATATGCCAACACATATGAAAATAGTAAGTTTTATAAATATATACATATTTATAAATTTTCTTTGATAACATTTCAAACAATATCTTCAAGAAAAAGTGGCAATCCCAAGTCAACACAAAATAATCAGATAATATGTAATAATATGTATTTTGGCTTTTCACTGAAGCACAATTCCTAGGAGAAAACAATTCATTCTTAGATCTTATACTAAAATATAAGGTACAAATTAAAATCCATCTGGGTCAATTTTTTTTAAGTTTTTAGTTTTAGGGCCACACCTGGCGGCACTCAGGGGACCATATAGGATGCCAAAAATCAAATCCCGGTACATCCTGGGTTGGCATTTGCATGCAAGGCAAATGCCCGACGCTGTGCTATCTCTCCAGCCCTGGGTCAACATTTAAAAAGTATTAGCCACTTAAAAATAAAGGGAAATATAGGAAACATACTTAATTTCTCCATAATCTCTTCATCTGTCATTTTGGTCTTCTTTTTCTGTTTGTCTGAAGACTTGGCACCACTGTCAATATTAGAATCACCAATTGCTGCAGGAATAGGTTCAATTACAGATCGTGTATAAATCTGCAGAGAGACAATCATTACTGAGACCCGATGAAAATTTTTTATTTTTGTCTCGACAGCATTTAGGGGTTATTTCTGACTTTATGCTCAAAAATTACTCTTGACAGGCTCAGGAAACCATAAAATTTGCCAGGGATGAAGCCAAGTAGGCTGCATGCACAGCAAATGCTTTATGCATCATGCTATCACTCTGGCCCCTGAAAATTTATTTTTACATAATCTTACTGACACATTATTCAATTCTTTGATTGCTTTTTCTTCTTTTTGGGCCACAAAAAGATGTTGGGGATCAAACTCAATTGGTTGTGTGCACAGCAAGTGATCTATCTTCTGGAGTATCTCTATAGTCCCCTATCTTATTTTTTGTTTTCCTTGTAGGCCATATCTAATGAGGTTCAAGGCTTGATTATTCCTGGATCTGCACGTGCGTGTGCGCACACACACACACACACACACACGAGAAGGAAGTGGTAAAAGGAACACATACACACATAGTGGTAAAGAAAGTCACAGACATACAGGGCCCGGAGAGATAGCACAGCGGCATTTGCCTTGCTAGCAGCCAATCCAGGACCAAAGGTGGTTGGTTCAAATCCCAGTGTTCCATATGGTCCCCCGTGCCTGCCAGAAGCTATTTCTGAGCAGAAGCCAGGAGTAACCCCTGAGCACTGCCGGGTGTGGCCCAAAAACCACCAAAAAAAAAAAAAAAGAACAGACACACAAAACACACACGGGGCCGGCGAGGTGGCACTAGAGGTAAGGTGTCTGTCTTGCAAGCACTAGCCAAGGAATGGCCGCGGTTCGATCCCTTGGCGTCCCATATGGTCCCCCCAAGCCAGGGGCAATTTCTGAGCACTTAGCCAGGAGTAACCCCTGAGCATCAAATGCATGTGGCCTGAAAAACGGAAAACACACACACACACACAAGAGGGAAGAGGTAAAGAAAGTCACAAAGAACAGGCACACACACACACACAAAGAGGGAAGCGGTAAAGTCACACATAAGAACAAACATACACAGGCCGGCGAGGTGGCACTAGAGGTAAGGTGTCTGCCTTGCAAGCGCTAGCCAAGGAAGGACTGTGGTTCAATCCCCCGGCGTCCTATATGGTCCCCCCAAGACAGGGGCAATATCTGAGCGCTTAGCCAGGAGTAACCCCTGAGCATCAAACGGGTGTGCTCCGAAACAGCCCCCCCCACAAAAGAAAAAAAAAAGAATCTGGTTATTTATGGGGCCGGTGAGGTGGCGCTAGAGGTAAGGTGTTTGCCTTGCAAGTGCTAGCCAAGGAAAGACCGTGGTTCGATCCCCCGGCGTCCCATATGGTCCCCCCAAGCCAGGGGCAATTTCTGAGGCTTAGCCAGAAGTAACCTCTGAGCATCAAATGGATGTGGTCCCCCCCCCAAAAAAAAAAAAAGAACAGATATACAAAACCCAATTCATCTATCACAGGGGTCTCAAATTCGTGACCCGTGGGCCATTTGTGGACCTCCGTACAACATTTTGTGGCCTTCAAATATCACAGTATTCGCGATTATTCGCTTACTGAATAAACGCAATAAAAATCGCATTAGTAAGAAAAAAATCACATTAAACACTCGCATACCCCGAGCAGTTCCGTTCGGGGTATGCAAATGTTTAATGCGATTTTTTATTGCGAATATTCAGTAAGCGAAATCCCTTATGTGGCCCTGCCTCACCCTGACTTTGCCACCTGCGGCCCCCAGGTAAATTGAGTTTGAGATCCCTGATCTATCAGATCTACTCACCGATTTCGTATGATCTGGTCGTGGGGCAATGACTGGTGGAGCAGCCTCTTCATCATCATCATCTTCCTCTGTCACTACTGCTGATGTTTCAGATACCTTGGTGTTGAGCTATGATTTATCACATGAGCAAGGTAAGAATGACAAATCAAAAAATATGCTGAAATGACTCCCTCTCTTTTTAACACAAACTAATTTAAAAATCAACTATTATAGAAAATTTATGAACAAAACATATACAGTAAATCCAAGTATTTTTTAAAATATTGTTATTCTGGGCCGGAGAGATGCACAGCATTTGCCTTGCATGTGGCTGACCTGGGATGGAACCAGTTTGATTCCTGGCAGCCCATATGATTCCCCCAAGTACAAAGCCAGGAGTGACCCCTGAGCATTGCCAGGTGTGGTCCAAAAGCCAATCAATCAATCAATCAATCAATAAACTGCTTAAAATATTAAAAAAATTGTTATTCTAGGGCCCGGAGAGATAGATAGCACAGCGGTGTTTGCCTTGCAAGCAGCTGATCCAGGACCAAAGGTGGTTGGTTCGAATCCGGGTGTCCCATATGGTCCCCCGTGCCTGCCAGGAGCTATTTTTGAGCAGACAGCCAGGAGTAAATCCTGAGCAACGCTGGGTGTGACCCAAAAACAAACACAAAAAAAAAATTGTTATTCTAGCAGTTCCAGGAATCGAACATACGGTCTATATATATGCAAAGCATGTGTTCTAATGCTGAGCTATGTTCCTGGACCCATAAGTACCCTTAGAAAACAGTGAAGAATTACTTGTTATGACCTAGAACAAAGATGTTCTGAGTTATGCCTAAGATTCACAAAAAGGAAAGCTTAAGCATTTATATAGAAGCATGTCACCTGTGTGCTAGGCAGCTACTTGACATGTTTTCTCACTCCTGGCTTGGGGGACCAATGGGACACCAGGAATTGAACCAAGGTCTATCCTGGGTCAGCTGCGTGCAGGCAAATGCCCTACCACCACGCTATTGCTCTGGCCCCAAGAAATTGTCTTTTATTTCTCAGGAACAGAACAAAAGTACAGTGGTTGGGGTGCTTGCCTTGCCATGTAGCTGACCCAGATTCAATTCTTAGCACCTCAGGGCCAGCCAGGAGTGATCCCTGAGTGAAGAGTATTAGTCCTGAGTACAGCAAGGTGTGGCCCAAAGCTACACTACTCCCTTCCCACCAAATTAAGTTTTTAAAAAATTTTCTGACACATGCAGTTTATTTACTTTTGGGGGTGTTTGGGCCACAGATCACCCTTGATAGGCCAAGGGACCATAAAGAGTGCCAGGGAAATGATCTTGGTCAGTTGTGTACAAGGTAAGTGGCCTATTTACTGTACTAATTCTTCAGCCACTGTAATTATAGAAAGAAAAACAAACACTGTTTAGTAATTACATTAGAACAAGAGTAATAAGAAATAACATAAACTTACTGCTGGTGTACCAGATGGGAAGCCATCTTTTTCTGAAGAAAAAAGCAAAAGATAATGCTGTTAATTCAAAACACAAAACAACTCCATATGAAATGAAAAATTATAAAGCATAATAAAAAAGACTATTAGTTTTCAAGTAAGTATTTATAAACAGGGCTGGAGAGATAGCACAGCGGTAGGGCATTTTGCCTTGCAAGTAGTCAATCCAGGACGGATGGTGGATCGAATCCTGGCATACCATATTGTCCCCCATGCCTGCCAGAAGCGATTTCTGAGCGCAGAGCCAGGAGTAACCCCTGAGAGCCCCTGGGTGTGACCCCCCCCCCAAAAAAAAAGGTATTTATAAATAACTGAGCTAGTTAATTTCAAATCTAAACTCAACTCAACAGGGGCCAGATAAATAGTATTTGTATGGTGCTTGCCTTGACTTGCATGCATGCAGGTGACTTCAGTTTGAGCTTCTGTACCCTATGTGGTCACTTTTCTCTTTCTTCTCTTTCTCAATTTAAAAAAATGAACTCAATAAACTCAATAAATTTATTTAAATATCACCTAAAGGTTAAGGAGATGTTTTTGCATACATCTGCCTCAGGATCAATTCCTGATACTACCCTGTAGTCTGAGCTCTCCTCAATAGGAGCACCCAAGCACTATCAGGCAGGTTCATAAAACAAAACAAAACAAAAGTTTAAATAAATTCTAAAAATACTTTAATTACAGGCTGGGGATCTGGTAGAGAACATTCCTCATGTGTGACCAACTGGGTTCAATCCCAATACCACACCAAAAAAATCATTAATTACATACATAACTAGGTATATAATTTTTATATTCAAATTATTCAAAAAAGCTTTAATTATTTGAAAAGTTAATTGAAACTATACTTGTAAAATCTGTACTTATTCAAGTAAAATTTAAGTTCATTTAATATTCTTTCAAGAAAGAAGTATTCAAACCACTATTCAGACTTCATTCAAAGAAAAAAAATGGTCGTTACCAGGATTCGAGCATGTGCAATATATGCCCTACCATTGAGCCTCCAAAGGAAAATTCTTTTTTTTTTTTTTTTTTTGGTTTTTAGTTTTTGGGTCACACCCGGCAGTGCTCATAGATTACTCCTGGCAGGCAGGGGGGCCATATGGGATGCTGGGATTTGAACCACGGTCCTTCTGAATGCAAAGCAAATGTACCACCTCCATGCTATCTCTCCGGTCCCAAAATTCTTTTTCTTTTTGGTTTTTGGGTCACACCTGGCAGCACTCACTCCTGGCAGGCTTGGGGGACCACATGGGATGCCAGGAATAGAACCCAGGTCTGGGTTCAGCTGTATGCAAGGCAAATGCCCTACTGCTGTGCTATTACTCCAGCCCCTATAAAATTAAGACATTCACATAATTACCAGACTCCTAATTATGCTTAATAGCTAGCCCTATCAGGGGCTGAAGCAATAGATAGAACATCTGCTTGCACATAGCTGACCCAGGTTCAATTCCTGGCATCCCATATGGTTCCCCGAGCATGATCAAGAGTAATTAGCAAATACAGAGCTAGGAGTTACCCCCAAGCACCACCGGATGTGGTCCAAAAATAAAAACAAGACAAACAACAAAAAAAGAGCTGTCCCAATCAGGTTCCACAAGGCAAATACACAGGGAAGAAAGTAGATACAAGAATCATAATTTAACATTTTCCCTAAAGTTTCTTTGAAAACTGCTTGATTTCAGGGAAGGAGCAATAATAGCCCAGGGGTAGGGTGTTAGTCTTGCATGCAGCCGATCTGGATTTGATCCCAGGCATCCTATATGGTCCCCTTAGTCCACCAGGAATAATTCCTGAGTGCAGAGCCAGAAATAATCCCTGAGCACCAATAGGTGTGACTCAAAAACAAAACAAAACAAAAAGCAATTATCTGATTTCTTTCTTACCAGGAGGAGTAAAGCTCAGATACTTCTGCTTCACTGTGTTGGAGTCATAGAACTTTAAGACATCTAGCACAGCCTGAGGATTCTTCTTTTGTTCTAGTTTGGTGATATTGGAAGTTTGTAATAATCGAGCCCACTGTTCTGGCATACCCTGAAAAAAATACAGAAATTAGTTGCTTCTTTAAAATAACTTATTAGGGGGCCGGGGAAATAGCAAAGTGGTAGGGCATTTGCCTTGCACACAGCTGATTCAGGATGAACGGTAGTTCGAATCCCGGCATCCCATATGGTCCCCATGCCTGCTGGGAGCGATTTCTGAGCACAGAGCCAGGAGTAACCCCTGAGCACTGCCAGGTGTGACCCCCCCAAAAAACTCAAATAAACAAAAAAACCAAACAACTTTTTAGAGATAAATAAAAAATACATAAAGCAAATGACAATAAGTCTGACATAATTCTAAAATGCAGGGTATTTTTGGGGGGTGGGGGGCTTTGGGCCACACCCATTGGTCACACCTTGCTCTGCGCTCAGAAATTACTCCTGGCAGCTGGCAGCCTCGCGGGATCATATGGGATGCTGGGAATCAGAGTCCTTGCGGGGTTGGCCACGTGCAAGGCAAATATCCTACTGCTGTGCTATCTATCTCTCCGGCCGCCTAAAAGACAGTTTTCTAAAAATCTACTTTTAAATCTAGTTTTGCATAATTTTATCAGGTTTAAAGAATAAAGCTAGAGGCCGGAGCAATAGCACTAGTTCTTGCACACACACAGTAGACCTAGGGTTTTTCATCTCCAGCATCACATATGGTCTCCCATATCCTCAAAGAGTGATTCCTGAGAAAAAAGCTAGGAGTAACCCCTGAGCATTGCCAGGTGTGGCCCAAAAACCAAAATGGAAGAAAAAAAAGAATAAAGATAGATCCAGGGGCTGGAGTGGTGGCACAAGCATTAAGGCGTCTGCCTTGCAGTGTGCTAACCTAGAACGAACCGCCATTAGATTCCCCAGTGTCCCATATGGTCCCCCAAGCCAGTGGCGATTCTGAGCACATAACCAGGAGTGACCCCTGAGCGTCATCAGGTGTGACCCAAAAAACAACAAAAAAAAATAAAAATAAAAATAAAGATAGATCCAGTGACAACACTTTTATAAGAGAATAGAACTCAGAAATCAGTTAACAAGTGGATGGAAAAATTACTTCAAACAATACTGCAGGGGAAACGTTTGAAAGGCACACAAGAGTCTTACTGAGATATACTTACAGTGAATTCTCCAGTAACAGCATCAAACCCAACATGGATTGTGTGCTCAAAATCTGATGGAGGAGAAATTTCTGGTCGTTCTTTCTCTTTTTTCCTACTTCCTAGAAGTCATTTTTAAAAAACAAAAAAGACCTATTTAAATAAGCGTGGCATAAATTTTGCTACCTCTACTGAAATACACATATCTATCATTTTCTTTTTCTTTCTTTCCTTTTTTTTGGTTTTTGGGCCACACCCGGCGATGCTCAGAGGTTACTCCTGGCTGTCTGCTCAAAAATAGCTCCTGGCAGGCACGGGGGACCATATGGGACACCGGGATTCGAACCAACCACCTTTGGTCCTGGATCAGCTGCTTGCAAGGCAAATGCCACTGTGCTATCTCTCCGGGCCCACGTCTATCATTTTCTATTAGATTATGAGTAATCTCAAGTCAAGACCTTTTCTTTTATCTCCTGACTTATAATTTTATATTTTGTATACTGTATACTTGTATACAAAATATTTACCAACTAACTAAAATATATATATATATTTTTTGGTTTTTGGGCCACACCCAGTTACACTCAGGATTACTCCTGGCTATGCACTCAGAAATTGCTCCTGGTTTGGAGGACCATATGGAACACCAGAGATCAAACTGAGGTCTGTTCTGGGCCAGCTGCATGCAAGGCAAACGCCCTACCACTGCACTATCGCTCCGGTCCCTATAATCTTGTACTTATTTTTTTTTTGGTGACTTTTTAATTTTAATTTTTTTTTTTTTTTTTTTGGTTATGGTTTTTGGGTCATACCCGGCAGTGCTCAGGGGTTACTCCTGGCTCTACGCTCAGAAATTGCGCCTGGCAGGCTTGGGGGACCATATGGGATGCCAGGATTTGAACCACTGTCCTTAAACGCCTTACCTCCATGCTATCTCTTCGGCCCCTAATCTTGTATTTTATATACCTCTCAGAATTGACAGAAAAACAACTTCACATACTATTAAAATACTTGTTTCTTATTTTTTATCTGTTCAGCATCCCCTTTAGTTAAGCATATTGTTGGAAAAGAGGTTATATTCTCTTTATTTTTTAAATTCTTTTTCTTTCATTTAAATACCATGACGACAAAGTTGTGTATGATTGAGTTTCAGTCTTACAAAGTTGATGATGATGCTATATTCTTCTATAAGTCTGATTACAGATGTCTAGTCTAAGGAAGACATTTATTTATTTTTTTAAATATATTTTTTACTTAAGTAACATAATCATAGTTGGGTTACAATCATAAACAGAACACCCCCCTTTCACCAGTGTAACAATTCCCCCTCCCCCCTTCCCATCCCCTGCCTGCATTCGAGACAGGCATTCTACTACAGTTATTTGTTTTTAAGTTCAGTAAATTGTATTTTTTTCCTTAAAGGGTAAGAATAAAAAAATATAGTAAATATAGTAAAAATATAGTAAATCGCCAATGTTTGCATAGGTCCAGAAAAATGGGGAAAATGAAAAAAAAAAATCTTGACCTGATTACAAAAAGGCCTCACCCCAGAAGTTTATTGGATAACCGACTCTGGGTTCCAGGCATACCAGTCTGTCCAACCCGAGTCATTCTCCGTGGTCCCAGTGAAACTTTTTCACACTTTAGCTATTGTTGGTATCAGATTCTTATATTTAAAGATTCTGGATTCTGTGCATTTCTTTCATTGATGTCAGGCTGATGTGGAGCATCCTCTAGATTCAGCATACCATTAAATGTGGAGCGATCTGCCCTGCAAGCAGACTGTTGCTGAGTCGTCTGGGTGTTGGGAGCACTCTTTGGAGTAAGTCAATGCCAAAGCATTGGTAGGTCTTCCCTGGTAGAGGCTTGGATCCTGGTAATGTTATAGACAATTGTGGTTGTTTCCATAGATGGTATCCATTGTTCAAGTGTGTGTGGTCAATGCCCATTCTTCTGAGGCCTAAGCTAAATCATTATGCCAATGTTCAGGGTAAAAGGCCTAATTACACTACCAAATTTGTGTTTCCATCTCTATTAGATAAGAACTTGTTTGCATATGTATTATTTTCCCATTTTAATGTGCCTATGCAAAAGAGAAGCAATGCCACAAGATATTGTTGGTGCATCTGGAGGCCAACGAATAAAGTCCAACATTCCCCGTAACTTGGTTCAAACATGAAATCTATACAGAGATACTTTTCTACCAGTATTGCTTATAAAACAGATCTCAAAGGGGGAATATCAAACAATCAAATAACAAAGCCAGTGGGCAAAATTGTCACTATATGAGGATGTCCGAAAAGTTATAGATGTTAAACCAAAAAAAATAAATAAATAAAAATATAAATATAAAAGGGGCCGGCGAGGTGGCACTAGAGGTAAGGTATCTGCCTTGCAAGCGCTAGCCAAGGAAGGACAGCGGTTTGATCCCCGGCGTCCCTTATGGTCCCCCCAAGCCAGGGGCAATTTCTGAGCGCTTAGCCAGGAGTAACCCCTGAGTGCTGCCAGGTGTGATCCAAAAACAAACAAAAAAAAAAAGTGGCTGAACCAAATTCAATTCACTCAACATAAAAAACAGGATGAGCAGTAACTTTAGTTTGATTCTTTTATTATCAAATGAACTAATATTTGTAATAGTGACTGTATATCACCAGAAATTGTTTTTCTTAGCTGTTTTACTTTCACCATAAACAACAAATACTTATTGTGTCACAATCAAAGCTATATGTAATAACAGACTCTTGAAATCACAGGAACTACTTACCTTTTTCTGTGCCTGAGAATATAGAGATGATTTTATTCCTGGGCTTTTTTTCCTCTGGAACAGAGGGCAAAGGTTTCAAACTGTGATTGGCTGACAAAGGGTCTTTGCCTCCAGTGCTAAAAATGGTACTACTCATTCGCACAGGAGGCGCTGGAGGTTTGTCTTCCAATTCTCCGTTATCAGACATGATTCAAATTATGTATGCCTAAAACAGATAGGCAAAAGGGAAGAGTAAATAACAGAATTAAAAGGCATTATAAATAAGGACTAGACAGACAATATAGTGATAGAGAGCTTGCCTTGCACGCAGTTGATCCAACTTTAGTCCTTGGTACCCCTTATTGTCTCCCAAGCTCTGCCAGGAGTGATACCTGAGAACAGAGCCACAAGTAAACTGAGCACCACCAAACACGGCCCCAAAGAAAAAACAAAAAGTAGTACAGATAAGCACAAAACAATAATCATTCTCCCATTTGAGAATTCTAAAACCCATTATCCATTAAGAGTGAAATTTGGAAATTTCAGTAAGAAGACACATATATTTAACATAAATGTAAGTAATGACCCCAAGGAAGTTAACAAAATAGCGCGCACACACACACACACACACACACACACACACACACACACAGAATTGAGTTGGATAAATATTTAATCCTCTCTATATCTTATAGCTTTTGATCTTGATAGGAGTATTCCCAAAACATTCTCTTTTTTTGAGGGGGGCATCCAGTGATATTCAGGAGCTTAATCACTGGCTCTACTTCTGGCAGTGCACCAGGAACCATATGGGATGGCAGCGATCAATCCAGAAAGGAAAGTAAGTGCCCTACCTGCTACACTAATTTTGGCCCCCTAGCATTTTTTATGTGCCACAATGAAAGGTATTTTTCAACCTATACAGAGAAGAATGAGAAAAAGCAAAGAGAAAAAAGAAACTTTCTGAGCATAGTTAGGTAGGAAGAATGCCTAAATGAAATTAAACTGGTGCAAAAAAGAAATAGGAAGTGGGGAATTGGCTCAATGGTAAAGTATATACTGTATATGTATAAGGTCCTGGTTACAATCCCTTGCAGAGCAGGAAAAGAAAGGGAATAATAGAAATGGGGGTGGGATCTAAAAAGTGGTATAATGTGTGAGAATTTCTTTTCATAGCTACTGAAAGAAATAAAACCAGAATTCAATGTTACTAATAATTCTTAATCTCACACTCTTCTAGAAAAATGTATTGTTATTATGTTATGTCTTTCATTGTTAATATATAACAATTGTGAATCTGTAATTGCTACTGAAGGTAGCAAACTTCTCAGCCCAAACTTCAAGTGCTTAGCAGACAAGAACTATGTTATCACCACCATTATACACCTATATTTACTACTATATCCCATCACATTTAGCAGAGATTGTTCATGTCTTAGACGTTTCCAAAACTGGGTGATACAGTCTCCACCCCTAAGCAACTAGAGGTGCTTTCTATTTGTTTGCTTTAAAAAGGTACACTTCCAGATGGACACTGAGATTTTTTTTCTCAAAAGGGGGGAATAGGCTAAACAAGTTTGAGACCTCTGTATTTAGCAATATTCATTTTATTTCTAGTACCACACCCTAGATCTCATATCATGTAGCATTTCACTAATAAACTCTATGAGTCATAGACAAACATATTTGTGAAGATTTACACTTTTCTCCTAGCAGGTATACAGTTAAAAGTCCTTTGTCTTGGGGCCAGAGTGAGACAGCACAGCGGGAAGGCTTTTGTCTTGCACGCAGCCAATACAGAACGGACCCTGGTTTAAATCCTGGCATCCCATATGGACCCCCAAGCCTGCCAGGAGATACTTCTGAGCACAGAGCCAGGAATAACCCGAGTGCCGCTGGGTGTGACCCAAAAAAACAAAAAATAAAAGTTCTTTGTCTCAACCCATATCCATACAGTGGCTTAATTCTTTTGCATAGAGACAATGTACATTATCAAATGTCTAAAAAGGACCAAATGAGAATATGGTAGTATACATATCTTACCCAGAAAATATACATAAAAAATTCTGATTCCACCAATACTTAAATGTTTTCCCCCAAATCTACTCATACATATTTTGCTACTTTTCAGTGGAAAACAAGTAGGCGAACAAAAAAGCATGCCCCAAACACACTGTACTCTTTTAACAGGCCCATTGTTTAACTGTGACACAACTCAAACACAAAACAATTCCTCAACTGTCTACTGAAGGAGACCAGGGGAAGCTAATTATACAAATGAAAAAAGGAGTGGGATTTGAGATCGGGGAGTCCAACTAGAAGAAATCACTAAATTTATCTATGTGGAGCACCTACAACCCTTTGTATATGAACTGGTGAACAATTTTGCTTTCATTTTACCTATATATGAAAATAAACCTTAGATCTTCAGTGCCATACACATTTAATAATACAACACTACTTATATTTCATATAATTCCAACAATCTGGGCCAGAGCGATAGCACGGTGGGTGGTAGGGCATTTGCCCTGCACGTAGCCAACCCTGGACAAACCCCAGTTTGATTTTCCACTTCCCATAAGGTCCCTTGAGCCTGCCAGGAGCTATTTCTGAGTGCAGAGCCAGTAGTAACCCCTGAGCGCCACCAGGTGTGGCCCACCCCTCAAAAAAAACCTTTAAATATCTGAGATCTAAAATAATAAAAGTAGGAGCTGGAGCAATAGCAAAGCGGGTAGAGCGTTTGCCTTGCAAGCAGTCGACCCTAGATGGACCAGGGTTCAATTCCCCAGTGTCCCGCATGGTCCCCCGAGCTTGTCAGGAGTGATTTCCAGAGCCAGGAGTAACCCCTGAGAGCTGCCGGGTGTGGCCCCCAAACCTAAATTTAAAAATGTTAAAACAGGGCCTGGAGAGATAGCACAGCGGCGTTTGCCTTGCAAGCAGCCGATCCAGGACCAAAGGTGGTTGGTTTGAATCCCAGTGTCCCATATGGTCCCCCATGCCTGCCAGGAGCTATTTCTGAGCAGACAGGCCGGAGTAACCCCTGAGCAATGCCAGGTGTGGCCCAAAAACCAAAAACAAAAACAAAAAAAAAAAAAAAAAAGTTAAAATAGGGGCCGGGCGGTGGTGCTAGAGGTAAGGTGCTTGCCTTGCCTGCGCTAGCCTAGGATGGACCGAGGTTCGATCCCCCGGCATCCCATATGGTCCCCCAAGCCAGGAGCGACTTCTGAGCGCATAGCCAGGAGTAACCCCTGAGCATCACCGGGTGTGGCCCAAAAACCCAAAAAAAAAAAAAAAAAAAATATATATATATATATATATATATATATGTTAAAATAAAAATAATAAGAAATGGGACCGGAGAGATAGCATGGAGGTAAGGTGTTTGCCTTCCACGCAGAAGGTCGATGGTTCGAATCCCGGCATCCCATATGGTCCCCTGAACCTGCCAGGAGCGATTTCTGAGCATAGAGCCAGGAGTAGCCCCTGAGTGCTGCCAGGTGTTATAAAAAGTGTAAATAAAGAAAAAAATTTAAAAAATAGCTAAAAAGTATTTCCTTGGGCCAGAGATAGCATGGAGGTAAGGCGTTTGCCTTGCATGCAGGTCGATGGTTGGAATCCCAGCATCCTATATGGTCCCCTGAGCTTGCCAGGAGTGATTTCTGAGCAGAGTCAGGAGTAACCCCTGAGCGCTGCCAGGTGTGACCCCCCCCCCCAAAAAAAAAAAAAAACCACAAAGTGTTTTCTTGCTAATAAACAAATTTTCAGGACCAAAGCGGTAGCACAGCGGTAGGGCATTTGCCTTGTACGTGGCCAACCCTGGACAGACTCCAGTTCAATTCCCGGCATCCCATATGGTCCCCCAAGCCTGCCAGTTGCGACTTCTGAACGCCACCGGGTGTGATTCCCCTCACCCCCCAAAAAAAACCCAAAACTTTTTTCCTCTTAGTTCTAAGTACTACTTTAGACATGTCACGGTATTGATGCGGCTGACCCGGAAGGGACCCGGTTCAATTGCTGACATCTCATATGGTCTCCCAGGCTGCCAGGGTTGATTTCTGAGTGCAGAGCCAGGAATGGCCCCTGAGCATAGCTGGGTGGGGCCCAAAGACCAATCAATCAATCAATCAATCAATCAATAAACAAGTTTAAAAAGAAAGAAAATCGGCTGGGGAAAAAAAAAAGAAAATCACTGGGAGTACCCCTGATCACCCTGGGATATAGCTTAGCAACAGAACATATGACCTGCATGTGTGAAATTCTGAATATGATTCCCAGCACCAACTTTTCATAGCCCCACCCTAATGAGAGGTTTCCTCTAATACACATTTTTTGGGAGCAAATTATTGGTGTGTACAGGACATGGCTTCCCCAAGCATTGCAGGGTATATCCATAGTGGCCCCAATCATCTCCCCAAAACAAGCAGGGGAGTGGAGGAATTCGTATTCAGGGCTAAGTGGACAGTTAAGGAATATCTGTGTTAGCCTTTCCCATCACAGCAAGTCTACACAAAAATGGATCAACACAGAAATTGTGTTGGAATCCTGACAATTTCAATAAAAGATAAAGAGTGTAACCTAACAGATTGGAGAAAGAATGACAACTTAGTCAAGAAAAACACCAATTCAGCTCCTTGCCAACACTCCCTGCCCACTCGGTCACAAGGCAGGACTGAGGCCCAGACTTCTGTGAAACCCACCCAAGCATGCCCAGCTCTGATCAAGAGCAACCCAGTGTTTTCTGGGCACTGATGACCTTTAACACATAGTCATGATATCCAGATGCTCTTAAACTTGCTTACAAGTACCCTACCTCATAGATTCTCACTATCTCAAACCCCTACTTGCCACTCTAGCTCTTCCAAACACTGGTATATCACCCCTAAGGAGCAGCAAATACAATGTGGGGAGATAAAGGTACTCAGACCAATGGATCAAGACAACCAATGGAACAAAACTAATATGGCACAGGCATACAAATTACTCGAAACAGACTTCAAGACACAGTCAGGAGTGATTCCCTGAACAAAGAGACCAATAAAGCTGAGTTTTTTTTTCTTTCTTTTTAGAATATAGACAATATATACTTATCTTACTTTTTTAATCTATTTTAATTTTTATAAGATGCATACTGATTTTAAATGAGAAAAATTTCAATTAGAAAAAGCAAGCATGGGTCTGGAGAGAGAGCACAGCGGCGTTTGCCTTGCAAGCAGCCGATCCAGGACCAAAGGTGATTTGTTCGAATCCCGGTGTTCCATATGGTCCCCCGTGCCTGCCAGGAGTTATTTCTGAGCAGACAGCCAGGAGTAACCCCTGAGCAATGCCGGGTGTGGCCAAAAAACCAAAAATAAGAAAAAGAAAAAGCCAGCATGTGGGGGCCAGAGAGATAGCACAGTGGTAAGGCGTTTGCCTTGCATGGAGAAGGACGGTGGTTCGAATCCTGGCATCCCATATGGTCCTCGTCCCCTCTGCCGGGGGCGATTTCTGAGGTGGAGCCAGGAGTAACTGCTGCTGGGTGTGACCAAAAAAAAGGGGGGCAAAAAAAAAAAAAAAAAAGCTGTACTCATTTTACAAATGCTGTCAAATGCTACTTCCTTTGTTGTCATGACATGATATGATTTCAACTCCTCCTCTGAGCATCTCTAACACTATCCCACTACTAACTACTAACACTAACTACTAACTACTAACACTATCCCACTTCTCAATTCTAAAATCTATCCTTTTGCCTGCTCTGAAAGTGAATTTGGGATCTATAAATAGTTTTCGTTTGCAAGTTGGCACCACTAAAGACTATCTGTAGAGGGCACTGGAGAGACAAGGAAGAAGCCTAGCTTCCTGATTCCTGTGTGCTTGCTCACCAGGCACCAGGTTATGTTCTAGGGGGGTAGCAGCAGCCTCACTTAGTTTTCTCTTACATTCCCCTAGTACAGCTTTTCCCAACATCCCAGAGGGCGATGTACAGCAAGCTTTGTCAATGCAGCATCACAATAACCTTTCTGCTCTTTAGTGATCCATCAATCAATATGATATACAATCCTGAACTGCAGTCACCTGCTTTTAACATTTCTTTTCTTTTTTCTTTGGTTTTTGGGTCACACCTGGACAGCACTCAGGGGTCACTCCTGGCAGGCTCGGGGGACCATATGGGATGCCAAGATTCGAACCACCGTCCTTCTGCATGCAAGGCAAATGCCTTACCTCCATGCTATCTCCCTGGCCCCTGCTTTTAACATTTCATCTCTTGTCAAGATTATAAAATATTCACGCTGGCAAAAACACTTTCATCACTTCTCTGTGTCTGATATCTAACAATGTTCTTAACATAAAGATACTAACAAATTGGGGCCGGAGAGTTAGCACAGCGGTGTTTGCCTCACAAGCAGCCAATCCAGGTTCTAAAGTGGTTGGTTCGAATCCCGGTGTCCCATGCCAGGAGCTATTTCTGAGCAGATAGCCAGGAGTAACCCCTGAGCACCACCGGGTGTACCCTCCCCCAAAAAAGATACTAACAAATGATTCACAAATACACTGATATGATTATCCAACATTTCACTACCTAAAGCATAAATATCGCATTAAGATTGCAAGACCTGGGGCCGGGAAGGTGGCGCTAGAGGTAAGGTGTCTGCCTTACAAGCGCGCCAAGGAACGGACCGACCGCAGTTCGATCCCCCGGCGTCCCATATGGTCCCCCCAAGCCAGGGGCGATTTCTGAGCACATAGCCAGGAGTAACCCCTGAGAGTCAAACGGATGTGGCCCAAAAACCAAAAAAAAAAATAAAAAAGGTTGCAAGACCTTGGGGCCAGAATGTAGGGTGTTTGCCTTGCATGTGGACCTACCCAGGTTCAATCCCCGGCATCCCATATGGTTCCCAACGAGTTTGCCAGGAGTGATTTCTGAGTGTAGACCCAGGAGTAACCCCCAAGAGCCGTCATGTGTGCCTCAAAACAAAACAAAATCAAGCAAAATGAATGCAGATCTGGTGGGGGAGAATGATAGTGAATAGGACACTTGCCTTGCATGCTGCTGACCCAGGTTTGATACCATCACCCTATATATGGACCTTTATGCACATTAGGAATGGTCCCTGAGCAGAGACAGGTGTAATCCCTAAGCACTTCTGGGTGTGCCCCCCCCCCAAAAAAAAGTAAAAAAAAATTTTTTTCCTTCTGGTTCTGCATTCAAAAAAATCACTCCTGGTAGGCTTGGGAGACCACATGGGGTGCCTGGGATGGAATCCAGGTTGGCTGTTGTACTATTGCTCAAGCTCAAAAATGTAAAAATATATACAGTCCTGAAGTCACTAAATCATCAGACTTCAGAGTCAAGACCAGCCCACATATTTAGACCTCCAAGACCTTGTAAATACAATAATGAATAACTCACTGCTTATGAGCTATTTAGACTGCAAGGTTATCATGGGGCCAAGAGCAAATAATTTAATTTTATGGAAATAATTTAAGTACAAGTGAGCAACAAGGTAAGACAGTTTGCTCAGAACCAGAATATTATAACTAGGTGAATCATAAACAAGAAAATTATGTTGGAGGAATATAGACACTTAAGGCACATTTTTCACATGTGGGGCTCCTTGTCAATCCCTGAAAAAAAAAAAACAAATATTACTAAAATAATTATGTTGGAATTTCAAGAATCCTGATTAGAAATATTAAGAGATTCGTGGTGAGATTCCACTTGGTACTAAATTTCTTTTTCTCTTTATCGTTTTCATTTCTTTCCCTGCCCCCTTCCTGTTGCTGTGCTGCTGGTGGTTATGACAAGGGCTTGCGTGAGTGCGTGCCTGAGTGAGGTCGTCACTGTTTTAGCTGTGAGGCTTGCTTGCAGCCAGGTTTTCTGTGCATAGCAACAACAAAGTTTGAACCACTGAGAACTATCTAGAGCAACCTCTAGGTAGAATTGGTAATTAAGTACCTGAGTACTGTAGAGTATTGGCATAAACATCCAAGAGTGAATTTTATCATAGATATATATATATATATATTTTTTTTTTTTTTTTTTACTCTAAGGAACAAGAACAAACCACAGGCACAGATAAAAGTTGCAGTGAAGGGGCCAGAATGATAGCATAATGGGTAGGTAAGGCATTTACTTGCACACAGCCAACCCACGTCCAATTCCCAGTATCCCATTTGGTCCTCAGAATCTGCCAAGAGTTAAAAAAAAAAAAGTTGCAGTCCAAGGGCTGCTGAAGAAGAGGCAAAAGATACAGAGAGGGTTTGCCTCCATTAAAGAAGATACCGTAAATAGTATGCCATAGGGGGCATAGCGATAGCACAGTGGGTGTTTGCTTTTATATAGCCAATCCGGGTTTGATCCCTGGCATTCCATTTGGTCCCCCAAGCCCGCTAGGAGCAATTTCCAAACTAAAAGCCAGTAGTAACCCTCAAGTGCTACTAGGTGTAGCTCCAAAACCAAAATAATTAAATAATATACCACAGATAGGGCCAGAGCAATAGTACAGCAGGTAAGTCTCTTGCCTTGTATGTGGCTGATATTAGAATAATGATACAGGGGCCGGAGAGATAACATGGAGGTAAGGCGTTTGCCTTGCATGCAGAAGGACAGTGGTTCAAATCCTGGCATCCCATATGGTCCCCTGAGCCTGTCATGAGCGATTTCTGAGTGTAGAGCCAGGAGTGATCCTTGAGCACTACTGGTTGTGACCATTAAAAAAAAAAAAAGAATAATGATACAGTCTTTCAAGAGATACTCTGAAGGTGACAGCTATAATTCTATGTTAGAAAAAGGATTGCTCTATTACTTCAGCATGCCTCCAATATTCTTTTTTTTTTTTTTTTTTTTTTTTTTTTGGTTTTTGGGCCACACCCGGTGACGCTCAGGGGTTACTCCTGGCTATGCGCTCAGAAGTCGCTCCTGGCTTGGGGGACCATATGGGACGCCGGGGGATCGAACCGCGGTCCGTCTCCTAGGCTAGCGCAGGTAAGGCAGGCACCTTACCTCCAGCGCCACCGCCCGGCCCCAGCATGCCTCCAATATTCTATGCCACTGTTCCTCATAGCAAAGAAAGATCGACAGTTACGTATGTAAAAAAAGAAGTATTATCTGTATTATTGACTTTGTAGAATTTCTGGAACAGGAAAAATATGGGAGTAAAAGGGCCCTCCTCACCTTTGTTGTTTTGGACTACACCCAGTAGTACTCAGGACTTACTCCTGGTGGGCTTGCAGGACCATGAGGTGGCAGGGATTGAACCTGCATGCAAAACAAGCACCTTACCCACCATACTATCCCCCCATGCCATCAGTGTTTTTTTCTTTCAGTTTTGTTTGGGGCCATTCCGAATGATGCTCAAGGTTAATTCCTAGCTTGGAACCACATATAGTGCTATGGATCAAACCTAGGTCAGTTGTGTAAGGTAAGTACCCAACTCGCTGGACTTCCTATTGGTTGAGTGGCTCCATGATTTTTCCATTTTCAAGAAATAACCAATATTGGAAGAAAGTAACTTATAAAAACCTTCTAATTCAGGTTTTCACACTTTTTTTTTTTTTTTTTTTTTGGTTTTTGGGTCACACCCAGCAGTGCTCAGGGGTTGCTCCTGGCTCTGTGCTGAGATATCGCTCCTGACAGGCTCACAGGATGCTGGGATTCGAATCACTGACCATCCTGAATAGGCCATGTGCAAGGCAAAAGCCCTACTGCTGTCTTATCTCTCTGGCCCAGGCTTCCCCACTTTCTTGGGGGAGGGGTCACACCCGGCAGTGCTCAGGGGCTACTCCTGGCTCTACACTCAGAAATCACTCCTGGTAGGCTCGGGGGACCATATGGGATGCTGGGATTTGAACCACCAATCTTCTGATACAAGGCAAATGCCTTACCTCCATGCTATCTCCCTGGCCCTGGTTTCCCCACTTCTTTTTTTTTTTTGTGGTTTTTGGGTCACACCCAGCAGTGCTCAGGGGTTATTCCTGGCTCCAGGCTCAGAAATTGCTCCTGGCAGGCACAGGGGACCATATGGGATGCCGGGATTCGAACTGATGACCTCCTGCATGAAAGGCAAACGCCTTACCTCCATGCTACCTCTCCGGCCCCTTTTTTTTTTTTTTTTTTTTGTGTCCCCACTTCTATTATAAACTTCCAATTTCAAAAACTGTCCATGCCTCTCAAAACACCTTAGTTAAAACTTCTCAGTAGGGCCCGGAGAGATAGCACAGCGGCATTTGCCTTGCAAGCAGCCGATCCAGGACCAAAAGTGGTTGGTTCGAATCCCAGTGTCCCATATAGTCCCCCGTGCCTGCCAGGAGCTATTTCTGAGCAGATAGCCAGGAGTAACCCCTGAGCAACGCCGGGTGTGGCCCAAAAACCAAAAAAAAAAAAAAAAAAAAAAAACTTCTCAGTAACTACAGCCTGTGATTTAATGACTATTATTTCCTAATCCACATACAGTCCCTCCAAGTATATTTTTTCATACTTCTGTGATCAACTGTTGTTTTTGTTTTTGGAGCCATACTTGGCAGAGCTCAGGAATCACTCCTGGCAGCACCAGGGTACCATATAGGGTACTGGGGATAGAAACTGGAGTGAGCAAGTTAAGTACCAAATCTGCTTTATTATTTCTCCAGTCCTAGAAGCAACTTCCAAAACTATTAAATTTGATCATTTCAGTCTCCTTAATTACATGTAGCCTAAGTAGAATAATTAAACAGGCCCCTAAATTACTCAGCACATTAGTTCGCATCTTTTCCTCTTCCAACTAAATTTTATAGGGCTGGAGAGATAGCATAGCAGTAGTCTGTTTGCCTTGTACAAGGCTGACCTCGGACAGACCTAGGTTAAATTCCTGGCATCCCATATGGTCCCTCGAGCCTGCCAGGAACAATTTCTGAAAAAGATGCAGGAGTAACAATCCCTGAGCACTGCAGGTGTGGCCCCAAAACAAAAACAAACTAACAAAAAACAACCTAATGGGGCCAGAGAGATAGCACAGCAAGCAGGTGATCCAGGACCTAAGGTGGTTGGTTCGAATCCCGGTGTCCCATATGGTCCCCTGTGCCTGCCAGGAGCTATTTCTGAGCAGACAGCCAGGAGTAACCTCTGAGCACCGCCGGGTGTGGCCCAAAACCAAAAAAAACAAAACCAAAAAAAACAAAAAACAAAAAAAAAACCCAACCTAAGCCTTAAGCATTCTTTCCATTTCTCTACCATTACTCTAGGCCTCCACACAAGCCCTTTCAGAGGTTTCCAGTTAGGGAACCAATATTCTGTGCCTGAGACATTTTCCTGAGACATTGGGTTTCAGTGCTAAAGCCAGGAAAGGCCTGAGCTGGACAAAGCAAGATTAGTTAGTTATCTAACTTTCTAGTACCACCTCCATCTGTCAAATACTTACTATAAAAGCACAATCCTGGGTGTCACCTGCTCAGGAATCTAAGGCACCTCCACAAATCCATCCAGGAATATTCTTAACATACATCACATGGTTCCCTCTTCACACAGTGTCTTTTTTGTTTTGTTTTGTTTTATTCTTATTCTGTCTTTTGGGCCACGCCTAGTGACGCTCAGGGTTTTCTTCTGGCTGTGTGCTCAGAATCACTCCTGGCTTGGGGGACCATATGGGACACTGGGGATCGAACTCAGGTCTGTCCTGGATCAGCCGCAAGGCTGTCCTACCACTCTGGCCCCACCCAATGTCTTTCTTCCCGGCTACAAACTGCACAAATATACAGTCCAGTAAGTATTCTATCTTACTTAGCACTGTGTCTAGTTCATGAATAACTACAATTGCTTATGAATGAACAAATCATTGAATGAAAGTTTTATCTGTGATGACATCAGAACCAAGGGTTTGTTGTTTTGTTGTTTCAGTGGCCTAGAGGCCACTCTCAACAATACTCAGCCTGCTTTTGCTAGCTAATTAGTACTTAATTTAGCAATGCAGTGCTGCTCAGGTCCAGTGATGCTGGGGGCCTCTAGGGCCACTCCAACAGTACTTGAATAACCTTTCTGGCAGAAGGATCACACCTGGAGCTTGATGTATGCAAGGCACATTTTCTAACCTTTTGAGTTATTTAAACCTGATCCCATACCAAGTTTATTTTTTAAATCTTTTATCCTGGGCCCGGAGAGATAGCACAGCGGCGTTTGCCTTGCAAGCAGCCGATTCAGGACCAAAGGTGGTTGGTTCGAATCCCAGTGTCCCATATAGTCCCCCGTGCCCGCCAGGAGCTATTTCTGAGCAGATAGCCAGGAGTAACCCCTGAGTGCTGCCGGGTGTGGCCCAAAAACCAAAACCAAAAGAAAAAAAAAATCTTTTATCCTAGGAGAAACTTAGGAAATTCTGAAAATATACTCTCAATTTTATTTTTCTTGTTCTAGCTCTTAAGTTAAGAAAATTGAGGGGCCGGAGATATAGCATGGAGGTAAGGCGTTTGCCTCTCATGCAGAAGGTCAGTGGTTCGAATCCCGGCGTCCCATATGGTTCCCTGAGCCTGCCAGGGGTGATTTCTGAGCGTAGAGCCAGGAGTAACCCCTGAGCACTGCCGGGTGTGACCCAAAAACCAAAAACCAAAAAAAAAAAAAAAGAAAAGAAAATTGAATACATTTATCTTGATTTTCAGAGCTGATAAAACAGAACCAGCAAACCTTCATCTATTTGGGTTTATTGGGGGGGGAGGGGCTCACACCTGGCAGTGCTTAGGAGTTACTCCTGACAGTCTCAGGGAACTATATGG
This sequence comes from Suncus etruscus, assembly GCF_024139225.1. Lineage (NCBI taxonomy): Eukaryota > Metazoa > Chordata > Mammalia > Eulipotyphla > Soricidae > Suncus > Suncus etruscus. The sequence continues at coordinate 104,566,222 of NC_064853.1, read as the reverse complement.
AGTTGCTGGGATTCGAACCGGAGTCCGACCTGTGTTGGTTTGCATGCAAGGCAAACACCTTTCCGCTGTGCTATCGCTCTGGCCTCAGCAACTCTCATCTTAACCACCAGGATAAAAACATGTTAAAAACTTTTTTGGAGGGCGGGCACTCCTGGCTCTGCACTGGGGGATGATAGGGTTGTGAACCCAATTTGGCCACAGGCAATGAGAACACCACATCCACTGTACTATCTCTCCAGCCCTGAAAATCATCTCAATTCTAACTACTCAATCCATCTCACTTTACAATGGAACGTATTCCTCTCCAGAAGGTAATTGGTATAGCAAGCATACTTCATTATCAAACAAGGAGCCAAGACAGGGCAGAACAGGGCAGACAGCTGCAGAGGCAAACTGGGAGCGGAAGGCTTGGTTTCAAATGGTTGTTTATTCTCATAAAGAATTAAGTAGTTAGGGGGCCAGAGAGATAGTACAGCGGTAAGGTGTTTGCCTTGCACGCAACCAACACAGGACGGACCAACACAGGACAGAGGACAATGGTTCGAATCCCGGCATCCCATATAGTCCCCAGTACTTACCAGGGACAATTTCTGAGCACAGAGCCAGGAATAACCTGAATGCCACACCGAGTGAGACTCAAAAACAAAACAAAACAAACAAACAAACAAAAAAACAAAGAATAAAGTAGTTAAAAGAGATAGAATAGGGCCTGGAGAGATAGCACAGCGGCATTTGCCTTGCAAGCAGCGGATCCAGAACCAAAGGTGGTTGGTTCGAATCCCGGTGTCCCATATGGTCCCCTGTGCCTGCCAGATAGCCATGAGTAACCCCTGAGCACCACTGGGTGTGCCCCCCCAAAAAAAAAAGAAAAAGAAAAGAGATAGAATAGCAGGTAAGGCATTTGCTTTGCATGCAGTTTTAATCTCCAGCATCTCATATAGTCTGCGTGATCCATTCCTACTTGTAGAGCCAGAGGGAATTTGCAGGTATGGTGAAAATAACAAAACAAATAATAACACAAACTCATCTCAAACAAACAAAATATCTAAGGGGGGGGACACAAACATTTTCTTCAATTCCATTCCCAGAGATCTCTTTTATCAGGGCCACAGCCAGTGATTGGAGGACATATGCAGTGTCATAGGCAGTGTCAAGCATCCAACTCGGGATCTCTCACGTGTCAGGCATCGGCTCTACCACTTGAGCTATTGCCCTACCCAAGAAATCTTTTTTTTTTTTTTTTGGTTTTGGTTTTGGTTTTTGGGCCACACCCAGCGGTGCTCAGGGGTTACTCCTGGCTGTCTGCTCAGAAATAGCTCCTGGCAGGCATGGGGGACCATATGGGACACCGGGATTCGAACCAACCACCTTTGGTCCTGGATTGGCTGCTTGCAAGGCAAACGCCGCTGTGCTATCTCTCCGGGCAAGAAACCTATTTTTAATACTAGCAGGGTCAAGAAAGGAAAGAGAAATAAAAAAAAGCTCACTCTTACGCCTATAGTTTCTTTTCATTGCAAATAGTTTAGTGCCTAAAATATGTCAGATGGTAGAGACCAAAAACTTAGGTATTGTCTGAATTTTTAATTCACTGTGACTGAGACAACAATATCAGAAAACTCTTCTATGGGCCCGGAGAGATAGCACAGCGGTGTTTGCCTTGCAAGGTGGTTGGTTCGAATTCCAGTGTCCCATATGGTCCCCTGTGCCTGCCAGGAGCTATTTCTGAGCAGACAGCCAGGAGTAACCCCTGAGCATCGCCGGGTGTGGCCCAAAAACCAAAATAAATAAATAAATAAATAAATAAATAAATAAATAAATAAATAAATAAATAAATAAATAAACTAATTGATCACAGCCAGTTACAGATTTCTTTGTTCCTTCTCCACTCCCACCTGTTTCACTTGACTAGTCTAAAAAAAAAAAAAACCCCACCAAAAAAACCCTTCAGAGGGCCTAGGCCACAATGGCGAACCTATGGCACACGTGCCTGCAGTGGTACGAGAAGGCCTTGCAGCTGGCACGCAGGATGATATGTGGCGTACGTCGCAGAGTTTTTAGATACTAAAATCTTGTGATTAAGGTTTAATTGACGTGTTGGCACTTTTTAGGAAATTATTTGGTTTTGTGTGGCAGTTTGGGTACGCAGGCTCAAAAAGATTAGCCACCACTGGGAGGAACGGTTCAGTGATTAAGTTCAATCTCTGGTGCTAGCAGAGCTACCAGGCATCACAAGAAAGTTCAAGTCACATTGTAGTCAAATGTTCATAAACACTGCAGAAGTGTACAGTACCAGAAATACCCGATCAGAATTGCAATAAAGATGTGCAAATGCCACAGTCCTTTCTGGTAAGCACAGTAGCTGAAAGTTTGTGACCTTCCCCGCTCCCACAACCGTTAGAATTGCATGAACAGTGAAGGAAAGGGGAAGGGATAAGAAAATATTAAAAAACTGCCTGTTAAGTAGGGAATGGAAAGGCAAAGAACATCAACAATGATAACTTGGCTTAAGGGATAACTTAGGGGAAAAAAGGAAGGGGGGGTGAAGGTAGGTGCCTTGCATGTAGCCAACCCAGCTAGTTCAATATGGTCCCCTGAGCGCAGAGCCAGAAGTAACCCCTTAGCATGGCCAGGTGTGACTAACTCACCCAAAAAGCTATTAAGTGTTAAGTTTTCATTTGGACTAAAAACTACAAATGTAATTTAAGAGACAGAAGTGAAACAAAATGTCCTGGAGAGACGATTTTGGATGGTAATTTACTGAATAAAGAAAACAGCACAGGGACCAGAGAGATAGCATGGAGGTAAGGCATTTGCCTTTCATGCAGAAGGTCGTTGGTTCAAATCCCAGCATCCCATATGGTCCCCTGTGCTTGCCAAGGGTGATTTCTGAGCATAGAGCCAGGAGTAACCCCTGAGGCACTGCCAGGTGTGACCCAAAAACCAAAAACAAAAACAAAAAAACAGCACAGGGCCCGGAGAGATAGCACAGCAGCACAGCGGCATTTGCCTTGCAGCCGATCCAGGACCAAAGGTGGTTGGTTCGAATCCCGGTGTCCCATATGGTCCCCCGTGCCTGCCAGGAGCGATTTCTGAGCAGACAGCCAGGAGTAACCCCTGAGCAATGCCGGGTGTGGCCCAAAACCCAAAAAAAAACAAAAACAAAAACAAAAAAAAAACAGCACAAACAAAATTAAGGTAAATAAAATGAAAGATTCAAACTTATTAAATATAACAATCATAAATGATAAGGTATCATCACAATGAAGACCTTTAGCAGCATAAAACATAAAACATACACTACACAATAATGCATCAAATCACCAGATAAAAATTTTGAGCTGAGATTAGGAAGAAGGTGGGCACAGATATTTTAAAGGCTGGGAAAATGCTCTGTATACTGCCAATAGTGAATACATTGATCAAAGCACCACCACAGGGCCAGAGATAGCACAGCGGTAGGGCGTTTGTCTTGCAAGCCACCCAGGAACAATGATGGTTTGAATCCCGGCATCCCATACGTCCCCTGTGCCTGCCAGGAGCGAGTTCCGAACAGGGGGCCAGAGTAACCCGAGTGCTACCGGGCATGGCCCCAAAACAAACAAACAAACAATACCACCACAGAGTGAGCTTAACTGTAAACTATAAACTTTAGATTAGAGTCCACTAATTGTGTCTCACTTCAGCAACACATATATTAGAGTCCACTTATTGTAATAAAACCACGCATTATACAGGAAACTGATAGTAGAGGAAGGTGGGAAGGAGAAGCTAGGGCATTTTTAATTTTTTGCTATGCCAGAAATGAACCTGAGGTCTCATACTCAAGGCATGGTTCTGCTACTCAACCATATCCCCTGGATTAATAAAGCCCTCACAAAACTTTAAAAGAAAAAATCAGAACATGGGGCCAGAGATGGCATAGAGGTAGGGTATTTGCCTTGCACGTGGCCGACCTGGGACAAACCTGGGTTAGATTCCCGGTACCCCGTATGGTCCCCCAAGCCTGCCAGGAGCAATTTCTGAGCCCAAAGCCAGGAGTAACCAACACACCTGAGCGCTGCCAGGTGTGGCCCAAAAGCAAACAAACAAACAAAAAAATCAGAATGAGAGCTGGAGAGTACAGCTGGTAGGTTGTTTGCCTTGCACATGGCAGAACCAGGTTCGATCCATGGTACTTCATATAGGCCCCAAGCACACCAGGGGTAATCCCAGAACACAAAGCCAAGAATAAATCCTAAACATTGCTGGAGTGGCCCCAAAATCATAAACCAAACAAATAAACAAAAACCATTAGAAACTGGGGAGAAGTTTTGTAAATCACATTAGAACAACTAACACAATGACCAAAGCCCTTTAGAAGACTTAGAAAATGCTTCAACAACCTCCAGAGGGGCCGGACAATAGCGCAGCAGTAGGGTATTTACCTTGGACCTCGGTTCAATCCCTGGCGTCCCATATGGTCCCCAAGCCAGGAGTGCATAGCCGGTGTGGCCCCAAAACCGAAACCAAAACCAAAGAAATAAAAAAACAAACCTCCGGGCCCGGAGAGATAGCACAGCGGCATTTGCCTTGCAAGCAGTCGATCCAGGACCAAAGGTGGTTGGTTCAAATCCCGGTGTCCCATATGGTCCCCCGTGCCTGCCAGGAGCTATTTCTGAGCAGACAGCCAGGAGTAACCCCTGAGCACTGCCGGGTGTGGCCCAAAAAAAAAAAAAAAAAAAAACAAACCTCCAGAGACAAGGGGCCAGAACAATGGTACAGTGGGGAGGGTGCTTACCTTTCACACAGCCAACCTGGGTTAGATCTCAGGCATCCCATATGGCCACCTGAGCCTGTCAGGAGTGATGCCTGAGTGCAGAACCAAGAGTAACCCCTGAGCAAGTCCTCAAAGAAGTCATATACATAGCCAAAAGTTATATTGACATTTCTCTTCCTCAGGGAAATGTGAATCAAAACAACAGTGAGATATCTATGATATCTCAGGAGTAACCCCTGAGTGTCACTGGGTGTGGCCTCCCCCCCCCCCGCCCCCGCCCCCCCACCCCGCAAAAAAAGGAGTATCAAATGGCCAATGGTACCAACCCTAAGTCTCCAGCCTACAGAAATGAGTCTGGCAGGAGGGTGGGGTGAGGAAATGGGAAGGAATCTTGAAACACTAGTGGAGGGACCTTGACACTGGTGGTGAATGCAATATTGGAACACTATATGCCTGAAAATCTATTTATTATTAGCAGTATTGTACATCACAGGGCCTAATTAAACCTTGAAAAAGAGCAGGGAGTCTAGAGGAACGGTGCCAATAGTTTGGAATGACACCTTACAAGTTCAGGGTCACAAATTCAAATCTCTGGTAATTCCGCATGTGCTGGCAGATACCCTGGCAGCTCTGCTGTTTGTGACTTCCAGCACTGCACACAATTTCCAACTGCATCACTATTAGATATTGAGTACACAAAGGGGTGTGACCCTGGCAAGGATATGACCCTTGGCAAGCACATGTGAAAACACTACAAAATCCCCCAGTAAGCAAAACCTTATAATATGTATCTTAACTACGGAATATAACTCTGCGTTAGCGTGTGTGCCAATATCACAACTAGAGCACAAACCTTTGTAAATCCTATAGCCAAATGTGAAGCACTCCAATCTGATATGCAACCCCGGGAGCACCACAGTCAGAAGTGTAACTTCTTTTGTTTTTGGGCCACATCCAGTGAAGCTCAGGGGTTACTCCTGGCTCTACACTCAGAATTCTCTTTTGGCAGGCTCAGGGACCATCAACAGAATAAACCTCAAACAAAATCAGGTATTAAAAACATCAAGCAAGGGCTTGAGAGATGGTATGGAGTTAAAAGTGTTTGCAGAGCATGTACTAACCTGTCCATCTCCCATACATGCAGGGCCCACATGTCCCACACTCACATTGACCCCGATTCCAGAGCACCACCAGGTGTGACACAAAACTCCCCCAGAAAGAAGAAAAAAAAAAGTCCAGCAACTCAAATTAAGATGAACAACAACAAAACTATAAATTAATGACATAAAACCCGACAAATTATATATTTCTGTACAATAACAAACTTTGAAGATGCAATAAAAATAGTCTCGGGGGCCCGGAGAAATAGCATAGTGGCGTTTGCCTTGCAAGCAGCCGATCCAGGACCAAAGGTGGTTGGTTCGAATCCCGATGTCCCATATGGTCCCCCGTGCCTGCCAGGAGCGATTTCTGAGCAGACAGCCAGGAGTAACCCCTGAGCAATGCCAGGTGTGGCCCTGAAAACCAAAAAAAAAAAAAAAAAAAGTCTCGGGAAATACAAATTATAAAAAGTAGGGCCCGGAGAGATAACACAGCGGTGTTTGCCTTGCAAGCAGCCAATACAGGACCAAAGGTGGTTGGTTCGAATCCCGGTGTCCCATATGGTCCCCCGTGCCTGCCAGGAGCTATTTCTGAGCAAGACAGCCAGGAGTAACCCCTGAGCATCGCTGGGTGTGACCCAAAATCCAAAAAAAAAAAAAAAAAAAGTAGCCCATGACTAAGTAAGGATTCCTCAAGGCCTGAACAGAGAAGTTAACTATGGAGCAGGGGCAAGAGTACAGCAGGAAGGGCATTTGTCTTGCATGCAGCCGACCTAGGTTCAATCCCCACTATCTCATATGGCCTCCTGAGCCCTTCTTGCCAAAAGTGATAGTTGAATGCAGAGGCTAGGTCATGAGGATTGACATGACCCCCAAAGGAAAGCAAAATAAAAATGTCAAATAACTATGAAAGTTTCATACACTTATTAAACTAAATCTCTATAAAATTATCCTCCATTCTTGAAGTTTTGTATAGTGGATTACCATGAACAGTTTGGATTACTTGAAATGTATGCCTTAGGGTACCTTTAGATATTAATTTTTGGGGGTTTGTTTTTATTTGATTTTGGGGCCACATCCAGAGATGCTCAGGGGTTACTCCTGGCTAAACGCTTAGAAATCGTTCCTGGCTTGGGGGACCATATGGGACGCCAATAGATCAAACTGCAGTCCGTCCTAAGTTAGCTATTGCAAGGCAAACTGCCTATTGCGTGCACCACCATTCTAGCCCCAGATATTAATATATTTATTATCCCATATTCTTTTTTTTTTTTTTTTTTTTTGGTTTTTGGGTCACACCCGGCATTGCTCAGGGGTTACTCCTGGCTGTCTGCTCAGAAATAGCTCCTGGCAGGCACGGGGGACCATATGGGACACCGGGATTCGAACCAACCACCTTTGGTCCTGGATCGGCCGTTTGCAAGGCAAACGCTGCTGTGCTATCTCTCCGGGCCCTATTATCCCATATTCTTATCAGCAGTCAAAAGAAAAACTTTATCACCCTAAATAAATGTTAAAAAAAAAATACACCTGATAAAATTCAGGAGGCTTTTTGTAAAGCAGATCAAAATAAAATAATAATCTCTCTCTAAAGCTAGCAGCTGCCAATACAGTGATTGTAAAAATTCCAAAGACATTCCAAAATAAGTATTACCTCTCTTATTTCAATCACATCACAGAGATTTTCGCCAATTATTTCTATTAAAGTAGAAATAAATAGGGCCCGGAGAGATAGCACAGTGGTGTTTGCCTTGCAAGCAGCCGATCCAGGACCAAAGGTGGTTGGTTCGAATCCCGGTGTCCCATATGGTCCCCCGTGCCTGCCAGGAGCTTTCTCTGAGCAGACAGCCAGGATTATCCCCTGAGCACTGCTGGGTGTGGCCCAAAAACCAAAAAAAAAAAAAAAAAAAAAAAAAAAACAAAACAAAACCAAAAGTTGTTAAACTTTAAATCCAGGGGCCAGAGAGATAGCACAGTGGTAGGGCCTTTGCCTTGCAAGTGGCCGCCCCAGGACCAAAGGTGGTTCGAATCCTGGCATCCCATATGATCCCCCGTGCCTGCCTGCCTGTCTGCCTGCCAGGAGTGATTTCTGAGCAGATAGCCAGGAGTAACCCCTGAGCGCAGCTGGGTGTGGCCCAAAAACAAAAAACAAAAAAAAAAAAGTTTAAATCTAATATGGTAATAAAAAAGTAAGCATTAAAAATTTATTATTTCTTATGCCTGAGAGACTTGTACAACTGTTACCACTTGCCACCTAGCATGCACCCAACCTGAGTGGTTTATTTGGGGTTGGGGGGGGAGAGGGGAATTTGGGCCACACCCAGAGGTACTCAGGAGTTAACCCTGGCTCTTCACACAGAAATTGATTCTGGCAGACTCTAGGGAGCATATGGGATGCAGAGGATCAAACCTGGATCCAACAGCTGTGTGCAAGGCAAACGCCTTACTGCTGTGCTATCGCTCTGGCCCCCAACCTGAGTTTGACCCCAGACAATATATACAGTCCCCTAGGCACTACCAAGAATAAACCCTGAGGTGTGGCCAAAAATAAAGAGAGCGAAAATAGAAAATTCAGTTATTTCTTTGTACTTTATCAGAAATAATAGTAATATGTATTAACAAAGCTGTTATAACTTAAAAATACAAATTAATCTATTTTTCTATGCCTAGCAGTAAGTAAATTTGACTAACTTTATTAAGGATGATGATTTCATCTGGGGACTAGAGAGACAGAATAGTAGGTAGGGTACTTGCCTTGCATGCAGCAAACCCAGATTCCTGGCAGCCTACGTGGACCCCTGAGCCTGCTAGGAGTGATCCCTGAGCACTGCTGGGTGTGTCTCCGCCCCCCCCAAAGGTGGTTGCATCCAATTAACTATTGCATGGGTCCTATTAATACTGTTATTAACATAAGTTTCACACCCTTACATAACTATGATCTATGTCCTGTCAGCATGTAGAAGTTATGGAACATGTACCTTTAGCCATGTAACTTAAAGATTTTAAGGAACTGATTCTAAGAGGACAGTAGAGAATGTTGAAAGACAGATATAGTCCCTGGCAATGAGCTTTTGGGAAATAATAAAACTTAAAAAGAAAGGCTCTTGAATGGGGCTGGAGAGAGCATGGAGGTAAGGTGTTTGCCTTGCATGCAGAAGGTCATTGGTTCGAATCCCAGCATCCCATATGGTCCCCGGAGCCTGCCAGGAGTGATTTCTGAGCGTGGAGCCAGGAGGAACCCCTGAGCCTCTGTGTGTGACCCAAAAACCAAAAAAAAAAGAAGAAGAAGAATCAGAGATTAAGACCTGCATAAAGGAGGCCTGTTTCATCTCAGTGAATCCCACGTGATCCTCCAAACACCAAGTGAAGAGTAGCCTCTCATCACTGCCAGGTGTAACTCCCCAACAAAACAAAACAAATATCTCCAGATACAGGAGCCAGAACAACGGCAGTGGGTAGGGTGCTTGCCTTGCACTAGGTTCTATCCCTGGCATCCCATATGGTTCCCCCGAGCACCGCCAGGAATGAACCTTGAGTGCAGAGCCTGGAGTAACCCCTGAATACTGCTGAGTGTGGCACACACAAAAAAAAAAAAATAATAATAATAATAATAATAATATCCTCCCAGATATAATATTAAGTAAAAAGGCAAGATACAAAATGATTCTACTTGCAAGACAATTGCAGGCCCCAGTTTCATCTGGCACTGCATATATTTTCTTAAGGACTATTGATTATGTTCCAAAATCCTCCCCCCAATTTATTTTATTTTGTTGATTTTGGGGCCACACCCAGAGGCGCTCAGGAGTTAACCCCTGGCTCTGTGCTCAGAAATCTGCTCCTGGCAGGCTCGGGAGACCACATGGGATGCTGGGAATTGAACACGGATCTGTTCCCGATTGACCAGTGTGCAAGGCAAATGTCCTACCACTGTGCTATCACTCCAGCCCCAAAACCTATGTAATTATTTTATATCAACTCTTTTTTTTTGGGGGGGGTCACACCCAGCAGCGCTCAGGGGTTACTCCTGGCTCTATGCTCAGAAATCACTCCTGGCAGGCTCGGGGGACCATATGGGATGCCAGGATTCGAACCAAAGTCCTTCTGCATGCAAGGCAAACGCCCTACCTCCATGCTATCTCTCTGGCCCCTATACCAACTCTTATTATTCAAGTGTTCATTAACATAACAACTCTGGGCCCGGAGAGATAGCACAGCACAGTGGGGTTTGCCTTGCAAGCAGCCGATCCAGGACCAAAGGTGGCTGGTTCCCGGTGTCCCATATGGTCCCCTGTGCCTGCCAGGAGCTATTTCTGAGCAGACAGCCAGGAGTAACCCCTGAGCACCGCCGGGTGTGGCCCAAAAACCAAAAAAAAAAAGATAACAACTCTGCTTCATTTACCCTACAGTCCATAAATTAATAAGTATAGCAGATAGGGTGATTGCACTGTACACAAATGACCCAGTGTTAATCCCTGACATCCCACATAGCACCTAGAGCACCACCAGGAGTAATTCTTGAGAGCAGAGGAAGAAGTATGCCCTGAGCATCACCAGGTGTAACCCAATCCTTCCCCCACAAAAAAAATACTTGTATACATGTGTATTCACACTATATAAGAAATTTCAATTAGGCTCCCATTTTAAATGCTCAAAACTAGAGATAATACATGACCAGGAATAATTAATGTATCACTATATATCATAACTACTTAAAAAAACAAATGAGAGGGGCCTAAGAGATAGCATGGAAGTAAGGTGTTTGCCTTTCGTGCAGAAGTTTGGTGGTTCGAATCCTGGCATCCCCTATGGTCCCCCGAGCCTGCCAGGAGCGATTTCTGAGCGTAGAGTCAGGAGTAACCCCTGAGTGCTGCCGGGTATGACCCAAAAACACACACACAAAAAAAACCACAAAAAACAAAAAAACAAAAATGAGGTACTAAATGTATTGATAAAGGAAAAGAAAAAAATTCACAGCCAAGAGATAGTGCAGAAGTTAAGTTTCTTGCCTTGCTTGCTTCCTGCTCTCATCTTCCCATCACACATATAGTCCCCTGAGTATCAATAGGAATGCTCCTGACCCCCTTAAATACAGTCAGAAGTTCTGTGCAGGTGTCATCCAATGCTCCACCACCATTATCACAAAAGAACAGAATATATAATAATCAGATGTTTTAATTTTAAAAATCAAGGTCGGGGGCTAGAGCGAAAGCACTACATATTTGCCTTGCACTCAATCGACCCAGGTTTAAATCCTGGCATCCCATAATGGTACCCCAAGCCTACCAGAAGTAAGTCTGAGCACAGAGCCAGGAGAAACCCCTAAGTGAGTCAAGTTGTGGCCCCCCACAATTCAAGGGCAGGAAATCACTTGTGTAACTTGGTCCTGAGCACCATAGGGAGTGACCTCTGAGTACTAAGCTAAGTAGGCCCCCCCAAAATCTTAAAAAATCCAGGAGAGAGGGAGGAGAGAGGGAAGAGAGAGAGAGAGAGAGAGAGAGAGAGAGAGAGAGAGAGAGAGAGAGAGAGAGAGAGTTCATGCTTAACCTGTATATGGCCTAGGGTCTGATCCCAGCACCACTTGCTCCTGCCCTCTACTGACTACCTATTGGCCTTTGATGTACCACAATGCTGAGGACAAAACCACCAGTCCTGAATGCCACTGTGAGGAGTGGGGCGGGTACTATTTAGGAGAAAAAGGGCCCCTCCCCCACCTAAAACAATAGCACAACAGGTGAGGCATTTATTTTTTGTTTTTGTTTTTTTGTTTTTGAGTCACACCCGGTGGTGCTCAGGGGTTACTCCTGGCTGTCTGCTCAGAAATAGCTCCTGGCAGGCACAGGGGACCATATGGGACACCGGGATTCGAACCAACCACCTTTGGTCCTGGATCGGCTGCTTGCAGGCAAACGCGGCTGTGCTATCTCTCCGGACCCAACTTTTGTGATCTTCTAATTGTCAAAATTAATCTAAAGTTGTCTTGAAGTGGCACATCATTTTTTACAATATGATGTAGAGAGTCCGCAATAAAATTCACCATAATGGTTTGAAACTAATGATAAATTGTACTTCTCTGGGCTGGTGAGATAGCATGGAGGTATCAGAAAGATGGTGGTTCAAATTCCAGCGTACCATATGGTTCCCTCAAGACAGGAGCGATTTCTGAGCACAGAGCCAGGAGTAACACCTGAGCACTGCCAGGTGTGACTCAAAAAAAACAAAAACAAACAAAAAATTGTACTTCTGGGGGCCGGTGAGGTGGCGCTAGAGGTAAGGTGTCTGAGGGGCCTGAGAGATAGCACAGTGGTAGGGCGTTTCCCTTGCAAGCAACCAAACCAGGACCGAAGGTGGTTCGAATCCCGGTATCCCATATGGTCTCCCATGCCTGCCAGGAGCGATTTCTGAGTGCAGAGCCAGGAGTAACCCGAGTGCTGCCGAGTATGACCCAAAAACCAAAACCAAAACAAAATGAAAAAAAAAAAAAAAACATTGTACTTCTCAGACGTTACTCCTGTACTGAGAAGTACAATTTTTTTGTTTTTGTTTTTTGAGCCACACCCGTTTGATGCTCAGGGGTTACTCCTGGCTAAGCGCCCTGGCTTGGGGGGACCATATGGGACACCATTTATCTCAGGGTGAACTTTGATAAACTGAAGCCTTCTAAAGGAAAATCCACATAAGTTTGCAGGTTTGTTTTGTTTTGTTTTGTTTTGGTGTTTGGGTCACACCTGGCAGAGCTCAGGACTCCTGGCTCTACACTCAGAAATCGCTCCAGGCAGGCTCAGGGGACCATATGGAATGCTGTGATTTGAACCACCAACCTTCTATATGCAAGCCAAAAGCCTTAACTCCATGCTATCTTTCCGGCCCCAGGTTTGTAGTTTCTTTAATTTGCTTGCCATCCAAAGAAAAACATTTCAAGGGAGCCGGAGAGATAGCATGGAGGTAAGGCATTTGTCAGTGGTTCGAATCCCGGCATCCCATATGGTCCCCCAAGCCTGCCAGGAGCGATTTCTGAGTTTAGAGCCAAGAGTTACCCCTGAGCGCTACCAGGTGTGGACCCCCCAAAAACAACAACAACAAAAATATTAAGATAATCTCACAGGGACTGAGCAGTGGCGCAAGCAGTAGGCATTTGCCTTGCTGGCGCTAGCCTAGGACTGACAGAGGTTTGATCCCCCAAGCCAGGAGTGATTTCTATGTGCATAACCAGGAGTAACCCCTGAGCATCACTGGATGTGGCCCAAAAACAAAAACAAAAAAAAAGATAATCTTGTAATGTGCATGTATCTGTAGATGTTACAGGTAGAGACAAATGAATAAACATCTCAAAAACTTCAGATTCTTGGTGGCAGGTTTTGAAATGTCTTTGGAAAAGCACATAAATAAGATTAATGAGAATGTTTGTGTTTTCTGCTCAGACTGCTTTGAATTTTCACTGTTGTCCATAGGGTGATTAGCACTTCCACTTAAAGATCTTTCTTGTCTAGTAACTTAATCAAATCCTGATGTAGATTATCTATGAAAAACAATAGTTCATGAGGATCTTGTTGATTGTGCCCAGCAAAATGGCCATAAGTAGACCAATAGCTTTTTTAAAAGCTTTTAGGATTAACTGTGCCCCAAAATGGGCTTTCGTGCCATCCTGGTAATGACCTGAAATAAAACTTCTTCTTGTCTGCAATGTGGACTTCCTTAAGTATCCTCCTAGGATCTCTGTGGATTACCATGTGACTCTCTGATGGCTTCATAAGATCTTCATAATCCATCAGATCTCTGATCTCTGAATTCTGACTTTGTCATCTTGTCTACAAAGGAAGACTTTTGGAGAACCTTATAGGTACTTTGGGGATTGTGAAATAATCTTGTCTGGAGCCTAAAGTTAGTTCCTGGACACATGTTTTTTGATAAAAACACCCTTTTTTATGTCTAAAATTTTTTTTGTACATTTTTTCCTTTTGATGCGCCTTTGCAAATTGCTGCTTTTGTTTAGTTTTTTCCTTGTCTTTTCAGGGCCTGTTACATATTTTCCATTTTGTTTTTATTTTTTAAAGACTTAAAAAAAAGGGGGAATTATGAGGTAAATGTGGAGACTTTTGATATATTTACCATTTTTATCTGTGTTCTCTCTGCCTGTCTTTTCCCTTCCTCCTGGGGGGAGGGGTTTGCCTGGTACTAAATAAATGGGAGGCAGAATTGCTAGAGAGGGGGCTTTTTTTCCCTCTAGGCTTGCAGTTCCACATGAGGACTGCTGGCTTGTGGGTGAACAGCTTGTAATGTGAGTTTCTTGCCTCTTATAACCTTTATATTTGTGTGAAATATTTATTGCGGACTATTACAACTGGAACAGCATCTCCTATCCTTTCCGGATAGGGAATATGGGATTTCTATTCCCCCCCTTGGGGGCAGTGGACTTTCCAGACAGTCCCCCAATAGTTGGGAAACTTGCCCTGTATGCAGCCAACCCGGGTTTAATCCCCATCCCATATGGACCCCTGAGCCAGCCAGGAGTTAAGTCCTAAGCATCACTGGGTATGGTCCGAAGACCCCCATCCCAAAAACTTTCTATGAGAAATACACATTTTTTGGAGGGGCTCTCAGGACTTACTCCTGGCTTTATACTCAAAAATTACTCCTGGTAGAGCTCAGGGGACCATATGGGGACTCCAAGGATAGAACCCAGGAAGGCCGTGTGCAAGGCAAATACCATACCCATTCTATCCAGTCCAAAAAAACATTTTTAAGATCTAAGAAAGTATGTTTAGGTTCACAGGGACAGTGAAGGGGCCTGAGAGTGACACTGGATTATACATTCCAATGTTTCATAGGCTGAGTGCTCAGACAATCACTGGTGCAAGCACTGCAATTTAAGGAGTAAAAGACACTCCCCCAACCAATAAAGCAGAAGCACAGTGTGGGAGTCCTGCAGCCTAAAGGGTCACTGTGAGTACTGCTTAAAATATGTGTGAGCATCAAGCCAGGCTTAAAAGCAGCCTATCACTGCAGATACTGTTAACAACAATAAAGCAAGGGGCTGGAGAGATAGTACAGCAACTAAGGCATTTGCCCTGCAAGCGGCCAACACAGGATAGACCCTGGTTCTAATCCCGGTATCCCATATGGTCCCCCGAGCCTGTCAGGATTGACTTCTGAGCACAGAGCCAGGAGTAACCCCTGAGCGCCGCCGGGTGTGACCCAAAAACCTAAAAAACAACAACAACAACAAAAAAAAGGAGCCGGAGAGATAGCATGGAGGTAGAGCATTTGCCTTGCATGCAGAAGGTCAGCGGTTCAAATCCCGGCATCCCATATGGTCCCTGAGCCTGCCAGAAGTGACTTCTGAGCATAAAGCCAGGAATAACCCCTGAGAGCGGCCGGGTGTGACCCCCCCCCAAAGAAAACAAACAAATATAAAAAAACCAACAACAACAATAATGCAAGGGGTAGAGAAGAAACGATGCAAAGTGAATAAAGGTTGTTTTTTATGATTTAGGTATATTAAAAAATCCCAACACTTCAGTGTGAAATTTTTTCTGATTAACAATAGCATAAATGTTTATATGTCTCAAGGTAAATGTTTTTGTTTTGTTTTGTTTTGGTTTTTGGTTTTTTCGGGCCACACCTGTTTGATGCTCAGGGGTTACTCCTGGCTAAGCGCTCAGAAATTGCCCCTGGCTTGGGGGGACCATATGGGCCGCTGGGGGATCAAACCGCGGTCCTTCCTTGGCTAGCGCTTGCAAGGCAGACACCTTACCTCTAGTGCCACCTGGCTGGCCCCTCAAGGTAAATGTTAATTAGTGAAACTTAATTTTCCTGAAGAAAAAAAAAATGTTTTTGCAGTATCATAGACTGTGCCCAAGGCGCCCTACTGTTGACCCACATTCCAACCTGAAAAACTTCTCACTTAACAGTTTTAGCAGCAAACATTTGGCCCTTTGATCTGACCTCTTTCAGAAGTTAGTCTCAGATTATGTTTGGGAGTATCATATTTTCTGTAAAAGCAATTAAATATAAAACCTATTTAGATGGAGTATTGATTTAATGCTTATTAAGCAATTTAATACTGCATCTGTTTAAGTTCTTTACCTGCATTGTCTTATTTGTTATGAACAGTCACATAAAATTTGCATTATACCTTATAAATGTCCCATTTATAGACTTAAAAAAAAATCAAATCTTCCAAAGAAAGAAACATTTATCTTGCTTAGGGTATTCAAGTGGAAAAGTCAGGATTCAAATCCAGGCTCTAGCTGCCAATCACTTGAGACACGGAATGCTAAACACTGGCCCTTACAGATAACAAAACCCTTAACTTCTGAAAGAATGTTTAAATTACTTTTGAAAAAAAAATTAATTGAAACAGCACTGCATTATAATATCAAACAAGTTTCAGGTATTATAAATTCGTTTCTAGGTACAGAATGCACTCTATGAGAAAAAATTCACCAAGGCAGACTATCCTTTTATTGTTATTGTTTTTTTGGGCCACACCCAGAATCGCTCAGGGGTTACTCCTGGCTCTGTGTTCAGAAATCAAACCCAGATCAACTGCATGCAAGGCAAATGCTCTACCTGCTGTGCTATTGCTCTGGTTCAGACAGACTACTCTTAAAACAAGATAATGAGGGGCCGGGTGGTGGCGCTAAAGGTAAGGTGCCTGCCTTGCCTGCGCTAGACTTGGACGGACCTCGGTTCGATCCCCCGGTGTCCCATATAGTCCCCCAAGACAGGAGCAACTCCTGAGCCTTACAGGGTGTGGACCAAAAAAAAAAACAAGATAATGAGTCTTCTGAAAGTGAACTAGTAAAACTGATCTCTCGGGGCTGGAGAGGTGGCGCTAGAGGTAGGGTGCCTGCCTTGCAAACGCTAGCCAAGGAAGGACCACAGTTCTATCCCCCAGCGTCCCATATGGTCCCCCAAGCCAGGGGCAATTTCTGAGCGCTTAGCCAGGAGTAACCCCTAGGCATCAAACAGGTGTGCCCCCCCCCAAAAAAACTGATCTCTCATCATATAATTAAACAATCAGCATTTAATGAAGGTAATGAGGCAGCAGGGCAACTTCCTTTTATTTCTGTTCTCTCAGGGACAAGAATAATACAAGGAACAATTCAAGATTTGTAAGTAACTTAATTTTTCAGATTTGAAAGTAACTTATACCCTAATTAATATAAAATTAGTTCTCTAGAAGGGCTTTCAAAAAAGAACTGATCAGAACCCCAAGTCCTTAAATTCAACGTGGATGATTCACTTTCAGGTTTTATTCAAAATTAGAAGTTGTAAAGTCAAAAGAAACATTGAGACCAGACAAATAGTACAATGATTAAGACAGGGGTCTTGTGAGATGCTTGCCTTTTACTAAGGTTCTAATCCTGGCAACCTTTATGGTTCCAAGAACTGCTCTAAAAGGCAGGAGTAACCCTGAGACACCAGGTGTGACCCCCCCCAAAAAAAAAACCCAAACAAAAAAGGACACTGTTCTCCTGGCTCCATCTCTCCGGCTCAGGACACTGTTCTTGTGCACAGCTAATTTTGGCTCCATCCTGGGCAACTCCAAGAGTGGTCCCTAGGGTCGTTGAGATAGCATGGAGGTAAGGCGTTTTGCCTTGCATGCAGAAGGATGGTGGTTCAAATCCCGGCATCCCATAGGGTCCCCTGTGCCTCCCAGGAGCGATTTCTGAGTGTAGAGCCAGGAGTAACCCCTGAGCGCTACCGGGTGTGACCCAAAAACCAAGAAAAAAAAAAAAAAACAAGGGCTGGGAGAGATAGCACAGTGGCGTTTGCCTTGCAAGCAGCCAATCCAGAACCTAAGGTGGTTGGTTCAAATCCCGGTGTCCCATATGGTCCCCGTGCCTGCCAGGAGTTATTTCTGAGTAGACAGCCAGGAGTAACCCCTGAGCACCGCCGGGTGTGACCCAAAAAACAAAAAAACAAAAAACAAAAACAAAAAAAAAACCCAAGAGTGGTCCCTGAGCAGAGTGCCCAGAGCACAATCGGATATTTAAAAAAAAAAAATTATACTTCACACTGGCAGACTGAAGATAGGGAGAATTTAACAGAAACCTACTTTATCTTTAGCTATATAAACAAGATCTCTTTTCTTCAAAAAAAATATAGCATGAATTTTAAAGTTTCTTAGCTGTCTTAACAAGTTTTACATTGCTTTGAAAGAGTATAATTGAAAAGAAATATAAATCACTGTTTTCAATGTCTATATGGAAACCCACCTATTGTAAAGAATAGAAAGTATAAGAACCACCATTCATTCCTTTAGTAGGTAACTCACCTAAAAACCTACTGTTTTTATGAATCTGGTTTTGCAAGGTTAGCACTAAATATCACAAAGTCCAGGAGACTGAGTAAGTCTTTGAATAAAGGTAAATCAGGAACCAAGGCCCAAGGGAAGCAGAACATCTTGGAACTTTTATCACCTGAATGCAGCATGGACTGACATCATCAGATCAAGTATCAGGCTCCCACATTCCCACAGGATAACTAACAGGATCTCCCATAAAGAATAACTAGTATTACCAAATGATCACAATACTGACGCTCAGTACTTATTCATTTAGAGAATAATGAACCATTTAGCAAAAACACAAAATGGACTTAGGTCAACCTCCTTCACCAGAATCTGGAATCAGATTTAAGACCTACATATCTGGGCCCGGAGAGATAGCACAGGGGCGTTGCCTTGCAAGCAGCCGATCCAGGACCAAAGGTGGTTGGTTCGAATCCGGGTGTCCCATATGGTCCCCCGTGCCTGCCAGGAGCTATTTCTGAGCAGACAGCCAGGAGTAAGCCCTGAGCATCGCCAGGTGTGGCCCAAAAACAAAAAAAAAAAAAAAAAAAAAAAAGACCTACATATCTTACAAGACACATTTTTTTTTAGGTTTCTTTTTTTATAATGTGAATGTAAATCAATGTCCTTTGAACACGATAATTATTGCCAAGAGATTTAGGACCAGAGACAGCACAATGGGTAGGGCACTTGCCTTGCCCACTGGCCAACTAAATTCAATCCCCAGCATCCTATATGGGTCCCTGTGCCCATCAGAATTAAGTGCCAGGAGTAAGCCCAGAGCGCTGCCAGGTGTGGCCCCCTAAACCACAGTCAAAATTGAAACAAAAAAAGTCAAAAGAATTAAAAGAGGGCCCGGAGAGATAGCCGCCTTGCAAGCAGCCAGTACAGGACCAAAGGTGGTTGGTTCGAATCCCGGTGTCCCATATGGACCCCTGTGCCTGCCAGGAGCTATTTCTGAGCAGACAGCCAGGAGTAACCCCTGAGCACCGCCGGGTGTCTCCCAAAAACCAAAAATAAATAAATAAATAAATAAATAAATAAATAAATAAATAAATAAATAAATAAAAGAGATGCCTGAGGTCAATGTCGGTAACATTCAAGTACATTAGCAAAGCTTTTCACATCTATTCTCATTCTCTCTCTCCCCGCACTCACCCCCTTGACGCGCACACACACACACACACAACTGACTACCTACACAGCACAAAGTGTGTTTTCCAAATACCACTGAGCTTCTGGCAAATCAGACAAGTTCTAACCTGCTTTAAAAATTACTAGTCACACGGTCTTCCTCCCCAATCTGACTTTATTTAACCTGATTCTCTCTTGGATAGCCCTACCCAAACAAAACAAAACAAAACAAAACAACAAACAACAACACCCAAAGCGAATTCTTGCTATTTCAATATCCTGCCGACTTACAAGAGCGGAAGAGTTAGAACAGTGGAGGAAAGGGGAAAAAAAAGTGACGTGCATAAGAAACAACTTTGATCCAAAACACAACTCGGCTCGGTGGAATCCTAAGGGGCTTACTAGCCATTCGCATTCACCTTTACGGAGGGGTGAGAGAAGAAAAGCAAGCGGCGCTGAGATTAATCTTAATCAATGGGCTTTGGTTGATTTTTCTTTTTCCTACGAAGAAGCAAAGCACGCCTAGAGAACCCACACCCATTGTGAGGGCAGGAACCGGGGCAGAGAGACGGGCAGAGGCCTTGGAGGCCCCAGACTGGCGATGGCCATCTCCTCCCTCCCCGGGTGAGGGTCTCTAGTCTTGGCGGAACGAACTGTGCGAGTGTGTGCGGTGTGCCCGGGCGGGCTCTCCAAAAAAGCCAAACCTGAGGCCGGAGAGACAGCACGTTTTGCCTTGCGTGCAGAAGGCCAGTGGTTCGAATCCCGGCATCCCATGTGGTCCCCCGAGCCTGCCAGGCAGTGATTTCTGAGCGTAGAGCCTGGAGGCACCCCTAATTGAGCGCTGCTGGGTGGGACCCAAAAGCCAGAGAAGAAAAAAAAAAATCAAACATGGTGAAAAGAAGAAAAGAAAAGAAAAGAAAAGAAAAGAAAAGAAAAGAAAAGAAGAGAAAAGAAAAGAAAAGAAGAAAAGGAAGGCCAGCAGCAACTAAGTTACCTAAAGCACAAACCAACGTCCGGGCTGCGGCGCCAAGTGGGATGGCGAGGAGCACCCCAAGAGGTGTCCGGTGCCCCGGAGGCTTCCCCGAAGGAAAGGGAAATAAATGCAAAGGCAGAGGCGCTCCAAAGCCCCCTGGGACTCCGGGGCAAAGTGGGGCGACGGCGCGGAGAAGCGGGGGGCCGAGTGAGGTGGGAAGAGGAAGAGGCGCGCGGGGGACGGAAGAGGGAGGCGAGGCGAGGCGAGGCGTGGCTGCAGCCACGGAGCCCGGGGCCGGCGGGGCTTTGGGGGCGACGGGGACCCCGCAGCAGCCCGTCGACGCGGCCTGGGCGCCCGGGCGAGGCGAGGCGAGGCGAGGCAGGCGAGGGCCTGCGGGAGGACAATGAGCCGCCGCCCTTCCCTGCCCTGGCCCGGCCCGATCCGGCCCGCAGCGGCCGCAGGTGGCGGCGGGGCCGGGCCGGGCCTTGACGGGCGAGGCGGGCGGAAGGAGCGTCCGCCCCGGCTTGCACTCACCGTGCCCGGCAGAGGGAAGGTCCCGCTCGGCTCGGCCCGGCCAGGCGCCTCCGTCCCAGCGCTTCGGGCTCCGGGGACGCGCGCGGACAGCGACGGGAGGAGAAGCGGCGCCGGACGCGACGCGGCGAGCCCCAGCCAGGGTCCCGAGACGGAGGGCGGGCGAGCTGTCGGGCGGGAGGCAGGGCAGCAGCCTTCGGCAATGGCGACCGGCCGGGCCCGAGGGGAAGCGGAACCACCGCCGCCGCCGCGCGTGGCCAAACCCCGGGGGCGGGCGGGGACACGCCCCCGACGGGCGCTTCCTGGCCCCGCCCACCAATGGGGCCGGGCCGCGCCGCGCGGGGCGTGCCGGGAGTTGTAGTTTTCAAGGGGCCTCGCGCGTTCCCGGCTCAACGAGGCTTTGTCTCTCCCGGCGCGTCTGTCTGTCTTTTCGGCCCAACCAGGATGCTGAAAGAGGAATGCGGCTGTTAGGCGAAGCTGCCAGCCACAGAAGGGGTTTTTGTTTGGTTGGCTGGTTTTGGTTTTTGGTCGCATCCGGTACTCCTGGCTCTGTGCTCAGAAATCAGCCCCGGCATGCACAAGGGACCCTATGGGATGCTGGGATTCGAACCATCGCCCTTCTACATGCAAGGCAAAAGCCTTACCTCCATGCTATCTCTCCGGCCTCTCCGGCGCCAGAAGGGTTTTTTTTTTTTTTCCCCCTTATGATTCATCCATTATCCATTGTGGATTTTTTTGTTTTGTTTTTGACAGAAAACATTTTATTTCATTTTGGGTTCTGAAGAATCACACATTCAGCTTCAATGCAATGCTCACACACACTTTGAGGGCGCAGCTGGAAATTGCTGTAGTGCCAGAGATCACAGCAGAGCTATTCGGCAGAAAAAGCAGGGTTGTCGTGACAGTGTCGTGACAGTGGGGCATGCAGTAGCACTGGGGATTGATACTTACATAGCAGACCCCTTAGCCACTGAGTAGCCTACCTGGTCTATGAGCTCTTTATTTTGCTTTTTCTTTTATTATTAGTCACTGTGATTTGCATTTTACACTTCAATCCATGGCAGGAATTCATGCATATAACATTCGGACACCAGACCCACTATTATAGTGGTCATATCACTCCAATCTCCTGTCCACTTCACCCAATCATCTTCATTCCACTCCTCTAATCTCACTGCTCTGGTATGCTTTGCTCTATACAAGCAAAGCTTAGATTCTGTTTAGATTTTCTTTCTTTCTTTTTTTTATTGGTTTTGGGGTCACACCTGGCAGTACTCAGAGGTTACTCCTGGTTCTGTGCTCAGAAATTACTCCTGGCAGGCTTGGGGTACCATATGGGATGCCAGGATTCAAACTACTGTCAGTCCTGGATCGGCTGCGTGCAAGGCAAACCACTCTACCACTGTGCTTATCTCTCTGGCCCTGATTCTTTTGCTTTTTGATGTTTCCATGCTGTGGGTTATAATACACATGAGAGAGCATTCTATATGTATCTCTCCTCCCTGGCTAACATTTAGCATGATACCCTCCAGTTCCATCCACATAGAAGCGAATTACATAATTTTCTATTATCTTATAGCTGAGTAGATTCCATTGTGTATATATAGCAGGGTTTTTTTTTTTATCCAGCCATGTGTTTTCACCTACAAGCCTACATATTTATGGCTGTTTTACTGCATAATCCCACCTCATTGCAAATTAAGAGCTGATTTATCCATAGAGGAGTCATCAATCAGTGTTTAAATGTATAGCAAAAACTGCTCAGGTATAAGGAATGCAAGGGCAAATGTTTTCTGTGTATACAAATATTAAAGCAGTAATTAAATTTACCTTGAGTAATTTTTTTTGTTTGTTTTTGGGTCACACCCGGCAGTGCTCAGGGGTTATTCCTGGCTCCAGGCTCAGAAATTGCTCCTGGCAGGTATGGGGGACCATATGGGACTCCGGGATTTGAACCGATGACCTCCTGCATGAAAGGCAAACGCCTGGGCCCGGAGAGATAGCACAGCGGTGTTTGCCTTGCAAGCAGCCAATCCAGGACCAAAGGTAGTTGGTTCGAATCCCGGTGTCCCATATGGTCCCCTGTGCCTGCCAGGAGCTATTTCTGGGCAGACAGCCAGGAGTAACCCCTGAGCATTGCCGGGTGTGGTCCAAAAAGAAAGGCAAACACCAGCCCTCCTTGAGTAATTTTTACCTCATATATGAGTATGAGGTAAAACTGCAGAAAATTGATAGGGTAGCCAGATAAGACCTTTGTGAATGTGTCTAAATTTAGAGGTCGCATCATGCAGTAATAGGAATCAATTCTAAGGTCCTATGCTCCAGCCTTTTACACCACCTCTCCAGCCTCTAGAGATGAGGAAGTGACAAAACAAAGATTCACAAGAAGTATACAAGGTAAACCATTGCAGAAAACAGAAGGAGGAAGCCTACGGCTTGCTTTGATCACTTTACAGGGATTATGTAGCTGGCACATGTTTTTTTATTTTTTAAAGGTGGCGGGCCAGATAGTATGGAGGTAAGGCATTTGCCTTGCATGCAGAAGGACGGCAGTTTGAATCCCAGCATCCCATATGGTCCTCCAAGCCTCCCAGGAGTGATTTCTGAGCATAGAGCCAGAAGTAACCCCTGAGCGCTACTGAGTATGACCCAAAAAACAAAACAAAACAAAAAGGTGGAGTGATATGTATCATGAAGGATTTTATTATTGTTGTTCAGATAATATGGCTATGAAAGTGTTAACTCATGAAAGATTTTTTTAACATCATTGTATGGAGTTTATTAGTATGAAAAAATAATAAAAAGGAATTCATACTTATTCTAAGAACTACTTTAGAATTTTAAGAATGTTCTCTGATTTATACTTTTATTTATTTATTTATTTATTTATTTATTTATTTTTGGGCCACACCCGGCGTTGCTCAGGGGTTACTCCTGGCTATCTGCTCAGAAATAGCTCCTGGCAGGCATGAGGGACCATATGGGACATCGAGATTCGAACCAATCACCTTTGGTCCTGGATCGGCTGCTTGCAAGGCAAACGCCACTGTGCTATCTCTCAGGGCCCTGATTTATACTTTTAAAATGAGATTGTTTGTTTGTTTGTTTGTTTGTTTGTTTTGGCCACTCTTAGCATTGCTTAGTGGTTGCTCCTGGCTCTGTGTTCAGGGACCACTCCTGGTGGGCTAAGGAGACTATCTGGAAATCAGGAGAGTGTGCAAGGCAAACACCCTGTTCACTGTACTATCACTCTAGCTCCTAAAAGGATTAAACTATTTTTGTTTTTGTTTTTGGGTCACACCCAGCAGCGCTCAGGGGTTACTCCAGGCTCTACACTCAGAAATCGCTCCTGACAGGCTCAGGGACCATATGGGATGCCGGGATTCGAATTACTGTCCTTCTGTATGAAAGGCAAACACCCTACCTCCATGCTATCTCTCCGGTTCCTGATTAAACTACTGTATACAGAATGGAGTATATAGACATGCAAAAGTAGAAGGGAAGTGAACGAATTCTGCAGTAATTATGATTGGTATTAAGGAGAAAGTAATGGAAATTAGTAATCAAACAGTGCTTATTTACAGGAGTAGATTAAAAAAAAAAAACATGGGGCTGGAGAGATAGCATGGTGGTAAGGCATTTGCCTTTCATGCAGAAGGTCATCGATTCGAATCCCAGCGTCCCATATGGTCCCCCGTGCCTGCCAGGAGGAATTTCTGAGCATGGAGCCAGGAGTAATCCCTGAGCATTGCCAGGTGTGACCCAAACCCCCCCCCCCCAAAAAAAAAACATAAAAAAAACTATATCAGGGCCCGGAGAGATAGCACAGCGGCGTTTGCCTTGCAAGCAGCCGATCCAGGACCAAAGGTGGTTGGTTCGAATCCCGGTGTCCCATATGGTTCCCTGTGCCTGCCAGGAGCTATTTCTGAGCAGACAGCCAGGAGTAACCCCTGAGCACTGCCGGGAGTGACCCAAAAACAACAACAAAAAAAAAAACTATATCAGACCACAGTAGAAAAAAATTAAGGAGTAATACAGCACAATATTAGATATGGTTCCATTATTAAAAGACACATAAGGGGCTGGTGAGGTGGCACTAGAGGTAAGGTGTCTGCCTTGCAAGCACTAGCCAAGGAAGGACCGCAGTTCAATCCTCCGGCGTCCCATATGGTTCCCCCAAGCCATGGGCGATTTCTGAGCGCTTAGCCAGGAGTAACCCCTGAGCATCAAATGTGTGTGGCCCAAACAAACAAACAAACAAACAAAAAGAAACAAAAATGTTGGATTAAGTATTGCATTCAGTCAAAGATATAACGAAGTTTTTAAGAAAGAAGTGGAAGTAAATTTGCTTGTCTTTCAAGTGCCACAACTCAAAAGACAGGACAGGAAACCAGAGTGGTAAACTGGATGATGAAGTCATGATTGTGCGGTGGGTAATACCCATCTTAGGCACCTCCATGTATCTATTGGTTGCACAGGAGACAAAAGATCAAAGACAAATCCTTGGACCAGTACAAGGAAGTGGAACTGTATTTCTACATAAGATTAGGTAACCTAAAGAGCTATTCTCCTGTAAAATAGAGTGGGGGTGAAGGAGGTAGAAATCCTCTACACCAGCCCAGGAGATAATAACATTTATTTTTTTTTATTTATTTATTTATTTTTGGTTCTTCAGGCCACACCCGTTTGATGCTTAGGGGTTACTCCTGGCTAAGCGCTCAGAAATTGCCCCTGGCTTGGGGGGACCATATGGGACACTGGGGGATCAAACCATGGTCCTCCCTTGGCTACCGCTTGCAAGGCAGACACCTTACCTCCAGCGCCACTTCACTGGCTCCAAAACATTTATATTTTAGCATACATTTAGTATAAACAGGGATAGTTTTCCTCTTAGAATTCATAGCCACAATTTTTTCTTCACCTAAGAATGTGAACATTCGGGACCGGAGAGATAACATAGAGGTAAGGCGTTTGCCTTTCATGCAGGAGGTCATCGGTTCAAACCCTGGCATCCCATATGGTCCCCCGTGCCTGCCAGGAGCAATTTCTGAGCCTGGAGCCAGGAGTAACCCCTGAGCACTGTAGAGTGTGACCCAAAACACACACACACACACACACACACACAAGAATGTGAACATTCAATGCTGCAGCAATAGTACAGCGAGTAGGTAAGGGACTTGCTTTGCAAGTAGCCAACCCAGGTTCAATTCCTGGCATCCCATATGGTCCCCTGAGCACCATCCAGAGTGATTCCTGAGTGCAGAGCCAGGAATAATCCTTGAGCACTATCAGGTGTGGGGAGGGAAAAGAAAACAAACAAAATAGAATGTGAACATTCAAAAATCACAGTACCTGCACTGTCTGAGAAATCTCAAGTCAAGGGAAAGGTCCTAAAAGAAAGGAGATGTAGGATGTGAGGGAGATCTGGCTGTGACATCTGTCACCCCATTGATCGCCAGGATTGATTCGGCTGATCTGGCTGGCTAGGCGGGTATCCCCTTCCTCCCTCACCGCTCCATGTGCGTTTCTCCCGAAGCTGCGTGCTTGGTCGAAGAGGATGGCCTTCCCCGAATAGAGACGGACCGTTCTTTGGTCGAGGGTATAGAACCCCCAAATAAGCTCTCAAGAAAGGAAATATAGCTCAGCAGTAGAGCTCCTGCCTTGCATGTGTGAGGCCCAGCTTTCAATCCCTAGCATCTCAAAAGAGGAAAAGAATACAGTGGTCTGTGAATACTAGGGCAAATCCTCACTCCACAAATGTGTAAAAAGATGTCCATGAATAGGATTACAAACTAAGTATGAGTGGCATGGTTGTTGCCATGTACAGGGCCAACCTGGGTTCAGTCCCCAACATCTCACGTGGTCCTGTGAGCACCGCCCAGAGTGATCCCGAGTAGAGAGCCAAGGGTAAGCCCTGAACATAGCTGGGTATGGCCCCAAGTCAAAAAATAAATAAGTAACCAAATGTAATTAGAATACACCTGTATAAGTCACTGTGAGTGAATCAAAGCAAACCATTCAACAAAGATGAAGCCCAGGGGTGAGGATGGGGGATGGAAAAATTAGAGAAGGGAACATTAGAACAATAAAAGAAGGGAAATGTACCTGCCAGAGACAGGCTGGGGGCAAGAAGAAAACTGAAGATACTGGTGGAGAGTAGTAGACACTGGTGAAGGGATGGGTGTTGGAATGTTGTACTTCTGCAACTTAATCACAAATATCTTTGTGACTTAATAATCCATGGTGATTCAATAAATTATAAATGATTTTTTTTTTTTTTTGGTTTTTGGGCCACACCCGGCGTTGCTCAGGGGTGACTCCTGGCTGTCTGCTCAGAAATAGCTCCTGGCAGGCACGGGGGACCATATGGGACACCAGGATTCGAACCAACCACCTTTGGTTCTGCATCGGCTGCTTGCAAGGCAAACGCCGCTGTGCTATCTCTCCGGGCCCCAAATTATAAATGATTTTTAAGAAAATTTAAAAGGGCCCGGAGAGATAGCACAGCGGCGTTTGCCTTGCAAGCAGCTGATCTAGGACCAAAGGCAGTTGGTTCGAATCCCGGTGCCCCATATGGTCCCCCGTGCCTGCCAGGAGCTATTACTGAGCAGATAGCCAGGAGTAACCCCTTAGCACCACCGGGTGTGACCCAAAAACCAAAAAAAAAAAAAAAAAAAAAAAGAAAATTTAAAAAAGAGGGCCCGAGAGATAGCACAGTGGTAAGGTGTTTGCCTTGTACATAGCCAATACAGGACAGATAGGTTCGAATTCCGGCATCCCATATGGTCCCCCAAGCCTACCAGGAGTGTCTTCTGAGTGCTGAGCCAGGAGTAACCTGGAGAGCTGCTGAGTGTGACTCAAAAGCCAAAAAAGAAAAAAAGATGAACTCTGGAACTTTAGCTATCAAAATGATTGATCACAGAATATAAAGTAGGTTCATGGGGCCAGAGATAGTACCTGCTTACCTTGCATATGGCAGACTTTGGTTCCATCTCCAGCACTGCATATGGTAACCCACGTACTGCCACAAGTGATTCCTGACAGGAGTAAACCTGGAGCACATCCAGGTGTGGCCCCCAAGTAAGTTCATTACAATTATTAAAAATTAGTAGGGGGGCCGGGCGGTGGCGCTAGAGGTAAGGTGCCTGCCTTGCCTGCGCTAGCCTTGGACGGACGCGGTTCGATCCCCCAGCATCCCATATGGCCCCCCAAGCCAGGAGCGACTTCTGCGCGTATAGCCAGGAGTAACCCCTGAGCGTCACCGGTGTGGCCCAAAAACCAAAAAAAAAAAAAAAAAAAAAAATTAGTAGGAAGGAGGTGGGATAAGATATTGGGTTTTGGACCCGGAGATAGCACAGCAGCGTTTGCCTTGCAAGCAGCTGATCCAGGACCTAAGGTGGTTGGTTCGAATCCCGGTGTCCCATATGGTCCCCCGTGCCTGCCAGGAGCTATTTCTGAGTAGACAGCCAGGAGTAACCCCTGAGCATCGCCGGGTGTGGCCCAAAAAACAAACAAACAAACAAAAAAAGATATTGGGTTTGGGACCGGAGAGATGGCATGGAGGTAAGGCGTTTGCCTTTCATGCAGAAGGACAGTGGTTCGAATCCTGGCATCCCATATGGTCCTCCGTGCCTGCCAGGGGTGATTTCTGAGCATAGAGCCAGGAGTAACCCCTGAGCGCTGTTGGGTGTGACCTACACATCAAAAAAAAAAAAAAAAAAAACATTGGGTTTATTTATTAATTTAAATGAACAAGCATCTTTGTAAAAGAAAGCTAATTAGTTGGGATTAAACTGCACCTTAGATACATTAAGGAGAAAATCAGAAAACTGGTAGGTGATCTATCCAAATTACTCAGAGCCTGGAAATAAGGATATGTGAAGAAAAAAATTGAGAGATGGTACTAAACTGTGATGATCTCCTTACGCTCAATGATGAGAATTCCAACAGAGAGAAACAAAGCAAAGGAGCAATAAATGATGACAATCGTTAAAAATTTTCCAAAATTTATTAAAGACAAAATCTTCAGATTCCAGAGCAAATCAGAGCAAATCTCAGCCAGGATACATAAACCTTAAGCAAAATTGCAGTATAGCATAAAGCAACCAGAAAGAAAAGACAAGCCCTACAAAGAAACAATGTTTTCTAACTCTCACTGTTCCAGCACCACCTTTAGATGAGGTGGCTTTTATCTTATTTACAGACAAAAGAACATAGCATAGGGCTGGATAGACAATACTGACCTTTTATCCAGCTGATTTGAATTTTATATACTTCAAATCCCTAGCAACGTGGAGATGTAATGAAGTTCCTTGTCAGCAGATGTTGTGAAGATAAGTAAACAAATATAAATGTCTAGCATGTAGTTGGCCTCCTTTTCTTCACATGCTCATCTTCCTTTTGGAGAATATTCTTTGTATTCAATGCTACTGACACATAGTGATCAAACTCTTGAGAATCTGGGATGTGAAAACTACAGGAGTCAAAATTGTGGTTCCAGCACACCAGGCAGAAATTTTGAGTTGTGGGCCCGGAGAGATAGCACAGCGGCCTTTGCCTTGCAAGCGGCTGATCCAGGACCAAAGGTGGTTGGTTCGAATCCCGGTGTCCCATATGGTCCCCCGTGCCTGCCAGGAGCTATTTCTGAGCAGACAGCCAGGAGTAACCCCTGAGCAATGCCGGGTGTGACCCAAAAACCAAAAAAAAAAAAAAAGAAATTTTGAGTTGTGACTGATGCAAGTATAATGAAAATTGCTGATAACAGGGGCAGTTGAGTGTAGTTTGAGAGGCTGGGAATTGAGAAATGTAAGACAACCAGTGTTTGAACTTCTTGGTCACACCAATGCTATTAGGAGAGTGAAATTTTCACCATTTCATACTTCTGTGCTGGCCTCATGTTCCTATGCTTTTACTATAAAATTCTGGAACTTTTTTAAAATTAATATCTTTATTTAAACACCTTGATTACAAACATTATTGCAGTTGGGTTTCAGTCATGTAAAATCAACCCCCTTCACCAGTGCAACATTCCCATCACCAATATCCCCAAATCCCCCTCCTCCCTACCCCACCGACACCTGTACTTGAGACAGGCTTTCTACTTCCCTCATTCATTCACATTGTTAGGATAGTTCTCAATTTAGTTATTTCTCTAACTGCACTCATCACTCTTTGTGGTTAACTTCATGTCTTGAGCTGGACCTTCCAGCTCTCCTCTCTTGTCTCTGTGTGACTCTGGAACTTTTCAAAACCTGACCCTCGTCTTGAAATAATGGAGCATCATAAAAACTTCACTTGTGGTTTAGATCTAAGTCTTCAGAGTCCTACTCAGGTAACTGTTTTGGGGATGAAATAATAAAGATATATGATCCTTTTAGTCTTGCTATGCCTGCTTAAGTTATCTTCTAGTGGTCATAAATAATATATTGGCTGAAGAACTGATTTATAGGAAATAAATCAATAACATTGACATGCTTTTCTATGCTATATAAGTTACAGGTTTTTAGATTTTACTCTGCAACAAAGACTGCTTACTTTTGGGGCTGGGAAGGTGGTGCTAGAGGTAAGGTGTCTGCCTTGCAAGCGGTTCGATCCCCCAGCATCCCATATGGTCCCCCCAAGCCAGGGACAATTTATGAGTTGCATAGCCAGGAGTAACCCCTGAGCGTCAAACGAGTGTGGCCCAAAAACCAAAAAAAAAAAAAAAAAAAAAAAAAAGACTGCTTACTTTTAACCATGGTACATAAGCCGAACTTCTTAAGAATCTAAGAAATTGGGCCCGGAGAGATAGCACAGCGGTGTTTGCCTTGCAAACAGCCGATCCAGGACCAAAGGTGGTTGGTTCGAATCCCGGTGTCCCATATGGTTCCCCCGTGCCTGCCAGGAGCTATTTCTGAGCAGACAGCCAGGAGTAACCCCTGAGCACTGCCGGGTGTGACCCAAAAAAAAAAAAACCAAAAAAAAAAAAAAAAAAAAGAATCTAAGAAATTATTGATGTTATATCTTGTAGCTATTAAATGTAATCTTTGTATTGTTAAATAAATGAAACTATAAAAGATCTGAAGTTTGAAGCCAGTGTGGTGGTGCAAGGGGTAAGGCGTCTGCCTTGCTTGAGCTAGCCTAGGACTGACCAAAGTTCGATCCCCCTGCCTCCATTATGGTCCGCCAAGCCAGGAGTGATTTCTGAGCACATAGCCAGGAGTAACCTCTGGGCATCACCAGGTGTGGCCCCAAAACAAAGAAAAACAAAAACAAAACAAAATAAAGACCTGAAGTTTATATAGTGATATATCAAATTTGGCAGCAAATGTGATCTCTAGTGCACAATATGGAAAAACCTTAGGTACCATCAGGTTGGCCTCAAATTCCTTGAAAAATGGAAGAAGAAAGGAAGGAAGGAAGGGAGGGAAAGAGGGAGGGAGGAAGGAAGGAATAAAAGAAAGAGAAAGAAAAACAAAGAAAGAAAGAAGAGAAAGAGAAAGAAAAAGAAAGGAGAAGAGAAGGAAGAAAAGAAGGAAAGAGAAAAGGAGAGAAAAAGAAAAAGAAAGGAGAGGGAGGGAGGGAAGGAAGGAAGGAGAGAGGAAAGAAAGAAAAGAAAGGAGAAGAGAAGAAAGAAAAGAAGGAAAGAGAAAAGGAGAGAGGAAGAAAGGACGGAAGGAAGGAAGGAGGGAAGGAGGGAGGGAGGGAGGAAGGAAGTGAGGGAGGGAGGGAGGAAGGGAGGGAGGAAGGAAAGAAGGAAGGAAAGAAGAAAGGAAGGAAGGGAGGGAGGGAGAGAGGGAGGGAAGGAGAGAGGGTGGGCGGTGGGGCACGCAGCTGATCCTGGATATACCTGGCATTCCTTATGGTCTCGCAGCCTGCAGGAGTGATTACTGAGAGTAATGCCAGGAGCAACCCCTGAGGGCCGCTGGGTGTGGTCCAAAAAATAAACAAACAAAAAAGAATGGTAGTCAAAAGAACAGTAATTTTCTTTTTCCTTTTCTTTTTTGAACATGCAACCATTTTCTTGTCCATAAACAAGGACAACAAAACCCAAAGAATTATAAAGCTGATTTTAAAACCAAAGCATGTGTTCATTTTTCAAATAACAAAATATAAAGAATTCAATATAAAAACATTCTATTATATCAAATGTAATGTCATCTGTGGGCTAGAGGGATAGTATAGTGAATGGGTAGGGCACTTTAGCCTTCCTGGATCTTAGCCCTGACACTGATATGGTTCCTCCTCTGTACACCAGCAGAAGTGATATCTGAGCACAGAACCAAGAGTAAGCACTAAGCACTGATGGATGTAACTTCCTGCAAAACCACTAAAAACTAATTAGATATTATACATCATAAATTAAGTATATATGTATATACACACGTCATCTGCAACTACTACAAGATGTGAGGTTGGACAGAGAGAAAGCTCAAAGAGCTAGAGTACATGCTTCACTTGCCAGAATGACACAATTCCTTTGGAATGCCAAGAGTGACCTTAAGTACTGAGTTCAGGATATTGCCCCTGAGCTGCCGAATATGGTCTAAAAACCAGTAAAAAAAAATTTTTTTAAAGAGGCTACCTGTATAAATTAATGAATTCTGAATCACATATCTATCTACAATTTTTTTTTGTTTTTTGGCCACACCCGGCAGTGCTCAGGGGTTACTCCTGGCTGTCTGCTCAGAAATAGCTCCTGGCAGGCACGGGGCACCATATGGGACACCGGGATTCGAACCAACCACCTTTGGTCCTGGATCGGCTGCTTGCAAGGCAAACGCCACTGTGCTATCTCTCCGGGCCCTTATCTACACTTTTTTTGGGGGCTTTTGTGTCACACCTGGCATCACTCAAGGGTTACATGGGCTTTATGCTCAGAAATCAACCCTAGCAGGCACGGGGACCACATGGAATGCCAGGATTCGAACCACAGTCCTTCTGCATGCAAGGCAAACGCTCTGCCTCCATGCTATCTCTCCGGCCTCCTCTATCTACAAGTCTAATTATTAACTTAAAAACTTGTTTAAGGGAGGCCAGAGAGATAGGACAGTGGTAGGGCGGTTTGCCTTGCACACAGCCAAACCAGTGGTGAATCCTGGCATCCCAGACAGTGGTTTGAATCCTGGCATCCCATATGCTCCCCCATGCCTGATAGGAGTGACTTTTTAAATTTTTTTAAATTTGGGACCGGAGAGATAGCATGGAGGTAAGGCATTTGCCTTTCATGCAGAAGGTCGTTGGTTCAAATCCCGGCATCCATATGGTCCCCTGTGCCTGCTGGGGGTGGTTTCTGAGCATAGAGCCAGGAGCAACCCCTGAGCACTGACGGGTGTGACTCAAAAACCAAAAAAAAAAAATTTTTTTTTAATTTTTTTTTTGGTTTTTGGGTCACACACGCCAGCACTCAGGAGTCACTCCTGGCTTTACGCTCAGAAATCGCTCCTGGCAGGCTCGGGGGACCATATGGGATGCCAGAATTCAAACCATGGTCCTTCTGCAAGGCAAATACCCTACCTTCATGCTATCTCTCTGCCCCCCCTCCTTTTTTTAATCGTTAAGCACCATGATTATAAGCATGATTGTAGTTGGGTTTCAGTCATAAACAGAACACTCCCCTTCACCAGTGCAACATTCCCACCACCAATGCCCCCTCCTTCCCAGCCCCTGCCTGTATCAGAGTTGGAGACATTCTACTTCTCTCACTCATTAAGATTGTCATGATAAAAAAAAAGAATAAAACGATTAAAAAAAAAACAAAACGATTGTCATGATAGTTGTTAGTGTATTCCCTAACTGCACTCACCGTTCTTTGTGGCAAGCATTATATTGTAAGCCAGTCCTTCCAGCCCTCATCTCTATTGTCTCTGGGCATTATTACAATAATGTCTTTAATTTTTCTTAAAACTATGGGGCGGGCCCGGAGAGATAGCACAGCGGTGTTTGCCTTGCAAGCAGCCGATCCAGGACCAAAGGTGGTTGGTTCGAATCCCGGTGTCCCATAGGGTCCCCCGTGCCTGCCAGGAGCTATTTCTGAGCAGACAGCCAGGAGTAACCCCTGAGCACTGCCGGGTGTGACCCAAAAACCAAAAACAAAAAACAAAACAAAAAAAAAACTATGGGGCCAGAGAGATAGCATGGAGTTAAGGCATTTGCCTTACATGCAGGACGGTGGTTCAAATCCTGGCATTCCATATGATCCCCCAATCCTGCCAGGAGCAATTTCTGAGCATAGAGCCAGGAGTAACCCCTGAGCTCTGCCGGGTATGACCCAAAAACCAAATAACAAAACAAAAAAAAAACCCTATAGATGAGTGAGACTATTCTGTCTCTCTCCATCTGACTTATTTTACTCAGCATCATAGATTCCATGTACATCCATGTATGGGAAATTTTCATGGCTTCATCTCTCCTCATGGCTGCATAATATTCCATTGTGTATATGTACCACAGTTTCTTTAGCCATTCATCTGTTGAAGGGCATCTTGGTTGTTTCCAGAGTCTGGCTATTGTAAATAGCGCTGCAATGAATATAGGTGTGAGGTATTGTACTTTTGTGTTCCTAGAGTATATCCCTAGGAGTGGTATAGCTGGATCATATGGGAGCTCAATTTCCAGTTTTTTAAGGAATCTCCATATTTTTTTCCATAAAGGCTTTTCTAGACAGCATTCCCACCAGCAGTGAATGAGAGTTCCTTTCTCTCCACATGCCCACCAGCACTGATCTTGTTCTTTGTGATGTGTGCCAGTCTCTGTACAGGAGTAATTCTGAGTGCAAAGCCAGAAGTAACCCGAGTGCTGCCAGGTATGACCCCAAAACCAAAATAAAACAAAACTTGTTTAAGGGTCGGAGCAATAGCAAATAGGAGGGCATTTACCTTGTAAATGGCTAACCCAGGTTGGATCCCCAGCATCCCACATGGTCCCCTGAGCCTGTCAGGAGCAATTTGAGTGCAGAGCCAGAAATAACCCTTGAGCACTGCCAGGTGTGGTTCTCCCCACCCCCCCAAAAAAAAACTTGTTTGAACAGTAACAAAATTTGGTTCTAATATGCAAATACATAGGCATGTGTTTATATATACACATGTAAATACAATGTATATTATATGTATATAGACACAAACACAAGACATGTGCACCTGAAATTAGAAGATACCATGTAGGAGCCAGGGAGATGGTAAGGGGGTTAAGGTGTTTTGTCTTGCCTATAATTGACCTTGACTCAATCACTGGCAAAGCCTATGGTCCCTCGAGCATCACTAGGATAGAGACCTAAGCACCACCAGTGAAGCCTCCACTCCAAATAAAGTATCATGCAGCCCATCCTGTTTAACCATACTGAAAAATGCCATCAATAAATTTTGTCTTATATATAGATCTATTATCAGTGCCACTTTTTTGATCCAGAGTGTAAGAAATGCTTATAAATCTTAGAATGTTTTCTTATAAGAAAATACTAAACAGGGCTGAAGAGAGCTCAACAAGCTGGAGGACATGTGGGAAGCTTGAGTTCAATGCCAGGGTTTCCATAGCATTGTAATATATTGCCCAAGAACTAAAATAAAGAAAAAGGAAAATGCTAAAGTCAAATGGGTTGAAATTTTAGTCATTTTAAACATCTCTAAAATTTTGGCTTTACAGCACTTTTCTTTTTTTTTTTTTTGGTTTTCGGGCCACACCCGGTAACGCTCAGGGGTTACTCCTGGCTATGCGCTCAGAAGTTGCTCCTGGCTTGGGGGACCATATGGGACACCGGGGGATCAAACCGCGGTCCGTCCAAGGCTAGCGCAGGCAAGGCAGGCACCTTACCTTTAGCGCCACCGCCCGGCCCCAGCACTTTTCAATATTTCATGTTTCAGGGTCATGAGATCACATGGAGGTAAGGCGTTTGCCTTGCATGCAGAAGGACAGTGGTTCAAATCCCAGCATCCCATATGGTCCCCCGAGCCTCTCAGGAGTGATTTCTGAGCACAGGGTCCACTGGGCATCATTGCCAGCAGTCCTGGTGGCACCCAAGCATGTCTGGGTATAGCCCTAGAAGCCTCAAGCACAGCAGGCCTGAACAGCACTGTGTTCCCTCCCTC
Source organism: Suncus etruscus (assembly GCF_024139225.1). Classification (NCBI taxonomy): domain Eukaryota; kingdom Metazoa; phylum Chordata; class Mammalia; order Eulipotyphla; family Soricidae; genus Suncus; species Suncus etruscus. Next base: position 104,530,368 of record NC_064853.1, on the reverse strand, counting down.
AGGCCCTCACACTGAAGGGAAAGATTTGGTAGTGAATTCCCAATGAGTCCACATACAAATAACAAAAAAAGAATTATGACTAGTCAAGCCATATTTATCCTATTTTAAATATTTATTCCCAAAAGAACACCAAAATATTTTAGGAAATTAAGAAGCAACAGTATAATAAACATATGTCTCATTACATTATTTAAAACAATGCCAGCCCATTCCTTGGCTAGTCTTCTATTTTAAAACTTATTTCCCCTAAGTGAAAAAAAAGGTGCATACTTGCCTTTTATTTTTTTTAATTAGCTATGAAACTCAGTTTCATTTCTTTTTTGTACTTTTCCCTGAGGTATAACATTAAACCAAGATCTTTTTTTTTTTTTTTGATTTTTGGGCCACACCCGGTAATGCTCAGGGGCTACTCCTGGCTATGCGCTCAGAAGTTGCTCCTGGCTTTGGGGACCATATGGGACACCGGGGGATCGAACCGCGGTCCGTCCAAGGCTAGCGCTGGCAAGGCAGGCACCTTACCTTTAGCGCCACTGCCCGGCCCCAGATCTTTTGTTTTTAATAATGAAAAATAAAAACAAAAAGCAAAAGCGAACACCTAGGATCAGAGAGCTAGTACAGTTGGTACAATGCTTGCCTTATATATGATTGAATCTCTGACACTAGATATGATCCCTGAGGCTGCCAGAAATGATCCCTGAGCATAGAGCTAAAAGTACACCCTGAGCACAGCCAGGTGTGGCTCTCCCAAAAAATCCAAAAACAACAATCTGAAAATACAAAGATTATAAATGTACAACTTAATATATTCTTTAAAATGACAATCAGAATTTTCTGACAGATTTAATGCTAAATAAAAATTCAATTCTAGTGATCAATTTCATCGAGCTCCTTATCAATCTGTCAAAATCAATATGTTCAAAATAAGTACTACACAATATAAAGAATAGAAATGTTCAGGAGCCAGAGCAACAGGGCACTTGCCTTGTATATGTTCAAGTCGGGTTAAATCCCTGGCAGCCTATCAGGTCTGCCGAGAATGCATTGGAGTGATTCCTGAGCCTGGGCAAGGAATAAAGGTGTGGCAAAAAAAAAAAAAAAAGGAAAAAAGCTTCAAGGAATAACAATTTTAATATTTTTTTTTTTTTTTTTTTTTTTTTTTTTTTTGGTTTGAAGCTCAGGGGTTACTCCTGGCTATGTGCTCAGAAATCGCCCCTGGCTTGGGGGGACCATATGGGACGCCGGGGGATCGAACCGCGGTCCTTCCTTGGCTAGCGCTTGCAAGGCAGACACCTTACCTCCAGCGCCACCTACCCGGCCCCAAACAATTTTAATATTAATAATTTAATTTTTTTCTATTTTAATGACTGCTTTGGAAACTCTGAAAGTGACTTCAAGATGCTCTGTCTAAATTATTTTTAGTTATGACTTTTTAAATGGGATCTAACAGAAAAAGAACTCATTTTCCTAGCCCAAGTGAAAATAGTAAGTCACTTCTCACAAAACAAACATTAGTAGAATTAAACATCCTCTATTGGCCCTAACATTTAAGGAATCAAAGGCCTACCCAGCATTAAATTTTGGAAATCTGTTCAGAATGACCCAGAATTTCCTAAGAAAACACATTTTTGCCAAAAATAACAAAAGAAATGACATAATTGCATCATTCTCTAGTCGTTAATGGGTAGGTCTTATTTTAAGTGCAAACATTTTTTTTTTTTTTTTTGGTTTTTGGGCCATACCCGGCAGTGCTCAGGGGTTACTCCTGACTGTCTGCTCAGACAGAAATAGCTCCTGGCAGGCACGGGGGATCATATGGGACACCGGGATTCAAACCAACCACCTTAGGTCCTGGATTGGCTGCTTGCAAGGCAAACACCACTGTGCTATCTCTCCGGGCCCAAGTGCAAACATTTTATAGGGAAAAATCTCCATATTTGAAAACAGCCATAAGGATCAAAGAAGAACACAGGATGGTAACAAGCAGAGTCACGGAGTAGACTAAGGAAGTATGTACAGTCAGGCCTACTGGAACCTGTACAGCCACGTTCTTATAGACCTAGAGAGAGAGGAACAGAAAAACAAGAACTTAAAATGCATATCCCATGCAAGATAACTATTTCTTCAACTTTTTTTCCTTTGAACATCTTTTAGTTAATAAAACATCATATGTGGATTAAGGTATTGTTTGAGTAACTGTTAGAATAATTCTTTTGGATTCACTATTTCATCTAATTCCCAGAATTACTCAAGTCTCACAATATTCTCAAGTCCTAGAATTAAATTCTCATTAAATTCTGACATTTTTTCAGAGTATTTTTTTTTGGGGGGGCTACCCCCAGTGACGCTCAGGGGTTATCCTGGTTATACACTCAGAAATCACTCCTGACTTGGGGGATCATATGGGACACTGGGGGTCGAACCCCTCTTTTAAAACAAAAATTCCTGGGGGGTTGCCGAGAATAGTATAGCATGTAAGGCACTTGGTTTTTTTTTTTTTTTTTTTTGGTTTTTGGGCCACACCCGGCAGTGCTCAGGGGTTACTTCTGGCTGTCTGTTCAGACAGAAATAGCTCCTGGCAGGCACAGGGGACCATATGGGACACTGGGATTCGAACCAACCACCTTTGGTCCTGGATTGGCTGCTTGCAAGGCAAACACCGCTGTGCTATCTCTTCGGGCCCATTTTGTTGTTTCTTTACCCAAATAGCTTTTAATTTTTTTTCAAAGGCCAGAGAGAGAACACAGAGGTTAGGGCCCTTACCTTGCAAAGGTTTTAAGCCTTGGTCAGCAACATACAAGACAAGTGCCTTGTGGCTGGGCGGTGGCGCGCTAGAGGCCTTGGACGGACCGCGGTTCGATCCCCTGGCATCCCAGATGGTCCCCCAAGCCAGGAGCGACTTCTGAGCGCATAGCCAGGAGTAACCCATGAGTGTCACCAGGTGTGGCCCAAAAAACAAACAACAAAACAAAACAAAACAAAACAAAAAAACAAAAAACCAAGTGCCTTACATGCTATACTATTCTCGGCAAACCCCCAGGAATTTTTGTTTTAAAAGAGAGAGACGAAGGAGATAGAATAAAGGGCTACAGCACATGCTTTGTACATTGGAACCCCATGTTACCCCCAGCATCCACCCTGGAATGGTTCATAAAACAAAATCTTTAAAAAAAAAATGGGGGCCAGAGCAGTGGCACAAGTGGTAGGGCATTTGCCTTGCATGCACTAACCTAGGACGGACCGTGGCTAGATCCCTGGCGTCCCATATGGTAAGGCAAATGTTTTACAGCGGTTTGTTTTTTTGGGCTACACCTTGTGACGCTCAGGGGTTACTCCTAGCTATGCACTTAGAAATCGTTCAGGGCTTAAGGGACCATATAGGATGTCAGGGATCGAACCATGGTCCATCCTAGGTTAGCTCGTGCAAGGCAAACACCCTACTGCCTGTGCCACTACTTCGGCCCCTGAATAAAGATATTCTTGATGAACCAAACCAAACTGACATGCCACTGTTTTTCTTTACTGTCCCATACCTTTATAAAGTATATTAGCTTTACTTACACAATGGAACAAGGAGGCATGGGCTTATGAGAATAACCCTGAATCTCCAGCAGCATCTAAATTGATTCTTTGACTTTATACAAATGAGGAATCACTGGGGGCAGAGTGATAGCACAGCGGGTAGGGTGTTTGCCTTGCACGCTGCCAACCTGGGTTCAATCTCCAGTATCCATATGGTCCCTGAGCCTGCCAGGAATGATTTCTGAGAGCAGAGCCAGGAGTAACCCCTGAATGTCACCAGGTGTGGCCCTGAAACAAAAAAACCAAATAAACCAAAAAAAAGGGGACCTGGGCAGGAGCGATAGCACAGCAGTAGGGCATTTACCTTGCACGCAGACAACCCGGGACATACCTGGGTTTGATCTCTGGCATCCCATATGGTCCCCTGAGCCTGACAGAGTGATTTCTTTTTTTTTTCTTTTTGGTTTTTGGGTCACACCTGCAGTGCTCAATGGCGGAATTCGAACCACTGTCCTGCAAGCAAGCCAAATGCCTTACTGCCATGCTATCTCTCCAGCCCCCAGAGTGATTTTTGAGTACAGAGCCAAGAGTAACCTCTGAGCTCTGCCAGGTGGGACCCAAAAACAAAACGAAACAAAAAAATTAACACCCACTACTGCCATAAGTAGCAAAGATATATTTAAAAAAAATATTAATAGCTTTCTACAGCAGAATACTGTAGGGGATATAAGATACTTTTTTGTTTTGCTTTGGTTTGGTTTTTTGGGTCACACCTGGCAGCGCTCAGGGGTTACTACTGGTTTTAAACTCAGTAATCGCTCCTGGCAGACTCAGGGGACCATATGGGATGGCAGAATTCAAACCACTGTCTTTTTGCATACAAGGCAAATGCCCAACCTCCGTGCCATCTCTCTGGCCCCTAAGATGCTAATTCTTTTTTTTTTTTTTTTTTTTTTTTTTGGTTTTTGGGTCACACCCGGCAACACTCAGGGGTCACTCCTGGCTCCACACTCAGAAATCGCACCTGGCAGGCTCAGGAAACCATATGGGATTCCGGGATTCGAACCGATGACCTTCTGCATGAAAGGCAAACGCCTTACCTCCATGCTATCTCTCCGACCCAGACGTTAATTCTTATACAGCATAGGAGTAGGGCATTTGCCTATTCAATTCCTAACATCCCATAAGGTCCCCCACGCCTGGCAAGAGTGATTTCTGAGCACAGAGACAGGAATAACTGAGCGCCAAAGGATGTGGCCTCAAAACAAATACAAACAAAAGATGCTAATTCCTGAAATGCCAAAGCAACATAAAATATTAGCTTACTGATTTATATTTCATATTGTTCCACAGGCAGATATCCTTACTCTTCAAAGCACAAGGAAGTGCTACTTTTGACTGACCCCAGCATTTCAAAATTGGAAGTTCTGAGAAAAGAAGGTAGAACATCATCAAAAAACCTGAATCTGGACTAGAATTCAGATCAGTCTTTATATTGGTGCACGTGAATTTGAGGATTTTGATATAACTTGGACTCATTTGTCACATGCTGCTTTGCTTTAGTAGTTGATTCAAAGTGAGTGACTAAGACAATACAAAATGATAGACTCTCTTTAACAAATTCCACCAGGACATTAGGACACTTAAAAGGTAATCTTGGGGGGCCGGGCGGTGGCGCTAGAGGTAAGGTGCCAGCCTTGCCTACACTAGCCTTGGACGGACCTGTTTCGATCCCCCGGTGTCCCATATGGTCCCCCAAGCCAGGAGCAACTTCTGAGCGCATAGCCAGGAGTAACCCCTGAGCGTTACCGGGTGTGGCCCAAAAACAAAACAAAACAAAACAAAACAAAAACAAACAAAAAAAAAAGGTAATCTTGCACAATGCTGATCCGGGTTTGATCCCTGGCATCGTATATGGTCCCCTGAGCACTACCATGAGTGATTTCTGAGCACCGAGCAAGGAGTAACCCGAGTGCCAACGGATGTGGCTTCCCCCCCCAAAACAGTAATCATCTAAAATGTAACATATAGGACCAGAGTAACAGTACTTCAGGGGTAAGGCTTTGCATGTAGCCAACCTGAATTTGTTCCCAGGCAACCCATATGGTTCCCTGTGCTAGTCCTGAGCACTGCTGGGTGTGACCTTTCCCAAAAAAGTCAAGAATGGGGCAGAGAGATAGCATGGAGATGGGGTGTTTGCCTTGCATGCAGAAGGACAATGGTTCGAATCCTGATATCCCATATGGTCCCCTGAGCCTGCCAGGAGTGATTTCTGAGCACAGAGCCAGGAGTAATCCCTGAGCGCTGCTGGGTGTGATCCAAAAACGAGAAAAAAAAAAAAGTCAAGAAAGTAAATCATTCTTTTTTTTCAGGGGGTGAGTCACACCCAGTGGTGCTAAGGGTTTACACCTAGTTCTGGACTCAGAGATCACTATTGGCTATACTCAAAGGACAATATGGAATACCAAGGATCAAACCCAGGTCAGCATTATACAAGGTAAACACTCGAACTGCTGTACTACTGCTCCAGCCTTGGGGTAGTACATTATTCTTAGAGGAAAGGCGGTGGATATGATTGGAACAGGACACCTGAAATTGTAGTTGGGATAACTGACGTTCTATTTGCAATAGTTACAAGGATATCTGCATCGTAATAGTTTATATACTAGTGAAATGTTTCTCTAGCTTTGCTTATTTTAAACCAGAAAGTTAAAAGAACAGAAAAAAATATATACAAGCTTTTGACTTGTCCAATTTTTTTATTTTCAAACCTCAGAAAAGACTTGCAACAACCCTTACCTTGGTCACAATATATCAATAAATCAGGATTATTGACCACAACGAAGGTTTCTCCATCCTTACTATGAGGCCGATGGTAGCGGTAGTGCACTGGTATCAAAGCTTGGAAACAATCAATGCACTGTGAATCTTCTTTGGCATAAATGAGGACTTCAGATTCTTTGGATAAATAACTGGGAGCTTCTATATTAAAATCTTTTGAAGTCATCACTGCCTGTCAAACAGGAAATAAATATTAATCCAAGAAAAGGAATTAATGAAGGATATTTTCATTACTTTTTGTCTTTTCTTTAGTTAGTTCTGATCACACACAGAAGTTGCAGTCCTGAGGGGCTATTCGCTGTTCCATGCTCAGTGGTTGTTCCCAGCAGTGCTCAGGGACAAAATAGTCCTGAGACAGAATGGGCCAGAGCTCACTGAACTCTCCAGTCTCTCCACCCTCAATTTCAAGCAGGAAGTACAAAATTATTGCCCTTTAAAAATAAGTGTTTTTTTTTTTTTTTTTTTTTGGCCACACCCGGCGGTGCTCAGGGGTTACTCCTGGCTATTTGCTCAGAAATAGTTCCTGGCAGGCACGGGGGACCATATGGACACCGGGATTCGAACCAACCACCTTTGGTCCTGGATCGGCTGCTTGCAAGGCAAATGCCGCTGTGCTATCTCTCCAGGCCCTAAAAGTAAGTGTTTTTACTAAGAGGAAACTACCCTCTAGGAGCCAAATTTTCTCATATTAATAAAAATTCTATCTACAGAATTTCCATGTCTATTCAGATGATGTGACAAAATAGTACTAGTTATGGCAAAAATGGTTAACATATCACCAAAGTGATAGTATAGCGAGTAGGGCATTGTGCCTTCCTTGCACACAGCCAACTCAGACCAAGCCAAGTTCGATACCCGGCATCATATGTAGTCCACAGAGCCTGTCAGGCATGACTTTTGAGCATAAAGCCAGGAGTAACTCCTGAGCACTACTGGGTGTGACCCTAAAACCAAAATAAATAAATTAATTAACACTTTATTTATTGAATTAAAAAAGGACCGCTATCATTTTGGTAACTTCCTGTTCTTAGAGGAGCAAGTCAAATGACAGGAAGACGAAGCATGATGGTCAGGAAGTCAATGCAAAGGTTAGCACTCCAAAGATCAGGAAAACTGATAATTATTTAAATAGAGATACCGTAAAGTACACCCGACAGTACTCAGGGCTTCCTCCTAGCTTAACACTTCACTCCTAGTCAGGGGCAAAGGAGCCAGAGACTAAACCTGAGTTGGCTGTATGCCAGGCAAGTGTCTTACCCCTGTTCTATCTCTCTTGCCGTTAAAAAACATAAAAAAGCAAATATGGGGGGCTGGAGAGATAGCATGGAGGTAACGCGTTTGCCTTTCATGCAGAAGGTCATTGGTTCAAATCCCAGCATCCCATATGGTCCCCTGTGCCTGCCAGGAGCAATTTTTGAGCATGGAGCCAGGAGTTTCCCCTGAGCACTGCCGGGTGTGATCCAAAACCACACACACACACACACACACACACACACACACACACACACACACACACAGCAAACTAGGAACTATGGAACTAGGGAGACAGCTCAAATATTTGGAGTCCCAGATTTGATACCCCAGCACCACAAGTTCCCCTCCCAAGAGCAGCTGTTCTGGCTTAACAACAAACAAACAAAAAATCAAACACAGCAGGGCCAGAGAGATAGCAAGGAGATAGGGCATTTGCCTTGCATGCAGAAGGATGGTGGTTTGAATCCCGGCATCCCATATGGTCCCCTGAGCCTGCCAGGAGCGATTTCTGAGCGTGGAGCCAGGAGTAGCCCCTGAGTGCTTCTGGGTGTGATCCAAAAACAAACAAACAAAAATATCAAACACATGATTACTAATTATGTGTATTATTATTACTAAATTACATAATATATTACTAAATTATGTGCATATATTATATATCTGTATATATACATTTATGCTTAGATACATGTATATAGACATGCACAAAAATAAGACATGTAGAGAGGAATTCTATGTATGAGTTTATTATTTTTATAAAAAATCTTTACTTAAGCACTATGATTACAAGCATGATTGTAGTTGGTTTTCAGTCATAAATAGAACACTTCCTTCACCAGTGTGTATGACTAACACACACACACAATTATATACATATAATCTGTGTGTATAAATGATCTCTCTAGACTACGCAAAGCTGTATTTCAAAGAAAAAAATATTATTAGAGGCTGGAGAGATAGTTGAATGGGTAATGGTTTTGCCTTGCATGTGGATGACCTGGGTTCAACCTCATATGGTCCTCTGAGCACTTCCAAGAATGATCCTTGGTGCCAGAGTGGTAGCACAGTGGTAGGGTGTTTGTCTTGCATGCGGCTGACCCAGGACGAACTCGGGTTTCATCCTCGGCATCCCATATGGTCCCCAAGCCAGGAGTGAATTCTGAGTGCAGAGCCAGGAGTAACCCGAGTGCCATGGGGTGTGAAACCCGCCCCCCTACCCCCCCCCCCCAGCAAAGAATGATCCTTGAGCATAGCCAGGAGTGAAAACTAAGCACAGCTGGATGTAGCCCAAAAACAAGGAAGGAAGGGAGGGAGAGGGGAAGGGAGAGAAGAAAGAGGGGAGGGAAGGAGAGGAGAGGTACTGTATTAGCTTCTCTCCATTTCATCAGGAATCCTAATTATTTCTTTTTGTTTTGTTTTGTTTTTGGGCTACACCCAGCTGTGCTCAGGGGTTACTCCTGGCTATTTGCTCAGAAACAGCTCCTGGCAGGCACGGGGGACCATATGGGACGCTGGGATTCGAACCAACCACCTTAGGTCCTGGTCCTAGATGGGCTGCTTGCAAGGCAAACACCGCTGTGCTATCTCTCCAGCCCCGCATCCTAATTATTTGATAGTGAAACCAAATGTAGTTTTTTTTACAATGTTCCTTCTGTGTTAATCATGGAGTAATAGAATGTTAGATCATCTTATGAGTCAGAAGGAACCTGAAGTGATCAAATTAAATCACTATCCCATTGCAAATATTTGTCAAGCATATGGCTGGTGCCTGAAAACTTTTTAATGACTAGCAGGGAATGTATTACTTTGAGTCATCTCATTTTCTCTACTGTTAAAGGCAACCAAGCTTAGGGCAGAGCACATGACAAGTACGTGTGAGGTGCTGGGTTTTATTGCTGACTTTTGAGGGACCCTAGAGGAAAAAAAGAACAGATTTATTATTGATAGTATAAGGAAGGACAGTTGATGGTATTTACTTAGAACATCAAGTTTCTATTATTAAAAACAAATAACCTGGGCCCAGAGAGATAGCACAGCGGCGAATGCCTTGCAAGCAGCCGATCCAGGATCAAAGGTGGTTGGTTCGAATCCAGGTGTCCCGTATGGTCCCACGTGCCTGCCAGGAGCTATTTCTGAGCAGACAGCCAGGAGTAACCCCTGAGCACTGCCGGGTGTGGCCCAAAAACCAAACCAAACCAAACCAAACCAAAAGAAATAACCTTTAACAGTAGATAAAATGAGATGACTCAGAGTAATACATTCCCTTCTAAAGAAATTAAGCCATGAAATTATGCCATAATATTAATATTCACCAGGCCTTTCAGGGCCACTTTAAAAATATAGAATTTCAGGGCCCAGAGCCATAGTATAACAGGTAGGGCTTTGCCATGTATACAGCCAACTCAACATCTCATGTGGTTGCCTGAGCCCACCAGGAGTGATGACTGAGCATAGAGGCAGGAGTAAACCTCTGAGCACCACCAGGTGTGACCCAAAAACAAAAACAAACTAACAAAAAATTTCAGTAGCTGGAGAAATAGTAGAGAGTAGGACACTTGCTTGGCATGTAGCTGACCTGGGTTTGCTTCTTGGCATCCCTTATGGTCCCCAGATTACTGCCAGAAGTAATTCCTGAGTATAGACCCAGGAGTAATCCCTTTGTATGACAAGGTGTAGCCCCCAAACTAAAGATTATTTTCAAATCAGGTCTTAGTCTTAACTGGCCCCAGTTTGATCCCTGTACTATATGGTCCCCCCATAAATACCACCAAGAGTATACCACCCGGGACATAACTAAGTCACTGAATAAGGCACCACCTTTACCAGAGAAACATCCCTCATGATACTAAAAGTACCTTTGAATAACTTAATCTCAAAATCTCCTGGCAAAGGAAATAACTTAAAGAGATAGGAAATGTGCCTCCTACATGGAAGAGCCCAAATTCAATCCCCAGAGTCAGCTAATGATTCCCTGATGGTCTCTAGCACCACAGGATCAGAATGGTATGGCAAAGCAGGCTAGAGCAATGAATTAACTGGTCTGTACCGCTTGGCAATATAATCACCAGGAGTGTTCCCTGGGGAGGGACTTTTTTTTTAATTGAAACAATTTGGGGTCGAAGCGATAGCAGTTATTTAGGATGTATGCCTTGCACGTGGCCGGCCTGGGTTCGATCCTTAACATCCTATATGGTCCCCCTAATCTGCTGAAATGATTCTGAGCACACAGCCAGTAGTAATGCCATAGCGATGCTGGGTATCCCTTTACAATGAAGAAAAATAAACAATTTAAAAATAAAAATTATGAGGGGCTGGAAAGATAGTACAACAGGAAGGATGTTTGCCTTGTATGCCAGACCCAGGTTCAATCCTGGCATCCCATATGGTCCCTCAGCACCACAAGAAATTCCTGAGCACAGAGCTAAGAGTTCTTCTGAGTGCCGCCGGGTATGGCACCACAGCGAACAAAAATGTATAGATTAATGAATAATAAAATTTATAAAACAATTTTTAAATGCTTGTTCTGGCTAAAGTTTTATCAGTTTCATCTCAAATAATTTCATTGCAATGATTTTCCCCTTTTGCATTTCCACTTTCTAATTTCATATTTGTTCCCCATAACCTTTATTATATCCATTCTTCTACTTTAGTTGAGTACTTTTTCTTTTTTTAGTTTTTTTCCATAATAACTTTATTTAATTATTAAATTTATTTACAAACATGTTTGTAGTTGGGTTTCAGTTATAAAAAAGAATGCCCCCCCATTCACCAATGCAACCTTCCCACCACCAATGCCTCCATCTCCCTATCCTCCCTGCCTGTATTAAAGAGAAGCATTATATTTCGCTCACATACTACCATTGTCATGATAGTTGCTAGTGTAATTATTTCTCTAACTGCACATACCACTCTTTGTGGTTAGCTTCATATCGTGAGTTGGTCCTTCCAGACCTCATCTCTATTGTCTCTGGGTATTATTACAATGTCTTTTCTTTTTCTTTATTTTTTTTTTTAGTGCCAGATCCACAGCGCTCAGGAGTTAACTCCTGGCTCTGTGCTCAGAAATCGCTCCTGGCAGGCCCGGGAACCACATGGGATGCCGGGAATTGAACCCAGCTGTCTGCAGCTGGCAAGACAAACATCCTGCCTCTGTGCTATCGCTCCAGCCCAATCTTTTATTTTTCTTAAATTCCATAGATGAGTGAGACTAATCTGTGTCTATCTCTCGCCCCCTGACTTATTTATTTTTCTTATTATTTTTATTTATTTATTTATTTATTTATTTATTTATTTTGTTTTTTTGGGCCACACCTGGTGGTGCTCAGGGGTTACTCCTGGCTGTCTGCTCAGAAATAGCTCCTGGCAGGCACGGGGGACCATATGGGACACTGGGATTCGAACCAACCACCTTTTGGTCCTGGATCGGCTGCTTGTAAGGCAAACGCCACTGTGCTATCTCTCCAGGCCCCTCTTTTTAATTTATTTAAAGAAAATGTATAACATTGTTGACATATCCCTTTAACTTATTTCACTTAGCATAATAGTTTCCATGTCCATTCATGTATAGCAAAATTTCATGACTTCATTATTCCTGATGGCTGCAAAGTATTCCATTGTGTGTTATACCACAGTTTCTTGAGCCACTGATCTATAGTTGGGCATCTGGGTTGTTTCCAGATTCTGACTATTGTAAATAGTGCTGCAATGAATATAGGTATGCAGAAGGCATCTTTGAATTGTATTTTTGTGTGCCTAGGGCATATCCCTAGGATAGGTATAGCTGGATTATATGGGAGGTCAGTTTCCAGTTGTTTGCAGAATCTCCATACTATTTTCCATAAAGGCTGGACTAGATGGCATTCCCATCAGTAGTGAATGAGAGTTCCTTTCTTGCCAGGGCATACCTAAACTTTTAGGGGGGTTCGGCCTACCAGATGTATCCTCAGATTTTCCTGGTAGGTAGAACTAATTTAACCCTCATGAGGTTCCTCAAAAGGCCCGCTGTGGATGCCTTTTTCCCCTGCGTGGATGGTTGAGGAAGAGATGCCTGACATTACATTTTAGCCAGTATTTGACTATCTCTCCTTTGTATTTATCAGGCAAAATAATGGCCTCTATCAAATAATTTGGCTCAGAAATTCCAGCACCAGTTTATTTGAGAACCCATTTTCTGGATAATAGCCAGTCCTAAAAGCAAAGACAATACTTTTTCTCTCTTTTTCAAATATGTCCTTGCAGCTGCATTTTCTGGTAATCAAGGGTGTAACCAGAATGTAGATCCTGGCTATTGACTATTGACCCTCCTTTAGAAATAGGGAAACTCATTTTTGGGGATTTGGCTCCTCCCTTTACTTAACCTCTAAAACAATAGAGTCCAATCCAGGAAAGATCAAGTTCCTAGATATTTTCTACTCCCTCCTAATCCTAATTTTGCATTTAAAGTAAGCTTGCAAAGAGTTGCCTTGAGTTGTAACCTTTTCCTTTGTAACCTAGAATCTTTACAGTCACACCCATAGCCTAGGTATTATTACTGTTGTACTATGCTTTGTGATTATAATTATTCTTTTTTTTTTTTTTTGGTTTTGGAGCCACACCCGGTGGTGCTCAGGGGTTACTCCTTATAATTATTCTTTACCTCTGACTCAAAAAATTAAACTTGTCACACTCCTGCCAGAAAAACATGTTGACCCTACATTCTCTGTGTGTGGTTTCATTATTTTATATTTCATATTTCACCGTCCGTGCAACCCACTCTCCCTAAAGTGGATTCACCAAAACCTCACTGATGGCTGTAGGACAGAAGCTGCCTACAGCACTTTCTCCCCACATTTCTGCCAGCAGTTTTTTTTGTTTGTTTGTTTGTTTTGTTTTCGGGTCACACCCGGTGGCTGCATTCAGGGGTTACTCCTAGCTCTGTGCTCAGAAATTGATCCTGGGGCTGGAGAGATAGCATGGTGGTAGACGTTTGCCTTGCATGTAGAAGGACGGTGGTTGAATCCCAGCATCCCATATGGTCCCCTGAGCCTGTCAGGAGTGATTTCTGAGCATAGAGCCAGGAGTAACCCCTGAGCCCTGCCAGGTATGACCCAAAAACCAAAAAAAAAAAAAAAAAAGAAGATAACTGGGCCGGAGAGATAGCATGGAGGTAAGGCATTTGCCTTGCATAGAGGACAGTGGTTCGAATCCCAGGATCCCATATGGTCCCCTGTGCCGGACAGGAGCGATTTCTGAGTGTAGAGCCAGGAGTAACCCCTGAGCACTGCTGGGTGTGACACAAAAACAAAAAACGAAAAATAAAAAAAGGAAAATAACCAAGGGGCCTGAGTGTAGCATGAGACATAAGGTGGCTGGTCCGATAGCAGTGGTTTATCAGAACTTATTAACGTTAGTATCACAAAAGTTGGTATATAACACCCCCCCCCCCCCCACACTGCTCAATTTGACTGGCTAAAAAAAGATAGAAAAAAAAAAAAAAAAGAGAGACATATGGTGTCTGCCTTACGCACACTAACCTAGGATGGACTGCAGTTTGATCCTTCGGCATCCCATATGGTCCCCCAAGAGCACATAGCCAAGAATAACCCCTAAGCATCACCAGGTGTGGCTAAAAAAAAAAACAAACAATACCAAATAAATATTTTCTTCCCATATCGAAATTATTCTGATGCTAGTGCCTAATATTTTCTGTTTTTTGTCTTTTTTTTTTTGGTTTTTGGGTCACACCTGGCAGCACTCAGGGGTTCCTCCTGGTTCTATGGTCAGGAATCGCTCCTGGCAGGCTCGAGGGACCAAAAGGGATTCTGGGATTTGAACCCATTCTGGGATTCGAACCATTGCATGCAAGGCAAACGCTCTACCTCCATGCTAAGTCTCCGGCCCCAGTGCCTAGTATTTTCAATTTTACAAAATTACTATTGAAGAATTACTTTAGGGGCCAGAGAGACAACACAGCAATAGGGAGTTTGCCTTGCACGCAGCTGACTCAGGACAAAGATTGGTTCTAATGCCGGCATCCCATATGGTCCCCCGTGCCTGCCAGGAGCAACCCCTGAGTGCCCCCTCCCCCATAAAGAATTACTTTAGTAATCACTCATTTCTCAAAGCATATATAATTTTCTTAGTTATTATACTATAAATAATCCTACCAAAAACCACTAAAGAAGCTCAGTTTAATTAGCTTATTCCTACCATGATGACAGTCATCACTCACTTCTTAGAAGTTCCTACCTAGAGCCAGAAAGAGAGCTGAAAAGTGTGAGCAGGGGGCCAGAGAGATAGCATGGATATAAGGCGTTTGCCTTTCATGCAGAAAGTCTGTGGTTCGAATCCCGGCATCCCATATGGTCCCCCGTGCCTGCCAGGAGCGATTTCTGAGCATAGAGCCAGGAGGAACCCCTGAGCACTGCTGGGTGTGACCCAAAAACCAAAAAAAAAAAAAAAAGTGTGAGCACATGCTTCACATACAAAAGAGCAAGGTTTAATCCCTGGCACCACATGGCCCCAGGGACCAACAGGAGTGACTTCCACCCCATCCAAATGCTACATTATATGCTTTGAAAAAATAAATAGAAAAATCACTGCAGTGTGAGCTATTTTTGCCTCATAACAAAATAACCCTAAAACCATTTTTCTCCAAATAAAAATGCTCTGGTTGTCGTACCTGTGTTATGTTTTTTTCTTGTAATGAAGCCAACTCATATGGATCCACAAGAAGTCCTTTCGGAATGTGCTGTTTAATTAAAATTTGGCAGGTCTCTAAGGTACCAATGCTTTCTCCAAACTTCACTTTTACTGAAAGGTCTCTGTAAGACAAACAGATTTCAAGTAAACCTCTTTTTTCTTTTTCTTTTTTTTTTTTTGGTTTTTGGGCCACACCCGGTAACGCTCAGGGGTTACTCCTGGCTATGTGCTCAGAAGTTGCTCCTGGCTTGGGGGCCCATATGGGACACCGGGGGATTGAACCTCGGTCCGTCCAAGGCTAGCGCAGGCAAGGAAGGCACCTTACCTTTAGCGCCACGGCACGGCCCCTTAAACCTCTTTTTTCAACTATTAAATGGAGGGGCTGGAGAGATAGTATAGAGGTAAGGCGTTTGCCTTGCATGCAGAAGGATGGTGGTTCGAATCCCGGCATCCCATATCATCCCATATGGTCCCCCATGCCTGCCAGGGGCAATTTCTGAGCATAAAGCCAAGAGTAACCCCTGAGTGCTTCCGGGTGTGACCCAAAATTCAAAAACAAACACAATTGTTAAATGGGATAGTCATGACATTCATTCAAATTAGTGAGAAAACAGGGGCCGGAGCAATGCCACAGCAGGTCTGCCTTACATGTGACCAACCTAGGTTCAGTCCCTGGAATCCCATATAGTCCCCCAAGCCTGCCAGGAGTGATTTCTGAGCACAGAGCCAAGAGAAGCCCAAGTGCCACTGGGTGTGGCCCAAAACAACAAACAAAAAAAGAAAGAAAAGAAAAACAAATTAGTTGAAAACTATATTTCTTTTTTGTTTTGTTTTTGTTTTTGTTTTTGGGTCACACCCGGCGGTGCTCAGAGGTTACTCCTGGCTGTCTGCTCAGAAATAGCTCCTGGCAGGCACAGGGGACCATATGGGACACCGGGATTCGAACCAACCACCTTTGGTCCTGGATCGGCTGCTTGCAAGGCAAATACCGCTGTGCTATCTCTCCGGGCCCTTCTTTTTTTTGTTTTTAAACATTTATTTATTTAGGCTTTTGGGTCACACCTGGCAGTGCTTAGGGGTCACTCCTGCCTCTGTGGGATGCCAGGAATCGAACCCATCCTGGGTCAGTCATGTGCAAGGCCCTACCGCTGCACTATTGCTCCGGCCCCTGGAAAACTATTTCAATTCAGTTTTTTAAAACATTATAAAGTAATTTACAAATAAGAATCACCTATTAGGGCCCGGAGAGATAGCACAGCGGCATTTGCCTTGCAAGCAGCCGATGCAGGACCAAAGGTGGTTGGTTCGAATCCCGGTGTCCCATATGGTCCCCCGTGCCTGCCAGGAGCTATTTCTGAGCAAACAGCCAGGAGAAACCCCTGAGCACCGCCGGGTGTGGCCCCCCTCCCCCCAAAAAAGAATCACCTATTAGATCTTTCATACCTGCATAAAACACACACACACACACATATTTTATTTTTGGTTTTTTGGGCCACACCTGTTTGATGCTCAGGGGTTACTCCTGGCTAAGCACTCAGAAATTGCCCCTGACTTGGGGGGACCATATGGGATGCCGGAGGTTCGAACCGCGGTCCTTCCTTGGCTAGCGCTTGTAAGGGAGACACCTTACCTCTAGCGCCACCTCGCCGGCCCCAAGACATATATTATTAATGTGAAAATAAAGATCTAAGAAGCAGAACTAAGAATGGACACATACACATTTTCAGTTAAGGTGTCAATATAATTTGGTGTGGGGGGGGGAAAGGTTAATCTTTCCAACCAAAGGAATTAAAAAATCATAAATAGAAAAAAGTGAATTTTGGAGACTAGAGAGATGATACAGGTGTTAAAGTACTTGCCTTACACTCCTGTCACCTCTAGTCCAAATCCCCGGTGCCCAATCACAGAGAAGCAGCACATCTGAGCACAGCCAGGAAGAACCCCTGAGCACCACAACATCTGACTCCAAAGACAAACAAAAAATGAACCTCTAGCCTAGCTCTGTGTAGGAACTGATCTGAAATAAATTATACACCTAAATGTAGAACTGTCTTAACTTTTTGTCTGGTATATTTGAACCAAGGATAAGAAAGAAGAGCCAAAGCAAGGTGGCTTTGCTTAAGGGAATTGAAAAATGTCAGACTGGGGTCACTTGGAGGCATTTGTTGCTATTAAGGTAAACATGAGTAAGATACAATTTCATGAAGATTGGCAAGAAAACAATCAGGGAAATGAGAGAAGAAAATAATCTAAGAGTTTATATAGGTTTAGGAAATGGGTACACTTCAACCAAAGCAGAGACCAATAACAAAGAGCCACAGTAACCAAATTAGCCTTGTTGAAGTGAGAGCAATTTTAATTTTAGACTTATACAAAATCAGGTAGAAAGAAAAGAATGGGGGGGCCAGGAAGGTGGCGCTAGAGGTAAGGTGTCTGCCTTGCAAGCGCTAGCGTAGGACGGACCGCGGTTCGATCCCCCGGTGTCCCATATGGTCCCCCCAAGCCAGGGCGATTTCTGAGCGAATAGCCAGGAGTAATCCCTGAGCGTCAAACGGGTGTGGCCCAAAAACCAAAAAAAAAAAAAAAAAAAAAAAAAAGAAAAGAATGGGGGCCGGGCTGTGGCGCTAGAAGTAAGGTGCCTGCCTTGCCTGTGCTAGCCTTGGATGGACCGCGGTTCGATCCCCCGGTGTCCCATATGGCCCCCCAAGCCAGGAGCGACTTCTGAGCGCATAGCCAGGAGTAACCCCTGAGCATCACCGGGTGTGGCCCAAAAACCAAAACCAAAACCAAAACCAAAAAAAAAAAAAAAAAAAAGAAAAAAGAAAGAAAGAAAGAAAGAAAGAAAGAAAGAAAGAAAGAAAGAAAGAAAGAAAGAAAGAAAGAAAGAAAGAAAGAAAGAAAGAAAGAAAGAAAAGAATGATAAACAAGTACGTTAATTCTTGACAAAAACCCAATCACTTAAGGGGTGGGAGTGGTGGTACAAGTGGTAGGGCGTTTGCCTTGCATGAGCTGACCTAGGACTGACCAAGGTTTGATCCCCAGGCATCCCATATTGTCCACCAAGCCAGGAGCAATTTCTGAGCTCATAGCCAGGAGTAACCTCTAAGTGTCACTGGGTGTGGCCCAAAAACCAAAATACAAAACAAAAACAAAAACCTAATCACTTAAAAAGAACTAAATCCATACACTGACAAAAGTTCATTGCCATAACCTTCACATTGTTCAGTATATCCAATCAAAAGTTACTAACCAGGGACCCAGAGCTAGTACAGCAGTTAGGGCATTTACTCAGCAAACCAAGTTTCATCCCTGGCACCCCTATGTGGTCCCCTAAGCCCACAAAGAGTGATTCCTAAGCACAGAGCTAGGAATAAGCCCTGAAACAAAAACAACAAAAAAAGTGACTATGCCCCCCCAAAAAAGAGAAAACTGTGATGAATAACAAGGATAAAAAGCCCATTAACAGAAAGTATACATTAGCAGCTTCTAAACGATATATAGTCAGACAGTCCAGAGCAATAGCAAAGCAGTAGGGCATTTGTTTACACACAACCGACCCTGACAGACCTGGGCTCAATCCCAGGCACATTTGATCCCGAGCCTACAAGGAGCAATTCTGAGCACAGAGCCAGGAGTAACATCCGAGTGCTGCCAGATGTCAATGTCCCCACCCCCAATAAAAGCAACTATTGTCAAAACATTCATACAGTTAAGTGTTTTTAAAAAGGGGAGAAAGGGTAACCAGAGAACTAGTACAGATTTTAAGATTTTAAGCCTAAGGCTTAAAATACACAGTTCAAATCCTGGCCAGCAAGTTCCATCTGGTGTGGGCCCTAAACACAGTTGACCCAGGTATGGCCTCAGAGCACAAGGTGTTGCCCCCAAAACAAAATAAAACAAAGTAACTTCATCTTATTATAAGAATAAGGAAGATGGGGCCGGGAAGGTGGCGCTAGAGGTAAGGTGTCTGCCTTGCAAGCGCTAGCGTAGGACGGACCGCGGTTCAATCCCCCGGCGTCCCATATGGTCCCCCCAAGCCAGGGGCGATTTCTGAGTGCATAGCCAGGAATAACCCCTGAGCGTCAAAGGGGTGTGGCCCAAAAAAAACCAAAAAAAAAAAAAAAAAGAATAAGGAAGATGATAAATCCATCTTACTAAGTAGCCTTTCCTGGGTGGAATGGTAGAACAGGATATAGGACATTTGCCTTGCACACAGCTTGACTCAGTTTCAATCCCTTGCACCCCATATTGTCCCAAGCCCTTCCAGAAATGATCTCTCATCATCACTGGGTGTGGTAAAAAAATAATAATAATTTCCTTCAAACTTGAATTCTTCAACAGAAATAAAACAAGCCAGGGGCCAGAGACAGAGCATGGAGATAGGATGTTTGCCTTGCATGCAGAAGGCCGGTGGTTCAAATCCCAGCATCCCATATGATCCCCTGAGCCTGCCAAGAGCGATTTCTGAGTGTAGAGCGAGGAGTAACCCCTGAGCGCCACCAAGTGTGACCCCCCCAAAAAATCCAAAATAAACAAACAAATAAAAAATTAATGGAAGATAAGACTCCTGGAAATTTTACTAAAGTCTTAAAATCAAAGAATGTCTAAATAATTGGGGTGTACAAAGAAAAATATCATCAAGCAAATTAGAATATATGTTGAGCTAAATGAAAATAGAAAGAAGTCTAACAAAATTTGTAGGCCTGCTTAGAAGAAAACAGACTTAAATACAAAGTTATGTAGTCACCCAGCTATTCCCAGTCCTCATCAGAAGAGAATTTGATGACCCAGCAACATTCCCATCAACCAGAGAGTAATTATGCCTCAAATATTCTTCAAGTTCAGACTGCTCTCAACTGTACACTATAATAGTTAGAATCCATATAACCATTATTTTTTTCAGTTTTGCTAAGGTATTTAATAAACCATGAGATATATAATTATCTAGAAAATATTTAATTATCTACTATAATACACAGTATTAAAAAATAGATTTTTGTGAGATTATTTTGCCCAACTATAGGCTATAGAAAATAAAAATAAAAATAAAAAAGTTTTGATGTTTGGTAAACTGGCACTGCAAAAGATCAAATCAGGGCCTTACCCATGCAAAGATATGTGATCTACCACAGCCAAATCCCACCTAAATTAATTTAATAAAATGTGTTTTAGATTTAGAATATTTTCACTAATAATGATTTTGATTTTTATTTGTTTTTTTTTTTTTTTGGTTTTGGGACCACATCTGGTGATGCTCAGGGGTTGTTACTCCTGGCTACTGAGAAATCTCTCCTGGCTTGAGGAACCATATGGGACACCAGGGGGATTGAACCGCAGTCCATCCTAGGTTAGCACATGCAAGGCAACACCCTACCACTTGTGCCACTGCTTTGGCCCTTGAACTGTTTTTTGTTTTGTTTTGGGGCCTCACCCAGTGATGGTGGGGGGGGGACACAATATGGGATGCTGGGGATCAAACCCAGGTCAAATGCATGCGAGGTCAGATGCTGTACCCACCGTACTATCTCTCCAATCTCTTGAATTTGAAATAAAATTGTATATTTTGGGGTAGCCACATCTATCTATGTTCAGAGCATCTCCTGGCAGACCATATGGGTCTCTCAGGAGATCATATGGGTGCTGAGGACAGAATCTAGCTCAGGTGCAAGGCAAAGCCCTGTTCACTGTTCTATTGCCCCAGCTCCATCTCACCATTTTTTTTTTTTTTTTTTTTGGTTTTTGGGCCACACCCAGTAACGCTCAGGGGTTACTCCTGGCTATGTGCTCAGAAGTTGCTCCTGGCTTGGGGGACCATTTGGGACACCGGGGGATCGAACCGCGGTCCGTCCAAGGTTAGCGCAGGCAAGGCAGGCACCTTACCTTTAGCGCCACCGCCCAGCCCCCATCTCACCATTTTTGTTCAAAATTATTTTAAATACCGTATATACCTGAGTATGAGCCAACATGAGTAAAAGCCAACCTCCCCTAATTTTACCCTAAAAACTGGGAAAACTTAGTAACTCGAGTATAAGCCAAGATGAAAAATGCAGCAGCCATTGGTAAATTTCAAAAATAAAAATATATACCCAAAACAATTACAATACTTGAGGACTCAGTAGGTTAAATATTTTTCAATATTTATTGCTAAAGAAAAACTGTAAAGTAACAACAATAACTTTAAAATTTTAAATAAAGTACAGAAAACCATAGCTTAGCAGGTAATCAAACTAAATCACAAAAGTTAAAATCCTTCAAAATTGGATTCCTCTTCCTCATCATCTGAATGTCCGTCCAAACAGCTGTATCTGATGTGAGGGTATCAGCATAGACATTGTTATCATCACTGAGTTCATAGATATCATCATCACTGCTGTTGGCTCATATAAAGTACAGAATATTGTGGGTTAAATAGTTCAGTGGCTGGGGCCAGAGAGGTGGCACAAGTGGTAGGGTGTTTGCCTTGCATGCACTAACCTAGAATGAACCTGGGTTCGATCCTCTGGCATCCCATATGGTCCCCCAAGCCAGGAGTGATTTCTGAGTGCATAGCCAGGAGTAACCCCTAAGCATCACTGGGTGTGGCCCCCCCCCCAAAATATATGTAGTTCAGTGGCATACAGATCAGTTCAGCCGCCTACCTCTTCAGCCACAATTTATGGACTGAGCTGAAGCACCACCCCCTTCAGCAGACAGCAGAAGACGACTGGAGACTACGTGCATCTAGTTGGGTGCACCTGCACCGAATCAAATAACCTGTATGACTTGAGTATAAGCTGAGTTCAGGCTTTTTCGGCACAAATTTTGTGACAGAAAAACTCAGCTTATACATCAGTATATACAGTATCTTACTAGTTCAAAAAGATAAAGAAGAGGCTGGAGAGATAGCATGGAGGTAAGGCGTTTGCCTTTCATGCAGGAGGTCATCCGTTTGAACCCTGGTGTCCCATATGATCCCCTGCCAGGAGCAATTTCTGAGCCTTGAGCCAGGAATAACTCCTGAGCACTGCCGGGTGTGACCCAAACACACACACACACACACACAGATAAAGAGTTCCAGGGGAGCCGGGAGCTGCTGGGTGTGACCCAAACACACACACACACACACACACACACACACACACACACACACACACACCTTGAGCCAGGAATAACTCCTGAGCACTGCCGGGTGTGACCCAAACACACACACACACACACAGATAAAGAGTTCCAGGGGAGCCGGGAGCTGCTGGGTGTGACCCAAACACACACACACACACACACACACACACACACACACACACACACACACACACACACAGATAAAGAAGCACTTGCCTTGCATGCATGAAGGCTGGGTTCGATCACCAGCACAGAAAGGAAAAAAAAAAGACAAGAAAAGTAAGTAAAAGGCATACAGATTTTCTTCATTTGCAAATTCAAGTTCAAATACACAGAATACCCTAAGGAACTGATTACGCATACACACATAAGCATTGAATAGTGATTTCAGCAAACTGTGTATGAAGAGACAAAAAAAAATCAATTATTTCTATTAATAGTAACAAACAACTAGAAACAAAAACTTTAAAATAATTCTCTTCATCTCAAAACCATGATATTTAGAGAATAAATTTAACAAAATATGTGCAAGATTTATATATAACCTGAGACTGACAAAGCCTAAATAAATGAAGGTGACATATAGTATTTATGCAGGAGGACACTTCTAAATGTTAACATATTGATTCACTACAAATTGACATAGATTTTCAACAAAAGCTGTTATCAAACTGTGAAAACTAAACTTACTATTGTGTATATAGATTCTGGCAACACACAGGTATACACACATAGCAAATAATAAGCAGTTGTTGTTTTTCTCCTCTCTGGCTATTTTATACCATTATTTCAAACTGTGAACTGTTAGATTACACCTTATTTTACTTTTGTATCCTTCTACTTACAACTTGGTTTTACCCTAAAACAGAGATTGTCTTACATCTTAACAGGGATGGGACTGACTCAGAATAGCCTGAGTTATCTGTCCTTACTCCCCAACCTGGGGCTGGTCTCTGTACTCAAAAAAGAAAACAAAGCAAACAAACAAAAAAACCTGTTCTGGCAGGCAACTTGCTCTCCATGAGAGAGAGAATATTGCCAGATTACACATCCTCAGCCTGGTTTGGATTATTTTGTGCAGTGACTGCATTAGACTCCTTCACCTGGGGTTAAAGATACAGCACGTGGGATGATTTTTACATTGAAACACAAGTAAAAAATCTGCCAGTGATAAGCTTTAAAAAAAAAAAATGACGTTGGCAGAGAGAGAGCACAGTGGGCGTTTGCCTTGCAAACAGCAGACCCAGGACCTAGAGCAGATAGCCAGGAGTAACCCCTGAGCACCACTGGATGTGGCCCAAAAACCAAAAAAAAAACAAAAACAAAAACAAAAGACATTCAATTTACCTTGTTTTCAACTATTGGGGTTTTATGCTTTAGCTTATAAAGCTTTTTTTTTTTTATTTTTTATTTATTTATTTTTTTGGTTTTTGGGCCACACCCGGCAGTGCTCAGGGGTTACTCCTAGCTGTCTGCTCAGAAATAGCTCCTGGCAGGCATGGGGGACCATATGGGACACTGGGATTCGAACCAACCACCTTTGGTCCTGGATCGGCTCCTTGCAAGGCAAACACCGCTGTGCTATATCTCCCGGCCCTTATAAAGCTTTTTGATATAAAAATATCAACAAGGGGGCCGGAGAGATAGCATGGAGATAAGGCATTTTGCCTTGCAATCAGAAGGTCGGTGGTTCGAATCCCGGCATCCCATATGGTCCATTGAGCCTGCCAGGAGTGATTTCTGAGCATAGAGCCAGGAGTAACCCCTGAGCGTTGCCGGGTGTGACCCCCCCCCAAAAAAAATCCAAAAAATATCAACAGGTGGGGCTGCAGTGGTGACGCAAGAGGTAGGCATTTGCCTTGTGAGCATTAGCCTACGACAGATCGTGGTTCAATTTCCCTGGCATCCCATATGGTCCCCCAAGCCAGGAGTGATTTCACCAGGTGTGGTCCAAAAACCAATATATATATCAACAGGTGTAAAATAAATTCTTACACGCTGTGAAATCACCCCACATGTGTATTTCCACCCCCAGGTGGATGGTTCTGATACAGGTAAGCTAGTGGCAAAGGAATAATAAACCAAACCAACCAGAAGAGAGTCATGGAGTCAATTTGCGTCTCTCCTCAAGGTACCTCTGCCTGAGCAAAAGCCAGACTACTCTTTCTATATTCTCGGTACCAGTTCAACTGGGTGAGGGAGGGTGGAGTAAGATCCAGGTGGACTTTTACATACCAAAGAGCTAGGTGAAAGAAAAGAGGAAATTGGGGGAACTTGTTTAAAAGTTGGGTTTTGGGCCCGGAGAGATAGCACAGCGGTGTTTGCCTTGCAAGGAGCCGATCCAGGACCTAAGGTGGTTGGTTCAAATCCCGTTGTCCCATATGGTCCCCCATGCCTGCCAGGAGCTATTTCTGAGCAGACAGCCAGGAGTAACCCCTGAGCAATGCTGGGTGTGGCCCAAAAACCAAAAAAAAAAAAAAAAAAAAAAAAAAGTTGGGTGTCATCTTACTAATAGGCAACTTACCTATGAAAACCATCTTTCAAAACTTCTTGCCTCACAGTAATTTCAGAACAAGTGGCCTCTATGCCTGTAAAAACCAAAAGATTTATTCCTTTCAATAAAATAAGCACTCAATGAAAGTCAAGGAAATAACTAAGTAATGAAATGATCAAATAGATTTTACTTGCCTGCAAAATCTAACAAACCTAAAAATAAAATAAAAACTTTAGGGGCCGGAGAGATAGCATGGAGGTAGGTAGAGCATTTGCCTTGCATGCAGAAGGATGGTGGTTCAAATCCCGGCATCCCATATGATCCCCCGAGCCTGCCAGGGGCGATTTCTGAGCGTAGAGCCAGGAGTAACCCCTGAGTGCTGCCAGGTGTGGCCCAAGATCAAAAAAAAAAAAAGAAAAAAAAAACTTTAAACACATGCAATTTGAGCTGTAAATGTAGCACTACTATAGTATGATAGTTAAGAACACTGGCTTTAATTGGACAAATAGTTAAGGCATTTGTTTAAACCCAGTTCAGTCTCTTAGAAGAAAGCCAGGAATATTCTTAGCATTACTGGATGCACACCTCTGCTTCCTCCATCCAAAACAAACAAAAAAATCAAAGCAGAAAAAGGAAAATTGACTTCGGAGTTAAATTGCAGTTTCCAATCTCACACTGCATATATAAAACCCTGCAGTCAAGACCCAGCATAAAGCAACATAGGCTACTTTTTCTTTTTGGGCCACACCAGCCTGGCTCTGCACTCAAGAATCACTCCTGGCAGGCTTAGGATCATGATCATGAGATGTCAGAGATTGAAACCAGATCAGCTGTGCGCAAGGCAAGTGCCTCAACTGTGCACCCCAGGGTTAATTTATAAAGAGAAACTGACTCTAAGTCATATAACTAAGCAAGTGACTATTAAAAAAGCAAAATTTCTTTGGGGCTAGAGAGGTAGCCCAGTAATAGGGCATTTGCCTTGCACGCAGCCAATCCAGGATGAACGGTGGTTTGAATCCCAGCATCCCATATGGTCCCCCATGGCTGCCAGGAGCAGCCATTTCTGAGAGCAGAACCACTGGCTGTGATGCAAAAACCGAAAAAAAAAATCTTATTTTATTTGACAGTCAAAAATCTAAGATACCTCCTCTTATAGCTTTTTAAAATATTTTTATTTGCTTTGAAGAATATCCCAAATTATCTTAGGAATCTCTTACACAAATCCAAATGCTTCCTCATATTTAATTTTAATGGGATGAAGGAGAGTAGAGTAAGGGCTTATAACTACCTACTACTATGAATTAGCCAAAAAAAAAAAAATCAAACCAAGTTCAATTCTATTGAAATATAGACCAGAAAGCGTAAGGCAAAAGTACCAATTTCAAAATTGGATGCATCTAATGCCATTTTCAAGATTTTTTCATAAGCTAATGAGACAGCTGCAAATGCTGCATGCAGGAGCTGAAGGTCTGATGGCTGTGTCAAGTTCTCAAGCACCTCTTCTTAAAATGAGCCCAGGGCACGGAACTGTAAAACCATTAGCACTTCCAAGAGGCCCAAAACCAAACACACCCGGTATTGTGGCCTAAACTGGCTCTGGAAACTGATCTTTTAATTACAACATGTCCAAAGTTGAAAACTTTTTTTGACTTGGTGTCACACCCGGTGAAACTCAGGGATTACTCCAGGCGGTGCT
Organism: Suncus etruscus; assembly: GCF_024139225.1. Classification (NCBI taxonomy): domain Eukaryota; kingdom Metazoa; phylum Chordata; class Mammalia; order Eulipotyphla; family Soricidae; genus Suncus; species Suncus etruscus. The sequence continues at coordinate 104,503,783 of NC_064853.1, read as the reverse complement.
CAGGGGTCCAAATGGGATGTGGCTATCAAATCTGGGTTTGCCTCGAGCAAAAGTAGAGGGAGGTAGGCGCCCTATCCATTATACAATTACACCAGTCCCTGGAACATTATTTTAAAGAGATCACCAAACCATTTTTCTTAATAATGAAGTTTGCTTTATGAAGGATTTTATAATCCTTTCTTAAAATAAATTAGGAAATTTTATGTACTATCTCGCAAAAGAGTTGCACTGCTTTGATAAAATACAACTACTCCAGGCGCCAGAGACTAGGCAGTGTGGTAGGGCATTTTGCCTTGCATGCGGCTAACCCAAGTTCGCTGGGGATCCCGAATGGTCCTCAAGCTTACCAGGAATAATTCTTGAGTGCAGTCAGGGGTAAACCCTGAGCACTGCCCGCTATGGCCTCAATTGTTTTTTTTTAATACAACCCTAATATTCTCTCATTGCAGATAAACTCACCTGCTTGCACTGACCTCCCTTGCCCTACCAAAGGGAATGGCTGGATTCACAGCACTTAGCACCCCACGCTGGCTACAAAGAATCAAAGCAGTGACCCCTAGCTCAAACCACGACGGTGTCGGTAACACAGAACCAATCTCTCTCTATTCGGAACCAGCAGACTCGAACCTCCGTAGCCCAGAGGATGGCATGCACCGAGGTGGTGGGAGTTGGGGACCCTCAATACCCTGAAACTCAGCTTCCCAAAGCAGTCAGGGGAAGCCAAGGGGCACGGGCTCGGCTCTTGCTTTTGCAAGTCCACACTTCGCCCTGCGGTTCTGGGCAGGTCCAGGAGCAGGGCGACGAACGAACGACTAGAGGGATCCCAAGCAGGCCGGGATCCTACCCCGGGCTTCCAGAGCCAACTTTGGGGTCCTCCTGGCTGTGGTTTCTGCGGCCGGGCCTGACCCGGCCATGCTCGGGGCTTCCTCCTGGCTCTGCTACGCTCAGGGGTCACTCCCGGGGGGCGCGGGGGCCCGCTTGGGGTTCCGAATCACCAACCCGGGTCTGACGGGCTCCAGGCCAGCGCTCGCAGAGCTGTCACGGGCCTCGGCAGTACCTGCGTCGGTCGGGGACGGGGTGGACGCCCAGGCCGGGGGCGAGGGAAGCCCCGAGGCCGCCCACAGGAGCAGCCAGGCTGCCGCCTGGAAAGTGACCGCACCGGCAGCCAGGTCGCCGGCGGGCGGCGCCCAAGGAGAGCGCCGGGATCGAAGCACGAAGGAGGCGCCGCGCCGGCTCTCGCCACCACGCTGCTCAGGACTTGGAGACCCAGGCCGCGGACTAGCAGCGGCGTGCAAATTCCTGGGCCACGCCTCTCCAGGGCGCACGCGCGAAGGAATGACGTCGCGGGAAAGCCGCCGGATCCGACCTCTGATTGGCTCCTCACCACTAGGGGCGGGGCTAGACAGGAGCAGCGCATGCGTCTTGACGGCAAGCTGGGCGGTTGCTGCGGCAACGGCTGGGCTAAGCCCCGCCCCCTGCTACGGAAGCTGGGACGTCTCGAGCCGCTCAATGCGCGCACGATTGCGCCGGTGGGGCTCAAGCACTGCGGGCAAGTTTTGACAGCTGGAGACGTCTTGCGACGGTTGGTCCCCGCTCTGCGGCGGGTCGCTGGCTGGCTTTGTCTTCCTGCGGGCTCCAGCTCCGCCCCGCTCAAGGTTCAGCCCCGCTTGTGCTCCACAGCCTAGGCTAGGGAAATGACCGTTTGGATCTCGGCCTCCCGAGGATAAGGTCTCCTTCGTACTTCTCTGAAGGTGAGACCGTCGGCCTTGCGTGAGTGGATCGTGTGGGGCTGGAGAGATGGCATGGAGGTAAGGCGTTTTGCCTTGCACGCAGAAGGACGGTGGTTCGAATCCCGGCATCCCATTGGGTCCCCCGAGCCTGCCAGGAGCGATTTCTGAGCATAGAGCCAGGAGTAACCCCTGAGTGCTGCTGGGTATGACCCAAAAACCTAAATAAATGCATTAAAATAAAAGTGGGAGAGTGCAATTAGGGCAGAGAAGGAACCACCATGACAATGATAGTTGTAAATGATGTCTCTGGACAAGGATTGGGTGCTTGGGGGCCGGAGAGATAGCATGAAGGTAGGGCGTTTGCCTTGCATGCAGAAGGATGGTGGTTCGAATCCCGGCATCCCATATAGTTCCCCGAGCCTACCAGGAGCGATTTCTGAGCGTAGAGCCAGGAGTAACCCCTGAGAACTGCCGGGTGTGACCCAAAAAAACAAAAACAAATAAAAAAAGACTGTGCCTGACCCCTAGGAGAGAAAAGCGTTGAAGTCTTGGAAGATTGAGGTAAACGTGGTGTCTGTCTTGATGCATTGAATCTGCAAGGTCTAGGGTGCCTCGAGGATGATCCAAGCAGAGCCGAGGACGTCCCAAAGAAGAAAGCCTCCGGCTTAGCTACCGGCTAAGATAGAAAATAGTGCCAAAACCTGCTGTTGAAAAGGATGGAGAGAGGGGCTGGAGTGATAGCACAGTGGGTACGGTGCTTCCCTTGCACGAAGCTGACAGAGAGAGAAGAGAGGAGGAAGGAGAAGAAAGAGAAAGAAAAGGAATGAGAGAGAAAAGAAAGGAGAAAGAAAGAAGGAAGGAAGGAAGATAGATGGATAAAAGGAAGGAAGGAAGGAAGGAAGGAAGGAAGGAAGGAAGGAAGGAAGGAAGGAAGGAAGGAAGAAAAGATATAGAGAAATCATGAAGCATTATATGGAAGAAATCTAAGCCAGATGCCTAGGGAAAGGGGCAGAGAAATCGCAGGCTTATTTAACACTTTAAACAGAATAAAATATTAAAATACAAAGAAGCCTTTTCTCATCATGTGTTGATGATGTCATGACAAAGAGAAGTGGGGTTCGGGGTGATGTGCACACTCATCTAGCTTGCTGGATGGAGTTTGTGCTGCTTAAATTGCACACACATGCAGAGGGTCGAGGCACAGTTTGGGTTTTGCTTCTCTCTGGCCATTGCTCTTCCTGGTCATAGTGTTCACACATCTTTTTGTCTGTTTGTTTGTTTGTGCCAGGCGGTGCTCAGGCTCTTATCTCAGATATCCCTACTGTCAGACTTGGGGGTCCATAGGGGATGCCGGAGATCGAATCTAGGTCCATCCCGGATGGGCCGGGTGCAAGGCAAATGACCTACCACTGTACTACTGCTCTAGGCCAACACACATCTTTTTAATTGTAATTGAAGGGCGGGGCAGGTCGCATCCTTTTATGCATTACTTATACATGGCCCCACTGTGGCCAGAAATTGCTTGCAGTCCTGGTGATGTGGAGCACAGCTTGCCAGAATGGAGCACTGCACATGTGGGCACTAGGGATTTGAACTTGTGGCTACACATCTGCAAGGCAGGAGCCCTAAACCCTAGTTTAGAAATCACTCCTGTCAGATGCTGGAGTTTTGGCAAGGCAAACACCTGTGCTACTGCTCCAGTCTCTATTTTTCTTTTAAATTTAAATAAGAAATTTTCTGGGGCCAGAGAGATAGCGTGGAGTCAGGGTGTTTGCCTTGCATGCAGAAGGTCGGTGGTTCGAATCCAGGCATCCCATATGATGGCCCGAGCCTGCCAGGAGCGATTTCTGAGCAGAGTCAGGAGTACTCCTGAGCGCTGCCGGGTGTCACCCAAAAACAAAACAAAAAAATTTTTTCTATTTTATATTGATTAGTGCATCACAAAATTGTCCATGATCTCAGTCATCATTTTTTGTGGATCTTGCTGTTCCCCTCAGTGATCTAATGGCCAGTTCTTTGTTTCAACCTTCACTTTTTTTTTTTTTTTTTTTGGTTTTTGGGCCACACCCAGTGTTGCTCAGGAGTTACTCCTGGCTGTCTGCTCAGAAATAGCTCTTGGCAGGCACGGGGGACCATATGGGACACCAGGATTTGAACCAACCACCTTTGGTCCTGGATCGGCTGCTTGCAAGGCAAACGCCACTGTGCTATCTCTCCGGGCCCTCAACCTTCACATTTATGGACTTAGTTTCTACTTCTTTCTCAGTGGGTTCTGAATACATTTGAGATTCAGAGTACCAGAATGCAAAGCATGAGTTTCCTTTAACTGAGGAAACACATACACACATATGTATATGCATATATATATATATTTTTTTTTTGGTGTTTTGGGCCACACCCAGTGATGCTCAGGGGTTACTCCTGGCTTGGGGAACCATATGGGACACAGGGATCAAACCTCAGTCCATCCTAGACTAGCGCCGGCAAGGCAGATGCCTTACCGCTCTACACCACTGCTCTGGTCTCAAATGTCCTAAATCTTGACTGACTTTTTCAGAACAGTTAAATGCTTTTCTAAGTTCACCATCTATAGTAAATGCCACAGCCAAAATGATAGCCTGTTACTCACTAGTAAAGAAGACAGAATTCTGGTTTTCTGTTCTTGACCATATTATTTATTATCTGTGTGACCTTAGCAAGTTTTTTTATCTCATTATTTTTAGTTTGTTTGTTTTCTAATTTTTTGGGGCCACACCCGGCTGCGCTCAGGGGTTACTCCTGGCTCTGCCCTCAGAAATCGCTCCTGGCAGGCACAGGGAACCATATGGGATGCCAGGATTCAAATCACTGTTGGTCCTGACTTGGCCACTTGCAAGGCAAACACCCTACTGCTATGCTATCTCTCCGGCCCCTCGTTATTTATTAATAGGAATGGTTTCCTGCCCTCTTGGCTTCAAAAAAATTTGTTTGTTTTTTGGGGCCACACCCAGCAGCATTCAGGGGTTAGTCCTGGCTTTGTATTCAGAAATCACTCCTGGTGGCAGAGGAATGGGGGGAGATGGGATGCTAGGGGGTTGAACCCGGGTCTGCCTCCGATCCCAACTTCAAAAAGCATTTTGCAAAAATAATCCTTGAAAGGTATAAAACCAAATACCTTGCCCTTCTTTTCAATCTCTGTCCTATTTCAACATAGGGATTCATTTGAATAATCACTGTTTGTGAATCATTATCAGTCACTTAGTAAATCTGCTATAATTTGGGGCAGTATTTTGTCTGACTCCTTATTTTATGCATTTTATGTCTCTTACCTTTGTTTTGTTTGTTTATTTAATTTATTTAAGGAAAATGTATCACATAGTTGACCGTAATACATTTGTTTCCAGATAAGTGAAAGTTAAGTTATTAAGAAAAGACTAGAAAAATAAAGAAAAGAAAATGTAAAATAAAGAAGTACAGTGACAAGTTAACTTTTGAAAATTATTGTATCTCAGTGAAATCATTAAGATGTTGGCAGAAGGTTTAGTAAGCTCTTATATTACACAGGAATTGGGGGTGGGGGCACACCTGGTGATACTCAAGGGTTACTCCTGGCTATGTGCTCAGAAATTGCCCCTGGCTTGGGGGACCATATGGGATGTCAGGGGATTGAACCACAGGGGATCAAACCACAGTCCTCCTAGGTTAGCCGCCTGCAAGGCAAATGCCTTAACGCCTGTGCCACTGCTCCAGCCCCTACACAGGAATTTTTAAAAGTGGAAATTCTGGACTGGAGAGACTGCTCAATGGTCTGAGTATATGCTTTGCATACAGGAGGCCCAGGTTCCATCCTGTCACCACATAGCACCAATGGGACTAACCCCCAGGAACAGAGCTCAGGGTAAATAGCTCTCAAGCACCTCTGACTGTGGCCCCAAAGCAAAAGAGACAAAAACAGAAATTCAGGGCCAGAGAAATAGTATTTTCACTTTAAATTGTTTGACATTTGCACGTATTCTGAGAGTATCTTATACACATCTAGATGGCCTATTTTTTTTATTTTGAAACTTTATTTAAACATCATGGTTTAATAAGTTATTCATAACAGTTGTTTCAGGCTTTCAGTGTTCTAACAGTTATCCCACCACCACAATGACCTTTCCTCTATCATTGTCCCCAGCTCACCCTCCCCTCCAAGACTGCTCCCTTAACAGGCAGGAAACAATTTATTTCATATTGCTTGTTACAACACAATGAGTAATGGAGTTATCAAAAAAAATACTTTAGTGAAAGAAAATTGGTTAAAGTTGTTCTATATACCATATGGTTTCAGGTCTGATATCAAGGTCTCTAATCCGTTTGGAGTTGGCCCTTGTTTTTTTTTCTGTTTGTTTGTTTGCTTGTTTGTTTTGTTTTGTTTTTGGGTCTCACCCGGCAGCGCTCAGGTCTTACTCCTGGCTCTACTCCCAGAAATCGCTCCTGGCAGGCTCAGGAACCATATGGGATACCAGGATTCAAACCACGGTCCTTCAGCGTCTAAGGCAAATGCTTTACCACTGTGCTATCTCTCCGGTCCTTGGAGTTGCCCTTGTGCATGGTGTTAGATGGAGGTCTGAGTTTGCAAGTGACTGACCAGTTGTCCCAATACCACTTGTTGAAGAGGCTTTTCTTGCGTTATTTTGCATTTCTTGCTCCTTTGTCAAAAATTAGGTAATTGGGCCCAGAGAGATAGCACAGCAGCGTTTGCCTTGCAAGCAGCTGATCCAGGACCAAAGGTGGTTGGTTCAAATCCTGGTGTCCCATATGGTCCCTCGTGCCTGCCAGGAGCTATTTCTGAGCAGACAGCCCTGAGTGCTGCCGGGTGGCCCAAAACCCCCCAAAAAATTAGGTGATTGTATGTCTAGGGAACATTCTCTGAGTATTCAAGCCTATTCCACTGATCTGAGGGTCTGTCTTTATTCCAATACCATGCTATTTTAATGACTATTGCTTTGTAATACAATTTAAAGTTGGGGAAAGTGATGCCTCTCATATTCTTTTTCCTAAGGGTTGCTCTAGCTATTCGTGCGTGTTTATTGTTCCAAATGAATTTTAGGAGTGTTTGATCCACTTTTTTATGCACCCGCATTGATCCCCACCTGTCCTTCCCCTTTCACTGCGGGGCCTCATCTGTATTCCTGTATTCCTGCCCTTTTCACTCTTCTTTCCCACCACAGTATGTTCACAAAGACAGTATTACACATAAATGAAGGATTCCTCCAAAGGAATTGAATAAAACGATCTTAATGGGGGAAAAAATTAGATCTCTAGTCTGTAAACTCTCAGAGCATGTAAAGGGATTATATCTTGCATTAACACATGCAACTAAACTAATATGCATAGGATGCCTACTATGTTCTAGGATTGTAGTATAATATTGTGGTAAATTATGAATTCCCTGTCCTCATAAGTAGGGAAGGTAAAAGATTAAGTGATTACAAACTATGTCATGAGCAAAACCATTGGGAAAATACAAAGGAGGCAAATCTGGTCTGGTGAGCTTAGGAGATATTATTTAAGTTTCAAAGATTTGGTACTTGGCATAGAGAATGCTTGTACATACTCAAATGATTGGTAAATTTAAAATATCCTGTAGGTTAATTCTTGGGCAGACTCATTGAAGCATATTTAATTTTTGGATAAAAATACAATAGAGGGGCTGGAGGGAAATGGTAGGGGTTAAGGCACTTGATTGACATGTGACCAATCTCAGTTTGATCTCCAGCCTCATACATGGTTTCCCCCAAGCATTGTTGGAAACAACCCTGAAGCAGAAAGCTAGGAGTAGCCTCTGAGCTCACTGGGTGTGGTCCCTAATACTAAACGTTATTCATTAATTTTATAAAGAATACAGAGCCCTAAGAGGTCTAACCTGAATTGCATTTCCTGGCTCATGTTTGAACAAATCTACCACCACCACCACCCCACAGGAACCAGGGATCCAACAGACTGAAATTTAAGGTAGCTCTTAAGACACTGAGCTTGATAGGCTGAACATGCACCTCTAGAACTGAATTAAAGCCTGACAGGCTAAGCATGCACCTCTAGAACTAAAATAAAGCCAGATGTGCTGGCAAGCAGGAGCAGGAGTGTGGTTATCTAACTCTTCATTTTTCCTCCCTTAAGCAGGAAGTCATTATGTGACTAACACATTTTCATCAGATTTCCTCTGATTTACCCTGACTTGTATGAGAATGATGTGCACTGCCAAAAAATGTGGAATTCGATTCCAACCTCCAGCTATTATCTTAATCTACGAGAATGAAATCAAGGGGAAAAGTCGCCAGCGGATCATGCCAGTCCGTAATTTTTCCAAGTTTTCAGGTACCTCGTGTTTTATGTAATTTAAATATTCTTTTTTGGGGGGTGCTCAGGGGTTACTCCTGGCTGTCTGCTCAGAAATAACTCCTGGCAGGCACAGGGGACCATATGGGATGCCGGAATTGGAACCAACCACCTTTGGTCCTGAATCGGCTGCTTGCAAGGCAAATGCCACTGCTGTGCTATCTCTCTACCTGAAGTATTGTCTATGTATGTGAAGTCACTAAACCATTTAGTGAGAACAATTAGAGAAGGCCAGACCAATAGCATAATGGGTAGGGGACTTGCCTTGCATGAGGCTGACCTGGATTCAATCTAATATAGTCCCCCAAGCTGCCAGGAGTGAACCCTGAGTGCAGAGCCAGATACGCCCTGAGCATCTCTGGGTCTAGCCCCAAAGCAAAAACACAAAGAACAGTTTGAGAGTTTGAGTCTCTATTAGTATCATGGCCTCTGAGTTAGATCTCAGTCCAGATCTCACTTCTATCAGATTACTGTGTGACCTAGTAAACGAATTCCTCACCTTAAGCTTTAAATTCCTCTATAAAAGGAAATTGATAATCTCACCCTTTAGAATGAGAGTGGATTCAATGAGATGTCACTGTTCAATAGTATTAACTGCCTCTCTCCCCCTGCAAGTGTGTGTTTTATTTATAGTTCGTGTGTGTGTGTGTGTGTGTGTGTGTGGTTACCCCTGCAAGTGTGTGTTTTATTTATAGTGTGTGTGTGTGTGTGTGTGTGTGTGTGTGTGTGTGTGTGTGTGTGTGCTCCATGCTATCTCTCCACTCCCATTATTTATAGTCTTTTTTTTTTTTTTTTTTTTTTTTTTGTGTGTGTGGTTTTTGGGTCACACCCGGCAGTGCTCAGGGGTTACTCCTGGCTCCATGCTCAGAAATTGCTCCTGGCAGGCACGGGGGACCATATGGGACGCCGGGATTCAAACCGATGACCTTCTGCATGAAAGGCAAACGCTTTACCTCCATGCTATCTCTCCGGCCCCATATTTTTATAGTCTTGATAGTTTCCTAGAACCAGTACTAATATATCTCAAGCTGTTTACCACTTTTTTTCCCCTCAGATAATTTCCCTAGTACTGTGTTGAACATCTCTGATACAGTGTAAAGTAACCCTTCCCCCCTACTTCCTGTTTCCCTAACCTCTTCTTCTGAGATGTTAATCCCACCTGGATTATCAGACCCCCACACACCTGGGATGGGGTGGGCTGTTTTAAATAAAGAAGAAAAAAGTTTGGCTGAGGGGAAGAGAAGAGAGAAGGAGAAGAAGCAACAAAAAGCAGATAGAGAGGGGCAGCAGAAAACTTAGCAGAGGGGCCGGAGAGATAGCATGGAGGTAAGGCGTTTGCCTTTCATGCAGAAGGTCATCGGTTTGAATCTCGGTGTCCCATATGGTCCCCCGTGCCTGCCAGGAGCAATTTCTGAGCATGGAGCCATGAGTAACCCCTGAGCACTGCCGGGTGTGACCCAAAAACCACACACACACACACACACACACACACACACACACAAAACTTAGCAGAGAAGCACATATGAGGAAAAGCATATGGCAGAGAAAGGCCATGGAATAAAAGCAAGCTGACTCCAATGAAACTTTAACTGACTGCTTGTGAATTATTTCTCCACCATTACCCTGCTTCATCAGACCCGCCAGCCTGAGGGATTAGAAGCACCCTGCCAGGGGAGGACTCATCCAACATGTGGGCTTTATACTTTACATATATAATTTTGTTTGTTTGTTTGTTTGTTTGTTTGGTTGGTTGGTTGGTTGGTTGGTTGGTTTTGAGGCCACACCAGTGACACTCAGGGGTTACTCCTGGCTATTTGCTCAGAAATCTCTCCTGGCTTGGGGGACCGTATGGGATGCCAGGGGGATCAAATTACGGTCTGACCTAGGTTAGAGCACGCAAGGCAAATGCCCTACCACTTGTGACACCACTGTGGCCCCTATACTTTATATTTTTAATCTACAGTACAGGGATTTATGCACAGGGCTTGGGTCCCTGTGCACCACTAGATGTGGCTTCTGTCATTGCTGGTAGTATATATATATTTTGGATTTTGGATCACACCTGGCAGCAATCAGGGATTACTCCTGGCTCTACGCTCAGTAATCACCCCTGGCAGGCAGGGGGACCATATGGGATGCCGGGATTCGAACCACCAACCTTCTGCATGCAAGGCAAATGCCTTACCTCCATGCTATCTGTCCGGCCCCATGTTTCATATTTCAAAGTGTTAAGGAAATTCAGAATACATCCCTCTTTTATTTCTTTTCTTTCTTGCTTTTTTTTGGGGGGGTGAGGGGGTCACACCCGGCAGTGCTCAGGGATTACTTCTGGCTCTACGCTCAGAAATCACTCCTGGCAAGTTTGGGGGACCATATGGGATGCTGGGAATTGAACCACCTCTTTCTGCATGCTAGCCAAACACCCTACCTCCATGCTATCTCTCTGGTTCAGAATACAGTCCTCTTGTCCAAAATCTCTCTGTAAGCAATAGTTCTGTAAGAGAAACCCAACAGAACCACTTAGCTGTTTGCCTTTGAGTAGCATGTGCTGTATCAATACTTTGTATGGGTAACATAGTTTTGCTTTTTCTCCTAGATTGCAGCAGAGCTGCTGAACAATTGAAAAATAATCCACGACACAAGAGTTACCTGGAACAAGTATCTTTAAGGCAACTAGGAAAATTATTCAGTGTTTTACGAGGTTACTTATGGGGGCAAAGTTTGGAAGAAACGATCCAGCAAATTCAAGAGGAAACAATCATTGACCCCGAGGAAGACATGAACAAACTTGATGATAAGGAACTTGCCAAACGGAAGAGTATCATGGATGAACTTTTTGAGAAAAATCAGAAGAAGAAAGATGATCCAAACTTTGTTTATGACATTGAGGTTGAGTTCCCACAAGATGAACAGTTGCAGTCCTGTGGCTGGGACACAGAGTCAGCAGATGAGTCCTGATACCAGACACGCAAAAATTCATTGGGGGGAAAATTCAGTGGACTTATAGAAAACTCTTATTTACTCAGAGAACATAGAATGGCTCTAGAAAAAAAAATCTGTGAAGAACCCTAATATATCTATGTTGGTCATAATGGCACTGATCTTATTACTTTTGTTCTGATGGTTTGTTTTGATGTCACACCTGCCAATGTCCAAGGGCTATTCCTGACTCAGTGCTCAATGGTCATTCCTGTCTATGTTTGGATCCCTACTGGTGCCAGGGATCAAACCTAGGTCTCCTACTTGAAAGCATGTGCTACAGCCCATTGAGATATATTTTCAGCCTTGACTATTACTTTTCAGAATCAGATCTATCTAGGACAATAATTGTGTGAATGCATGAGGAATATAGAAAAATCAGAATATAAGATCTGCCTATAAGGAATTTACAATCTAACTGAGTGATAAACTAAAAACTTGTAATAAAGCTAATTGACAGTATTAGGCAGCAAAAAATTAGACTTAATGACTTAAGACTAAGGAGGGTCAGAATCTAGATGACTATAGGGTAGAATATTTAGAAAAGACTTTATCCTGTGATAAAGGATACTCTACCCCTTAAGTAATAGTATTTGTGGAAAAGCTTATGTTAAATTTCATATATCGAAGCAGGGAGAAAGCTGCTCAAGAGAAGGGAGCTAGAATTTTTTGTTGTTTGGGGGTCCACCTGGTCCTGGTGGGCCAGGAAGACCACATGTAGTACTGGGGATGAAACCCAAAGTTTGGCTACATCCAAGGCAAGCTCTTTGCCTGCTATAATATTGCAATGACCCTGAGAGTTAAAAAAAAATATATATATATATGTGTGTGTGTGTGTGTGTGTGTGTGTGTGTATTCATATATATATTTAATTTTTTAGTAACCCCAGAGATATTCAGAGGCTCCTCCTGGATTTGCACTCAGGAATTACTCCTGGTACTGCTCAGGGGCCCATAAGAGATGTTGGAGAACAAACCTGGGTAGGCTGCATGCAAGGCAAGTGCCCCACCCTCTGTGCTATCTCTCCAGCCTGGGAATTAGAATTTTTATTTGACAAACAATAAGAAAATATAATTGTACTCAGTGATTGCCAGGGAATTATTCCATATGTTTTAGGACTTTATGTACATTTCACGGTTTCAAATGGACTGAACTCTGAAGTAGAAGTATACCTCTGCAGAGGCCCTACAGATGGATGTCATTTAATGGACATCAGGGGAATTCTGCTGTTCAGTTATCAGATAGTAAATGCTAAGGACACTTTGAAACCCTGAACTTCTTCCATAGATATGAGGTTTATGTGTGAAATGGGAATCTACCCATAAAAAGTCCTGCCAGTTTAGGCCTATTCATGACTCTGGATCTAAAAGAGGTGGTTCTTTGATAAACAAGGTTATGTGTATATAGATACATCTTGCTTAATATGCGAATATTTGTAGAAAGCTTATGCTTTGTGCAAGAAAATAAATGCTGATTAAAATAAAACTAAAATTTATTACTCTTTCTGCCCATCTCCATTCTTGTTACCATAAATGTATTAGGGTATTTTTTATTTTGGTTTTTGGGCCACACACTCCTGGCTTAGGGGACCATATGGGACTCCAGGGGATCAAACCAAGGTTCCTCCTAGGCTAGCATGGGCAAGGCAGATGCCTTACCCCTTGCACCGATCGGCCCCCTAGGATGTTATTTTTATAGCTTCAGGATTTTAATGTATATTTACCAAAGGGAGCAGATCATAAATTTAAGAAAAGCAACCAACTTGTCACTGGGCTCAATGGTACAGTACTTGCCTTGTATGTATGAAGTCCTGGTATACACATGCCTGTAAGTGAGTACACATGCGCACACACACATGCATATTGTAACTAACATATAAGCAACTTATTACTATATATATATATATATATATAGGTTTTGGGATCACACCCGATGATGCTCAGGGGTTACTCCTGGAAGGTTCTTGGGACCATATGGGATGCTGAGGATCGAACCCAAGTCATTCCCTGGTTGGCGAGACAAATGCCCTATGGCTGTACTACTGGCCCCAAGAGAAATAAATTAGCAAGACATTTGCCTAGACATTTCAACAATGAAGATCTGCAAACTACTGATAAAACATGAAAAAATATTCAGCATTGGGCAGGAGAGATAGCATGGAGGTAGGGCATTTGCCTTGCATACAGAAGGATGGTGGTTTGAATCCCGGCATCTCATATGGTCCCCCGAGCCTGCCAGGAGCGATTTCTGAGCATAAAGTCAGGAGTAACCCCTGAGCGCTGCTGGATGTGACCCAAAAACCAAATCCCCCACCCCCAAAATTGAACATCATCAGACAATAGAAAAATCTGGGCCAGAGCAATAACACAGCAGGTAGGGTGTTTGCCTTGCACACGGCCAACCTGGATTCGACACCCGGCATCCCATATAGTATCCTGAGCCTGCCAGGAGTGATTTCTGAGTGTAGAGCCAGGAGTAACCTCTGAGCGCCAAAACTAAAAAGTGTTGGGGCAAGAGAGATAGCACAGCGATAGGACATTTGCCTCACACGCAACCGATTCAGGACAGTGGTTCGAATTCTGACATCCTATATAGTCCCCAAGCCAGGAGCGATTTCTGAGTGCAGAACCAAGGAGTAACCCCTGAGTGCCACCAGTGTGGCCCAAATAACAACAACAACAAAAGAAGTGAATTTAATGACACAAAAAGTTATACCTTGATAAAAAATTAAAAACAGCTAATGGAGGGGTCGGAGCAATGGCACAGCAGTAGGGTATTTGCCTTGCACGCGCTAGCCTAGGATGGACCGAGGTTGGATCCCCCGGCGTCCCATATGGTCCCCCAAGCCAGGAGCAACTTCTGAGCGCATAGCCAGGAGTAACCCCTGAGCGTCACTGGGTGTGGCCAAAAAAGAAAAAAAAAAAAAAGAACTGGAAAAACTTAGAGAAGGGACTAAATATATGCATTCATCACTAAACATCCTCTTGTTGAGTATCTACTTGGTGGAAACTCCCCAGGATGCCAACAAAGAGGAGGCTCAAAAGAAGAGAGAAGAGTTGGGCCCAGAGAGATAGCACAGCAGTAAAGTTTTTGTCTTGCATGCCACTGACCGGGGAGGGACCCGGTTCAATTCCCAGCATTCTATATGGTCCCCCAGCCTACCACAGGCGATTTCTGTGTGCAGAGTCAGGAGTAACCTCTAAGCACCACTGGGTGTGGCCCAACAACCAATCAATCAATAAATAAAATTAAAAAAAAAAAAAAAAGAAGGGGCCGGGTAGGTGGCGCTGGAGGTAAGGTGTCTGCCTTGCAAGCGCTAGCCAAGGAAGGACCGTGGTTCGATCCCCCGGCGTCCCATATGGTCCCCCCCAAGCCAGGGGCGATTTCTGAGCACATAGCCAGGAGTAACCCCTGAGTGTCAACCGGGTGTGGCCCAAAAACCAAAAAAAAAAAAAAAAGAAGAGAGAAGAGCAAGAGAAAAGAATGAGAAGCTCAATTATGGTACCAGATCAAAGTTTATGACTTCAGTCTTCTCCTTTGTGGCGCAGGCAGAACCACCTGCATCTGCATAAGATACAACAGAGGAGGGGCCGGAGAGATAGCATGGAGGTAAGGTGTTTGCCTTGCATGCAGAAGGACAGTGGTTTGAATCCCGGCATCCCATATGGTCCCCTGTGCCTGCCGGGGTGGATTTCTGAGCCTAGAGCCAGGAGTAACCCCTGAGTGCTGCCAGGTGTGACCCAAAAATAAAAAACAAAAAAGATACAACAGAGGAGGAGCTAGAGGAGTGAATGAGTAATTAGGGTGGAAAAGAGAGTTGAGGGGAAAGAGTAAGATTAAAAGTGTTCAGCAGAGGGACAGAGAGATAATAGAGCAGGTAAGTTTCTTACCTTGCACACAGCTAACCTGGGTTTGATCCCTGACACCACATATCATCCCTGAAGCACAGCCAGGAGTAAGACTTCAGGTATAAGACTTTGAGACAGGTGTGGTCCAAAAACAAACAACAAAATGATGGACTGTTAATGGTCCTAATGCCACTGTTGCAGAAATTTTCACCTGAAGCCAGTGAAAAACCAAGTAGCATGCTTGAGAAGAGGGAAAGCACTTGTATATTAATGCTAGTGGACCTCGAGGCCGAAGAGATGGCACAGCGGTGAGCGTTTGCCTTGAATGCTGCAGACCTGGGGCAGACCCAGGTTCAATTCCTGGCATCCCATATGGTTCCTTGAGCCTGTCAGAAGTGATTTCTTTTGTTTGTTTGTTTGTTTGGTTGGTTGGTTGGTTTTTGGGCCACACTCGTTGCCGCTTGGGTTACTCCAGGCTCTGCACTCAGAAATCGCTCCTGGCAGGCACGGAGGATCATATGGGATGCTGGGATTCAAACTACCTTCTGTTCGAATCTTCGGTTCGACAGGCAAACGCCCTGTCACTGTGCTATCTCTCTGGCCCTCGAAGCGATTTCTGAGCACAGAGCCAAGAGTAACCTCTGACCACCGCCGGGTGTGAACCAATAATTAAAAAGAAGAAGAAGGAGGAGGAGGAGGAGGAGGAGGAGAAGGAGAAAAGGAGAAGGAGAAGGAGAAGAAGAAGGAGGAGGAGGAGGAAGAGGAGGAGGAAGAAGAAGAAGAAGAAGAAGAAGAAGAGGAGGAGGAGGAGGAGGAGAAGGAGGAGGAGGAGGAGAAGAAGAAGAAGAAGAAGAAGAAGAAGAAGAAGAAGAAGAAGAAGAAGAAGAAGAAGAAGAAGAAGAAGAAGAAGAAGAAGAAGAAGGCTAATGGACCCAGTTGAGCTCCTGCTCCAACTGGACCCAGAAAAAAAATGGGGGGGCAAAAGCTCTGTTTTTATAGAATATCTGTTGGAAGTTGGGCATTTGCAGGCAGCTGGCAGGAGAATACAAATGTACAAATTCCGGGGCCGGAGAGAGAGCATGGAGGTAAGGCGTTTGCCTTTCCTGCAGAAGGACGGTGGTTTGAATCCCGGCATCCCATATGGTTCCCTGAGCCTGCCAGGAGCGATTTCTGAGCGTAGAACCAGGAGTAACCCCTGAGCGTTGCCGGGTGAGACCCAAAAACCAAACCAAAACAAAACAAATGTACAAATTCCAAAACAAGTTATTTTGCAAAGCAGGATCTGGGCCACCTCAAGGACATGAGCACATTTAGAATCTGTTCCCAGAATACCAAGGTTATTAAGCTAGATAATGACTATCTCAAGGACATCCCAAATGCATTCAATGCTTCTGTCATGTCACCAAGACTCAGCTGCCCTTGGCAGCTCTTACTCTCTGGTATTAGTCTGTTTGAAGTTAGCCTGTTTGCAATATGGGCAGGGACCCATTTTCCTCATCACCACGTAAGCCTTCCATTGCCATCAGATGCCCAATATGTGTGAGTTTAACCTCTTCCACATAAGTCTCAAATCCAGAAGCAAATCCCAATTAGTTTCCAGTGGTTCATTTGTCGATGATTGGTTTAGAGATACGCATGTTAACAATTCTGGTCAATAAGATGTAAAGGACTTGTGGAAAACTGTTGGCTTATTTGTTGAAGAAAGTGCCCTCTGCTTCTATGGATCTGATCATATGACTACATGGAACAATAGAAAACAGTGGACTCATTTCAAAGCAGTCTTAGGTCTTTGTTCTTCTTCTTCTTCTTTTTTTATTTTGTTTTTTGGGCCACACCCGGTGATGCTCAGGGGTTACTCCTGGCTGTCTGCTCAGAAATAGCTCCTGGCAGGCACGGGGGACCATATGAGACACCGGGATTTGAACCAACCACCTTTGGTCTTGGATCGGCTGCTTGCAAGGCAAATGCTGCTGTGCTATCTCTCCAGGCCCAGGTCTTTGTTCTTCATCATTGGTGAGGACAGTACAAAGAAACTCAGAAAAACTGAGTGTACTACGTCTAAAACCTTTCTTGGGATATTTTTCTAAATAAAATAATTTATTTCTTCATTTTATTTTTATGGGAGGTTTGAACTATATATTGTTTTTTGTTGTTGTTGTTGTTGTTGTTGTTTTTTTGGTTTTGGGGCCACACCCGGTGACGCTCAGGGGTTCCTCCTGGCCATGCGCTCAGAAGTCGCTCATATGGGACGCCAGGGGATCGAACCACGGTCCGTCCTAGGCTAGCGCAGGCAAGGCAGGCACCTTACCTCTAGCGCCACCGCCCGACCCCAACTATACATTGTTTAAGGGCTATTTCTGGCTCTCTTCTTAGGGTTCTGGGTGATCATATTGGGTAGTGGGGAGAAGGCAGTGTTGACTCCATTTGAGACAGTGCCTTATCTCCTGTACTCTCTCCCTGGCTCATGAGTTCTTCTTTTCAATGTTTTTTGTTTGTTTGTTTTTGGGTCACATCCAGAGGCGCTCAGGGGTTACCTCTGGCTCTTCTTTCAGAAATTGCTCCAGGCAAGTGTGAGACCATATGGGATGCCAGAATTCGAACCATCATTAATCCTGAATCAGCTATGTGCAAGGCAAACACCCTACCACTGTGCTATCTCTCTAGCCCTTAATTTTTTTTTGGGGGGTCATACCCATACCCGCAACACTCAGGGGTTACTCCTGGCTCTATGCTCAGAAATCGTTCCTGGCAGGTTCGGGGGATCACATGGGATGCAGGGATTCAAACCACTGTCCTTCTGCATGTAAGGCAAATGCCCTACCTCCATGCTATCTCTCCAACCCCGATTTCAATAAATATTTTTCTCTTGAAAATACATATTTTTATTTTATTATGTTTTCATTTTTTTTTGTTTTTGTTTTTGGGTCACACCCAGTGGTGCTCAGGGGTTACTCCTGGCTGTCTGCTCAGAAATAGCTCCTGGCAGGCACAGGGGACCATATGGGACACCGGGATTCGAACCAACCACCTTTGGTCCTGGATCGGCTGCTTGCAAGGCAAACGCCGCTGTGCTATCTCTCCGGGCCCTAATTTCAATAAATATTTTTAAAAAAGAAAAGGGGGCTGGAGAGATAGCACAGCAATAGGGCATTTGCCTTATATGCAACCAAACCAGGACAGACCTAGAGCCAGGAGTAACCCCTGAGCCCTGCTGGGTGTGACCCAAAAACAAAAACAAAAAAATTATTGAAGTCATTGTGATCACAAAGTTCTTCATAGTTAATATTTAGATATACAATGGATCAGGGCCAATCCCACTACAGTGCCCACCTTTCTCCACCAAAGCTCCCTAAAGGCATCCCATACCAACCCCCTGTCTCCTAGACTGCCAGTATAACAGACCCATTTTAAGTTTAGATTGTTAGTTTGGGTCTCTTGATTCCATTGTTGTTGCCTTTGGCTTGGATATTTAGTTCTGTCCTTTTTTTTTATTTTGATTTTTTTTGGGGGGTGCCACACCTGGCGGTGCTCAGGGGTTACTTCTGGCTGTTTGCTCAGAAATAGCTCCTGGCAGGCACGGGAGACCATATGGGACACCAGGATTCAAACCAACCACCTTTGGTCCTGGATCGGCTGCTTGCAAGGCAAACGCCGCTGTGCTATCTCTCCGGGCCCTCGTTCTGTCCTTTTATAACACTACCAATGTACCTGAGACCGCTTGGCCCCTGGCTCCCATTCTTTCATATTTGTGTTTCTCCTCTTCCACTCAGGTTTTTTTTTCCTTCTCCTCGCTATATTCTGGGGCCAAGGGTGTTCAAGACAACTCCCATTTAGACCATTTATTCATTTGCATTTCTTCATGCACCCTGTAAATAGAAACAGAGGAAGAAGCTTCTTCCATTGGTCTTTTCCATTTCTGAATCCAATATGGACTCCATCAAGGATAGGCCAGGGGCCTAAGAGAGATAGTACAGCAGGTAAGGCGCTTGCCTTGCTCAAAGCCCACAAATGGTCCCTAAGCACTACCAGGAGTAATCCCTGAGTGTAGAGCCAAAGTAACTCTTTAGCATTTCTGGGTCCTCCCCTCCCCCTTCAAAAAAAAAGAATAGGAGCAGAAGCAGAACAAAACAATGAACCTTGACATCAAGTACTAGATATAGTCTTCAAAAGTTAGGAGGAAACAGGCAGGGGTGATAGCAGAGCTGTAGGGCTTTTGCCTTGCACGTGGTTGACCTGGGACAACTTGGGTTCGATTCCCAGCATCTCATATGTTCCCCCAACCCTGCCATGAGCGATTTCTGAGTTCAGAGCCACGAGAACCCTCAAGCACTGCCAGGTGTGGCCCCAAAACCAAAATAAATAAATAAATACATAAATAAAGTTAGGAGGAAACTTAATCAAATGGGAGGTACTGAGCAATGAACGCTACTGGAAAGAGTGTCTTTTAATAATATAACAAGTCCATCTCAGCAAGAGTGAAATCCAGCATCTGAACTTTTTAACTCAGATTAATAGCAAAGTTATATAATCAGAAAAAAAATAGTCATGAAGTCATAAAATCTAAAGCAAGAGTTTTGAGAAATTAAGGAAAACACAGATCAGATATTAAGTCTCTAGAAATACCATGGGGGGGTTAATTGGGCTAAAAAATTAGTAGTGCATGGGCCCGGGGAGATAGCACAGCGGCGTTTGCCTTGCAAGCAGCTGATCCAGGACCAAAGGTGGTTGGTTCGAATCCCAGTGTCCCATATGGTCCCCCGTGCCTGCCAGGAGCTATTTCTGAGCAGACAGCCAGGAGTAACCCCTAAGCACCACCGGGTGTGACCCAAAAACCAAAAAAAAAAAAAAAAATTAGTAGTGCAAAAACAACAACAACGAACTAGTGGTGCTTGGTGGACTGCTCTCAGCTTTTTTCTTGAATGGGTTGTTCCTGGGACCAGCAGACCTGAGCCTCCTGCCTGTATATCATGTGCTCAGTCCTCCGAACCATTTTCTTTTCATCTTTTTGTTTGTTTGTTTGTTTGTTTTGTTTTGTTTTGTTTTTGGGCCACACCTGGTTACGCTCAGGAGTTACTCCTGGTCTGCGCTCAGAAATCGCTCCTGGCTTGGGGAACCATATGGGACATAGGGGACTGAACTGTGGTCAGTCCTAGCTTAGTGCCTGCAACGCCCTACTGCTCATGCCACTGCTCCAGCCCCCTTTGAGCCCTTTTCTACCTAACAAATGGCTGTAGGATTTGACTAATTTTTTTTTTTTTCTTTTTAGGTCACACCCAGTAATGCTCAGGGGTTACTTCTGGCTATGCCCTCAGAAATCACTCCTGGCTTGGGAAGACTGATTTTCTATTTTTGTTGTTGTTGTTTTTTTTGTTTGTTTTTTGAGTCACACCCTACTCCGGGCTTTACTCTCAGAAATTGCTTCTGGCAGGCTTGAGGAACCATATGGGACACTGGAATTTGAATCACCGTCCTTCTGCATGCAAGGCAAATGCCCTACCTCCATGCTATCTCTTTGGCCCCTTGTTGGTTTTCGATCGTTTGTTTGTTTTGGGGCTACACCCGGTGATGATCAGGGGTTACTCCTGGCTATGCGCTCAGAAATTGCTCACTATTAGGTATAGGCCCCACAAAGAAACAAACCCAAAAGCTATGAGTGGTCTTTCGTATATACAGTATTAACGCTAAAATTCATGGCACTAATGTAGAGAATAGTGCGTCGAACAGGGTCAAAATTGTAGAGGTGAGAAAGATAGCTTCATCAGCTTGAGTGCATGCTTCACTTGCAGGATGCTTGATTAGGACCTGACATGGCATATGGTTCCTTAAGCACTGCCTGCCAAAAATAACCTGAACAACTGGCTGGGAGCAGCCCCTGAACACTTAAGGGTGTGGCTCATATACAACAATAAGAGGACCTGGGGTGATGATAGTATAGCAGGTAGGTACTGCCTTGCATGCAGTCAACCCAGGTTCAATCCCCAGTATCTCTTACGGTTCCTGTGCACATAGGGAGCGATCCCTATGCACAGATCCAAGATTATCCTCTGAGCACTGCTGAATGTGGCCCTAAAAACAGACAAAAACAAAAACTACAACAACACAAAACAAAACCAAGCAAAGAAAAAAATTTAAAAAGAGATTTGAGTGACATGACTTGAATACCAACAAGATGAAACATGGAGATAACTATGAAAATTCTAGCACTGAAAAACCAAAAAAAAAAAAAATCGTATTAAGAGGTAAGGTGTCTGCCTTGCAAGTGCTAACCAAGGAAAGGACCACGGTTTGATCCCCTAGCGTCCCATATGGTCCCCACAAGCCAGGGGCGATTTCTGAGCACGTAGCCAGGAATAACCCCTGAGCGTCAAAAGGGTGTGGCCCGAAAAACCAAAAAAAAAAAAAAAAAAGGGCCCGGAGAGATAGCACAGCAGCATTTGCCTTGCAAGCAGCTAATCCAGGACCAAAGGTGGTTGGTTCGAATCCCGGTGTCCCATGTGGTCCCCCGAGCCTGCCAGGAGCTATTTCTGAGCAGACAGCCAGGAGTAACCCCTGAGCATTGCTGGATGTGGCTCAAAAACCAAAAAGAAAAAAAAAAAAGAAAATTCTAGCACTGTTAGAAACAACTGCAGGGGCCGGTGAGGTGGTGCTAGAGGTAAGGTGTCTGCCTTGCAAGCGCTAGTCAAGGAAGGACCGCAGTTCGATCCCCAGGCAGTCCCATATGGTCCCCCCAAGCCAGGGGCAATTTCTGAGCGCTTAGCCAGGAGTAACCCCTGAGCATCAAACGGGTGTGGCCCAAAAACAAACAAACAAAAAAAAAAAAACAAAAAAGAAAAGAAAAGAAACAACTGCAGGAGGGGCACAGTAGGGAAGAAAATTCACTTAGTGGCAATAAACGTGCAACAGACAGAGGGGGCTTAATTGCTAGCAGATTCAGTAAGAACAGACTGAAGAGCAGCTGCCAAAGAAGCTAATGTAATTCTGTGCTGTGGGAATTGAGGTTTAATGTCTTAGTCAGTGGAGGGAATGCCTCATCACATGCTGCTCTGGCCAGATTCTGTTTAAGCGCTGTTCTCTTATCTTTTTTTTTTTTTTCACTGTTCTCTTCTAGAAGAGAAAAATGCATTTATATGTTTATTTATTATGGAGCCCCAGCTAGAACTGCAATGAAGACACACAACATTGGGGATCAAATTCAAGGCCACTTGAAGTTTCTTTTTTGTTTCGGGGCCACACTTGGATGTGCTCAGGGCTCACTCCTGCCTCTGCAACTCAGGAATCAATCCTAGCAGTGCTCAGGGACCATATGGGATGCTGAGGATCAAACTAGGGTTCTCCATATGCAAAGTCAATGCCTTACCCACTGTTCTTCAGCCCCCATCCACTTTAGTGTTCTGAGTTACCCTCCAGAAATGTTTTTTTGTTTGATTTTTAGTTTTGAAATCACACTAGGTAGTATTCGGGAGCCGTTACTTCTCTGCTGGGGGTGGGCAGTGCTCAGGGGCTCAAACCTGACCTACCTGCCAATGAACCTGTGCTCAGCCCAATGTTGATCTGATAGTATCAGGTTATTAAACCATTTAGGCATCCCTTTGGGGTGCCTGAGCCATGCCGTGTGGGCATCAGCCACAGGGGGAAAAGCCTGTTTACCCGGGAGGCTCAGGAAAGATCTTCCCACTTCTGCTTTCTGTGGAAAAAGCCCCCACTCTGCAGGGTGTGGCAAGAGCTGACCTGAGGAAGAAGCTTTGCTCAATAGGAAATGAGCTGCTGAGGAAAGAGGAAGCTCTGCAGCCTTCAGCTAGATGGTCACCAGAAGAAAAGAATGTGTAAAGAGAGAAAATAATACTGGAAACTTGGAAAGCAGCCAGATAGCCACTCACCCAGCCAATGTGCTGTAATACCCTTGGGGAAAGATGTAGTGCCTTGGGAGAAGGTCCCAGTTTGGGGGCTAAGTGAGTTGCCAAATCATGAGTAAATTTAAATTTCATAATTTATAAAAGATATGAGAACATTTAATGTTGTAGGTCTGTTTTGAAGGTCAAAGGATTGAACCCAGGGCCTCACATATAGGAGGCATGTACCCAACTTTCAGTAGAAATCACTGAAGAATAATCACAGTGCAACAAAGAGATAAACAATTGTCTGTGAAAAGAGGTTGAGATGGGTTAGAAGTCATAGCACCAATGGTAGGATGTTTGCCTTACATATGGCTGACATGGGTTTGAACCCTGGTACCCTGAGCACAGCCAGGAATGATCCCTCAGTGCAGAACCAGGAG
Organism: Suncus etruscus; assembly: GCF_024139225.1. NCBI lineage: Eukaryota > Metazoa > Chordata > Mammalia > Eulipotyphla > Soricidae > Suncus > Suncus etruscus. The sequence goes on along the minus strand of NC_064853.1, from coordinate 104,480,591 downwards.
TATGCCCTGAGTAATCACACATATGGTCCAAAAAACAAAGGGTGGGGGAGAGGATTTTGATGAAAGTAGTAAAGAGGAAACTTAAGTGAATATTTCAATTTTTTAAGTTTAATTTCTGGAGAGTTTCAGAATTTTTTGATTTTGGAGCCATACCCTGCAGTGCTCAGGAGTCATTCCTGAGATGCTGGGGGGGACTATGTATTGTGGGGACCTGACCCAGGGCTCCCACATACAGTACTATGCTGCGCAAGCCCTTTGAACCATCTCTCTGGTTGTAGAGTTATAGCTTTCAACACAAAAGTAGAAGAACTATAATAAGTTCAAGCTAATGCTTACCAAGTGCCAGACCTGTGCTAAGTGGTTTGGGCCTATTAACTTATTTAATAAAATCCCTATGGAGATAGAAATTATTAATGTCCTTAGTTTTACGGATGAAGAAACGGGCGGGGGGGGGGGGCACAGGAGTTAAACACTTTGCCCAAGGACAGCCAGGTAATGGCCAGAGAGACAGCACAGTGGATAGGGCATTTGCCTTGCAGGTGGCCAACCTTGTGCACTGCCAGGAGTAATTCCTGAGTACAGAGCCAGAGTAAGCTCTAAGCTTTGCCTGGTGTGGCTCCAAGACTAAAAGAAACGAACAAAAAACAAAGCCAAGGACAGCCAGGTAATTAAAGGGGGCGCTGAGATTTGAACCAAGGTCATCAGATCCCAGAATTTGCACTCTAAATCCTCTCAGTATTATGTCTTTCAATTACCACATTGATCCATTGGATGTTAACTATTGGATATTACTTGTAAATGTAAGATGATCTCAATTGAAAAACAAACTGTGCATAGAAAAAAAGAAAAAAAAAAAGAACTCATGTCTCTAAAGCTGCCCTTGAAAGCACCAACTCAAAAATTTACTTTGGCTCCAACTTATATAGGACAATTTCAACAGAACCTAAAATTTAGTTTATATTTATTTATTTTTATTTGGGGGCCATCAGTTAAAGATTTTTTTTTCTTTTTCTTTTTGGTTTTTGGGCCACACCCATCGATGCTCAGGGGTTACTCCTGGCTGTCTGCTCAGAAATAGCTCCTGGCAGGCACGGGGGACCATATGGAACACCGGGATTCGAACCAACCACCTCTGGTCCTGGATCGGCTGCTTGCAAGGCAAACACCACTGTGCTATCTCTCCGGGCCCCAGTTAAAGATTTTAAAATAACCCCCAGCTGGATTTTAAAAAATGTTTTCCATGGCTTCACTTGATCCTAGTCGTAGCTCCTAAAAACTTTTTTTTTGGGGGGGCCACACCCGTTTGACGCTCAGGGGTTACTCCTGGCTATACGCTCAGAAATAGCTCCTGGCTTGGGGGGACCATATGGGACGCCGGGGGGGGGGGGGGATCGAACCGCGGTCAGTCCTACCTCTAGCGCCACCTTCCCGGTTCCAGCTCCTAAAAACTTAAGCTGGGGTTTAGCTGTGGAGCACACACCCTGCATGCCTGAAAGTCTGGGTTCCAGCCCTGGCACACACCAAAAGTCATGTTAATAGAAAGACTCAAAAACATGGATTTGCTCCACAAATTCATGCAAGCTGAAGAAGAAAAATTGGAAATGAAAGCAAGTTACTCTTGGACAATTGGATGAGTCCTGGAAATTCCAATGGCGTGTGTGGACTACAAATAGTAATTGAAGGGGGAAATCATAGAAGAGGCAAGGGAATTCGCAATGAAAAAGCTGGAAAGCATTACAAGGAAGGCGTGTCCGGATTTTTGTTTTATGGTTTCCCGTTTTTTCTCCGTGGGATGGGACACAACCTACTTCTAAGGAAGGCCACCAGGGGGCAGGCGTGAACCAACGTCAGGCATCTGGAACCGCTGCATTCTCTTGATAAATGTTCAGAACCCAGGGGCCCACAGGACTGCTTACCCTTTACTTTGTATATCTATTCCTTTACCTGGCCCTCATCTGACCTTACCCTGGTCCCAAACCCAGCTCTATCTCCCTCTCCTGGCCTAGCAATTTGTTATAAGGTCCCTGACTTCACTAAAAAAGGCTTGAAGTAGGGTCAGAGCAATAGCATAGTGGTAGGGTGTTTGCCTTGCACAAGGCCAATCCCGGACAATCCTGGTTCTATTTCCGGTTTGATTCTCGGCACCCCATATGGTCCCCCAAGCCTGCCAGGAGTGATTTCTTCTGACCCCTAGTCAGACGTGTTATCCATTGCGCCACTGGCCCTGCACTACAGGAGTGATTTCTGAGCGCAGAGCCAGGAGTAACCCCTGAGAGCCGCTGGGTGTGACCCAAAAACAAAACAAGTAATTAGAACAGAAATTAATTAAAAGTAATTAGAACAGAAGGATCTGGGAGATGGAAATGATAAGAAGTGACTACTATTACACAGTTAAACAGCTTTGTGTCTCCAGAATGAAGCAGTACCTGGCACACTTTAGGGGATTGGTAAATACTTCTGAATCCATAAAAGTCTTGTTTTTGGTGTCCATCCCCTCATTAAAGAACACGGAAGGGTATGAAGCAGGGAGTGAGATACTGCCGTGCATTCAGTCTTAAAGTACCAGTCCCTTCTACCCTGAGCAAGTGTATGAATGCTCTTTCAGGTTAACAGACCTAGAAGACCTAAAAATCAGAGGGAAGTCACTGGAGAGGACGACAGGCTAGACTAGAGCATGTGGGGCTGGGTGGTGATGCTGCTATTTTTTTTGAACTCCTGATGACTGAAACCAAGAAAGCCGTGGGCAGTTCTCTAGCACAGCCATCCAACGCTCTTGGTAATTTCTAATCTTCTTCTTGAACTACAGTATTTGCCTGCCTCAGCGGGGGGATGGTTGGTGGCAAAGGGAAATTCCAGCTCCTTTCAGAGAGGCTTTATGGGACCACAAAGATAATACGGGAGTAAAGCACTGCATGAGGGAGATCCTAGTACTGCATATGGTTCCCCCAAGCACCTCCAGGAATGACCCGCAGACAGAGCCAGGAGTGGCTCTTTTTTGTTTGTTTATTTGGGGGCTACACCTGATGGCTCAGGGGTTACTCCTGGCTCTGTGCTCAGAAATCCCTCCTGATTGGGGCCGGCGTGGTGGCGCTAGAGGTAAGGTGTCTGCCTTGCTAGCGCTAGCCAGGGACGGACCTCGGTTCGATCCCCCGGCGTCCCATATGGTCCCCCAAGCCAGGAGCGATTTCTGAGCACATAACCAGGAGTAACCTCTGAGTGTCACCGGGTGTGGCCCAAAAACCAAAAAAAAAAAAAAAATCCCTCCTGACAAGCTCAGGGATCATATGAGATGCTGGGGATCAAACCCTGGTTGGCTGCATACAAGACCCTACCTGCTGTGCTATAGCTTCGGCTCCAGAAGTGGCTCTTGAGCACTGCCATGCATGAGCCAAAAGCAAATAAATGGGGGTGGTTACCTGGTCAGCATCCCTTGGGTGGCCCTTTTTTTGTTTGTTTGTTTGTTTTTTGTTTTTTGGGCCACACCCGGCAGTGCTCAAGGGTTACTCCTGGCTATCTGCTCAGAAATAGCTCCTGGCAGGCACGGGGGACCATATGGGACACCGGGATTCGAACCAACCACCTTTGGTCCTGGATCGGCTGCTTGCAAGGCAAACACCGCTGTGCTATCTCTCCAGGCCCCCTTGGGTGGCCCTTGATAGAAGTAGTCCAAAATCCATGCACTAGACAGAAAATGTCAATATCTCCAAAAGCAAACAAAGAAGTCCATCTACATCTGCCTTTTCACACATCTGGAAGTCCCAAGTCGATAATAGACTGCTGGGAGTAAGTTGCAGAAAGTAAGGCTGGGTCTTTGGGCCATCAGCAAGCTAGTCTAGTAGGTCTAATTCAAGTCGCTCCATTGCTATCCCCACAGATAGAGAGTGAGGCATCTGATCACCCTACCTCCATTAAAAACAAAATTTTTTTTTAATAAAGATTTGTAATTGCTTTTATTTATTTATTTTTTGGGGGGCACACCCGGCGGTGCTCAAGGGTTACTTCTGGCTGTCTGCTCAGAAATAGCTCCTGGCAGGCACGGGGGACCATATGGGACACCGGGATTCGAACCAACCACCTTTGGTCCTGGATCGGCTGCTTGCAAGGCAAACACCGCTGTGCTATATCTCCGGGTCCAATTGCTTTTATTTTGTTTTGTTTATTTGGGTCACATCCGGCAGCGCTCAGGGGTTACTCCTGGCTCTACACTCAGAAGTTGCTCCTGGCAGGCATGGGGGACCAATTGGGATGCCGGGATTCGAACCACCATTCTTCTTCTGCATGCAAGGCAAATGCCCTACCTCCATGCTCTCTCTCTGTCCCAGTAATTGCTTTCTACTTCATCCACATAGTCCACCAGAAAACTCCTTAGGATTGATCAAGGGAGGACAGAAGTTACCTAGGGAGGATCCTAGTTTATAGGGGAGGAAGGACATGTCCAGGATGAAATACCTGGCTTGAGGTTACCTCAAGGAATTAGCAGCAATTAGGAAGAGGAATCATCAGCCTGATTCCTAGACCTCCTGTTTCTCTAGTGCTCTCCTCCTGGACTCACAGTAGATGTTTTTCCACACCTATATCTGGGTCTAACTTTACTTATTTAGTTTTGGATTTTTGGTTTTTGGGTCACACCCGGCAGTGCTCAGGGGTTCCTCCTGGCTCTATACTCAGAAATCCCTCCTGAAAAAAAAATAGGAAATCCCTTCTGACAGGTTCAGGGACCATATGAGATGCCAGGATTAGAATCACCAGCCTTCTGCAGGCAAGGCAAACACCCTACCTTCATGCTATCTCTCCGGCCCCTCTGGGCCTAACTTTCTACATATCAGAGCTCAGGAACTGATGGTGAAAAAACTTTGCCAGCATTGGTTCAAAAACATAACCTGTATATAGACAAGGTTAGCATGGGACTGAGATAAAGAAAATATCTCAAAAACAATAATAATTTTATGACATAATAATAATAATAATAATCTGATAAATATTTTAGTCATTCATGGCCCAAAACAGGACATATCAATCAGCAGCCCTCCCTTATTTGATAAAAGTTCCTCAAAAGGGGTCACATGTACTGCCTCATTATAGGTGATCATCACTGTCATCCACCACCAACTCGGAAGAAGGATCTAGAATCTAATACTGAAACCCAGTAATAGGAGAACCTAGAAGATTTGACTGCAATTCAAACACCAACTGCCCTCTGACAGGAAGCAATCTCCCAAGCACCGGAGTTCAGGCACTTCTTAAATCTTAGCTCCATGGCCATGCAGACAGGAAGGAAGTTCCCCCAAAAGATTCAGTGATTAAATCTACAAAATAAAACACAAACATTAACAGTGAAGCCCAACATTTTGCAACAGCATAGAGATTTAGCATTTATGGGGTAAAGAAACCAACTCTGGACAAATAAGATCCCTCCAAAGATGTCAAGTTTGGTCATAAACTCACCAAAACAGGCCTCCAAGAAAAGCAACTAAAAAGGAAGGGATGTGGGGCCGGGAAGGTGGTGCTAGAGGTAAGGTGTCTGCCTTGCAAGCGGTAGCATAGGACGGACCGAGGTTCCCCCGACGTCCCATACGGTCCCCCCAAGCCAGGGGCGATTTCTGAGCACATAGCCAGGAGTAACTCCTGAGCGTCAAACGGGTGTGGCCCCAAAAAGAAACAAAAAAAAAAAGGAAGGGATGTGGGTGAGTGGATCCAAAATTACCAGGGGGAAATGATGACATCAATCAGGAAGGGACAAGATGAGCCATTCAGTGATGCTCAATAGCCCCCAGCTGCTCTGAGAAGTTGTTATTGCTGTTGTTGCAATGAGGCCCATAGAGGATCGCCCACACTTGGTTGCAGTGTCCTAGAGATTGATTGCATACTGGGGATGACAAATAGCGGGGATCCAACATCTCTGCTCTTTCTTTTCTCTGAAGTCTGAGGAACACATTGTACCTATTTACAAGATCTTAAATGCCAGTGAGGGGAAGGAGAGAGTACCCAAGTGAATAGCTATCAAAAGGAAAGACACAATGATTAAAAAATTCACCATTGGGGGCCAGATCAATAGCACAGCAGGTAGGGCTGTGTTAGGTCAACCCTTTGCCTACCTGGTCAACCCGAGTTCTATCATCAGCATCCAATATGATGCTGCCAGGAGTGATTTCTGAGCACAGAGACAAGAGTAACCCCTGAGCGTCACCTGCTGTGGCCCAAAACAACAACAACAACAACAACAACAACATTTTTTTTTTATTTTTGGGCCACACCTGGTGGCACTCAGGGTTACTCCTGATTCTGTGCTCAGAAATCATTCTTGGCAGGCTCAGGGGACCATATGGGATGCCAGGGTTGAACCCAGCTCCATCCTGGGTCAGTTGCATGCAAGGCTGTGCTATCACTTCAGCTCCACAAGTTTTTTTCTCAATTCACCAGCGAACTGAATTTTTTCTCAATTCACCAGTGAACTGAAACAGCTAAAAAGGCATAAACAGGACTGGGGATGTGGCTCAAGAGGAAGGTGCAGATCTGACTTGGAAAAGTCCCAACACTGCTTGGGCCCCCAACACTGCCTGAAATAATCATGTTGGTCTTTAGTTGTTTTTTTTTTTTTTTCCTTCGTTTGTTTTTGGGCCACACCCAGCTATGCTCAAAGGTTAGTCCTGGCTTTGCACTTAGGAATCACTCCTGGTCATACTTGGGGGTGGGGGGGGTGCACCATATGGAATGCTGGGAACTGAACCTGGATCAGCTGCATGCAAGGCAATCACCCTATTGGTCATATTCAGCCCAAGTTTCTTTTTTGTTTGTTTTGTTTTTGTTTTTTGGCCACACCAAGCAGCAGAACTGGGAGTAACTTCTGAGTGTAGGACCAGGAGTAACTCCTGACAAGTTTGGGGGACCATATGGGATGCCAGGTATTGAACCCTCGTCGGCTGCTTGCAAGGCAAATATCCTACTAGCTGTGCTATCTCTCCGGCCCCTATGTTCTCCTTTTTAAATTGATTGTTATGATCAGAGTAGTCTGTTAACTATTTTCTTTCAGAGAAAGGAGGTATTGAGATGTGAGATTCAGGCAATAAAATAGAAAGATAATATTGTTTAAAGAAAGACAAACGGGCTGGAGAGATAGCACAGTGGTAGGGCGTTTGCCTTGCACACAGTCGATCCACGAGGGAGAATCCTGACATTCCGTGCCTGTCAGTGGTGATTTCTGAGCGCAGAGCCAGGAGTAACCCCCTAAGCACCGAGTGTAACAGAAGGAAGGAAGGAAGGAAGGAAGGAAGGAAGGAAGGAAGAAGGAAGGAAGGAAGGAAGGAAGGAAGGAAGGAAGGAAGGAAGGAAGGAGAAACAAATGAAAGAAAAAAAGAAAAAGAAATTAGTAATTCTATTTTTTTTTTAGTTTTTGTTTGTGTTTTTGGGCACCGCTCAGGGGTTACTCCTGGCTCTACACTCAGAAATCGCTCCTGGCAGGCTCAGGGAACCATATGGGATGCTGGGATTCGAACCACCGTCCTTCTGCATGCAAGGCAAACACCTTGCGCCCATGCTATCTCTCCGGCCCCTGAAATTAGTAATTCTAAATAGTAGTTTTAGAACTAGAGCGATAGCACAACGATATGGCATTTGCCTTGCATGTGTCTGATCAGGGATGGACCCGGGTTCAGTTCCCGGCTTCCCATATAGTCCCCTGAGCCTGCCAGGAGCAATTTCTGAGCACAGAGCCAGAAGAAATGCCTGAGTGCCAAGGGGTGTGACCCCAAAACTAACAAACAAACAAAAAAAGAAAGACAAACATAGGATGACCTCACTTATCTGTGTTATATAAAATAATTGTATTTGGGGGCCGGGAAGGTGGCGCTAGAGGTAAGGTGTCTGCCTTGCGAGCGCTAGCATAGGACGGACCTCGGTTCAATCCCCCAGCGTCCCATATGGTCCCCCTAAGCCAGGGGCGATTTCTGAGTGCATAGCCAGGAGTAACCCCTGAGTGTCAAACGGGGTGGCCCAAAAAACCAAAATAAATAAATAAAATAATTGTATTTGGAAATGTAATGTAGTAAAAGGGAGTGCCTAGATCACCGTTAAACCTTGAGCTTAGGAAGGAAAAAGATAGAGAAGGAAAGAAATCAAGGTGGAAAAGAGAAAAAAAAAAACAAGAAAGTTATGGGGTAACAGGGGTTGGGGCTTTGGTTATAGTGATAATGTGGGACAGTACTATAGCTCTACATTCAAAGCAGACTCAACACTGGAAACATAAGATCTAAGCTGCAACCTCTGAACTTTAATGTGCCTGCCAAGGAGGCAGGCAGTGGGTAGGGAAGTTGGTTGGGGGTGGGTGGTATGGGATGAGTATAGATGCACTGATGATGCGAATTAACAGTGGTCATTCTGTTCAAAATGACAGTGGTCATTTTGAAATATTATATGTCTAAAACTCAACTATCAATAACTTCGAAAATCATGGTTCTTTTTTTTTTTGTTTGTTTGTTCGTTTTGTGGCTACACCTGGTGGTGTAGCTCTGCACTCAGAAATTATTCTTGGTAGGTTCAGGAGACCTTATGGAATGCCAGGGACCAAACCCAGGCCATTCATGTGCAAGGCAAATGCCCTACTCTCTGTGCCATGGCTCTGGCCCCCAAACCATGGTTCTTTAATTAAATACAAAATAAAATTTTTTAAACTGTTTTGGCTGTGTGCAAGCAAATGCCCTCCCACAATACTCTTGCTTGACCTCAGGTGGGCCCTGTTTTCAGGGAACAGGAAGAGGGATCCAGCAGCACTGTACCAGTTATTTGCATGCCTGGGTTAAATTGTCCTTTTATGTGGAAATATACTTTTTGCCGCCTGCTGACAGCCGGCATGTGCTTTTGCTTCTCTGTCTGCAGGAACAGAAAGTTGGTTTCCTCCCAGAGACTGGCATTTAGCTGGAGGAACTTCCCATGTTTTCTTTCTTTGCCCCTTTTTTTTCTGTATTTCTAACTTGCAGTTTGCCGAGTTTGCAGCATTGGTAAGACAACAGGAAGCACTAAGCTTCCTCTGCAGTGCTTTCTGCTGAAGGGCTGTGCTTACCACACTGATAACAGTAGCCGGAAAAGAAAACGACAAACCCACACTCCAGAAAACAGGACCCCAGGGGCAGGAGCTATAGCACAGCTGTAGGGCGTTTGCCTTGAATATGGCTGACCTGGGATGGTCCTCGGAGCCTGTAACTCCTGAGCACCACGGGGTATGACCCAAAAAACCAAAAAGAAAAAAAAAGAAAATAGGACCCTCCTCCGCACTGTGGCTCACCCCATCACTTCCCCCTCCAAGCAAAGTGGGGTTTCCCTGTTCAAGACAGTGGTATTCAGGCCAACTGTGTTCATTTACTCAACAGGCACTCACTCATTCATTCATTCTCTATTTTCCCATCCCCTCCATTCATTGTTGATGGCACACGCCTAAATGTGGTCAAACTGGAGAGTCACACCTTTGGTTTTTTTTTGTTTGTTTGTTTGTTTGTTTTTGGGCCACATTAGGCAGTGCTCAGGGATTACTCCTGGCTCTGCGTTAAGAAGTAGCTCTTGGGGCCGGGCGGTGGCGCTCGAGGTAAGGTGCCTGCCTTACCTGCGCTAGCCTAGGAGACAGACCGCGGTTCGATCCCCCGGCGTCCCATATGGTCCCCCAAGCCAGGAGCGACTTCTGAGCGCATAGCCAGGAGTAACCCCTGAGCGTCACCGGGTGTGGCCCAAAAACCAAAAAAAAAAAAAAAAAAAAAAAAAAGAAGTAGCTCTTGGCAGGCTCAGGGGACCAGAGGGCATGCAGGGGATTGAACCTGAGTCCGTCCTGGGTCTGTCCCATGCTTTGGCTGTAGAATTCCCATACAATGCTCCAGTGTTTACTGGGGTTTGAGATACATATTACTCTTTGTCTTCTTTTTCCATTTTCTTGGCCACACCCAGCAATTCTCAGGGATTACTTCTGATTCTTTGCTCAGGAATTACTCCTCCTGTTGCTTGGGGGACCATATGGAACGTCAGAATAAATTTGGGGGAGCTGCATGCAAGTTAAGTGCCCTGCCCTTTGTACTTTGTCTTCAGTCTCCTGGGTGTACTTTGTTTATTTCTTCCCTTATTTATTTTTTTCTTCCCTTATTTTTTTTTTTTTTTACCTGGGTGTCACACTAGCAGTGCTCAGGGGTCACTTTAGCTCTGTGCATGGGAGATTTCCTGTAATTCTGGAGAGACCACGTGGTACTAGGGATCAAACACAGGCCACACACATGCATGCTTGGAGCCCATAATCCATCTCTATAGCCCCAGGGTACACGCTTTTGTTGTGGTCCTTGCATACTTGCTTCTAAGGTCAAGCCCATTTTATCTCATAAACTTAATTATGTCAGATGCCTTCCCCAAATCTCCATTTAGACAGCATTGTGGTGCCTTTTTTTTTTTTTTAATTTCTGGGAATAGTAGCAAATATTATTTTCAAATTGTGATTGGCTAATTGTAACTACTGCTAAGATCTTGAGAGCAAAGCAAGAAACTTTTCTGTCTCAGCAACATGTGAATGACTGATGTGAAAACTTGCTTTGGGTTTGCCATTGGACCTGGACTCGGTACTGGGCTCAATATTATTCTGCAGGTATATAAAAATGATTCATTGTGGGGCCGGAGATATAGCATGGAGGTAGGGCGTTTGCCTAACATGCAGAAGGACGGTGGTTCGAATCACGGCATCCCATGTGGTCCCCCGAGCCTGCTAGGAGTGATTTCTGAACATAGAGTCAGGAGGAGCCCCTGAGCATTGCTGGGTGTGACCCAAAAATAAAAAACTAAAAAAAAAAAGATTCATTGTGTGGCCTTTGATAAGCTGAATACCCTTGAAATAAGCAAAGAAAAGGATTAACTATCCACTACAAACTTGATGTGTCAGGGATGTGTTTTATTTTTGTTTGGTTTGGTTTTGGGGTCACACCTGGCAGTACTAGGGACCACTTCTGGCTCTGCACTCAGAAATCAGTCCTTGCAGGTTCAGGGGACCATATGGGATGTTGGATTTGAACCACCGTCCATCGTGGGATGGCTGTGTGCAAGGCAAACGCACTACTTCCAAGACTAACGCCTTACCTCTCTGGCCCCAGTTTTGTTTTGTTTTCTTTCTTTCTTTTTTCTTTTTCTTTTCTTTTTTTTTTTTTTTTTTGGTTTTTGGTTTTTGGTTTTTGGGCCACGACCGCAGCACTCAGGGGTTACTCCTGGCTGTCTGCTCAGAAATAGCTCCTGGCAGGCATGGGGACCATATGGTACACCGGGATTTGAACCAACCACCTTTGGTCCTGGATCAGCTGCTTACAAGGCAAATGCCGCTGTGCTGTCTCTCCGGGCCCTTGTTTTCTTTCTTTTGGGGCCACTGATGGTGATCAGGATTTACTCCTGATGCTGCAGTCAGAGATCATTCTTGGTAGTGCTTAGGGGATCATATGGAATGCTGAGGATCAAACCCAGGTCAGTCACATCCAAGTATACCTTACCCACCGTTTTATCTCCCTGGCCTGGACCAAGTGTTATATATGTGACTGGAATATATTTGATATTAAGAGCTCTGGAGATGACAGGAGTGTAGGACTGAGGAATACCTAAAGACAAAGACAGCCACAACACTGTTGTCTTTGTACAATGACAACACAATGAAAACAAAAACTGTGTTTGTTTTAGGAGTAAGACACAAGCAAAACTTGGAAGCAGTCACAAAGGAATGACTTAAAGTCACTAAGATAATTTTAAAAATTATCTTTCTGGGAGCCAGAGAGATAGTACAGCAGGTATGGTGATTGCCTTGTATGCAACTGATCCCTATTCAATCCCTGGTACAACATATGATTGCTTAAGCCTTGCCAGGAGTTATCCCTGAGCATAAGGTCAGAAGTAAGACCTAAGCAATGTTGGATGTTACCCTAAATCCAAAATAAAATAAACCCTCTCCCTGTTTTTCCCCTACTGCTATTGTATTGATTGATACTTGATGGTGGTGCTTCCAAAAAGTATAGAAAATCACCTCTAGGAGCCAGAGTTATAGCACAATGAGGAGGAAATTTGCCTTGGACGTGGCTGACCTGGGTTTGATCCCCAGCATCCCATATGGCCCCCTGAGCATGCCAGGAATGATTTCTGAATGCAGAGCGAGGAGTAAACTCTTAGAGCTGTCAGGTGTGACTCAAAAATAACGACAACAAAAATCTCCACTTAACATTAATAATGGATGACATGACCTAGAAAAGTGCTTGTAGGTGTTGCCACAAATTGAAATGGGTCTCTGAGAACTTCTCCATTGGCCATTTTGCAAGGCAAGTCTCTGAAAAGAGATACATGGCAGGAGAAGTTCTCTGCTTTACTTCTCTGAGCACCTCTCTGACACTACCTTCATTAACATAATTTTTTTTTTTTTTTGGTTTTTTGGGCCACACCCGGTAACGCTCAGGGGTTACTCCTGGCTATGCGCTCAGAAGTCGCTCCTGGCTTGGGGGACCATATGGGACGCCGGGGGATCGAACCGCGGTCCGTCCAAGGCTAGCGCAGGCAAGGCAGGCACCTTACCTCTTTGCGCCACCGCCCGGCCCCAACATAATTTTTAGACACTAAAAATGTGTTTCTGGAGGGGCCAGAGCCATAGTACTGCAGGTAGAGCATTTGCCTTACATGGGCTAACCTGGGTTCCATTCCTGGCATCCGTGCCAGGAGTGAGTTCTGAGTGAAGAGCCAAGACTAACCCCTTAGCATCGCCAGGTGTGGCACCCAAAGCAAACAAACAAACAAACAAACAAAAGAGAAATAGTGTTTCCGGAGGGAGCTAGAGGGATAACACACTGGCTAGGGTGTTTGCCTTGCATGAGGTTAAGCCAGGTTTGATCCCTGACATGCTCCAGAAGATTCCTTGATCCTGCCAGGAGTAACCACTGAACATCACGACTGTAACCCTAAAACTGAAAAACAAAACAAAGCAAGATAAAGGTTTCTGAATCTCCTGATACAATGCCTCCTGCCACAGAGTTCCCTCTTCCTGTCCATTTCTCAGCTTGGTTCTTATAAAACTTCCAAGAATTGGGAATGGGTAATAAAACTCACCTCCCAAAGGGTGTTGGAATCTTAGGGATAGGAGAGGGGTCATATGATTATGGGTGTTTTCTGTTTGATTGCTTCGGGGGGGGGGCAATTGAGTAATTTTGGGGATTATTTTTTGGTTATATTTTAGATGAATTCAGGGATCACTCCTGGTGGTACTGGGGGACCATTTACAGTGCTGGGGATTGAACCTGGGTTGGTCATGTGCCAGACCAGTGTTTTACCTGTTGTATTATATATATAATTTTGGCCTATATATATATTTTTTTTAATTTTTATTTTATTTTTTTTTTTTTTGGTTTTTTTTTTTTTTTGGGCCACACCCTGTGACGCTCAGGGGTTACTCCTGGCTATGCGCTCAGAAGTTGCTCCTGGCTTCTTGGGGGACCATATGGGACGCCGGGGGATCGAACCGCGGTCCGTCCTAGGCTAGCGCAGGCAAGGCAGGCACCTTACCTCCAGCGCCACCGCCCGGCCCCAATTTTTATTTTTTTATTTAAACACCTTGATTACATACATGATTGTTTTTGGGTTTCAGTCATGTAAAGAACACCACCCATCACCAGTGCAACATTCCCATCACCAATGTCCAAGTCTCCCTCCTACCCACTTTTTTTTTTTTTTTTTCTGAAGAGGGGTGTAAACCAATAGGACACACTAATCTGGGTACTTCTAGTCTCCAATTTGCTAGTCTTCTTTGACCAGCCCCCATGCTGCTTATTCCAAACAGAATTCATCTTCCACATAAGAAACTAAGGATGATGGGAACTAGAGCAATAGTACGGGGGGGGGGGGGGTGCGGGGGGGGGAGGGGTAGAGCACTTGCCTTGTATGATCTGTTCCCCATATGCTCCCCTGAGCACAGTAAAGGAATAATTCCTGAATGCAGAGCCAGGAATTACCCTTAAGCATTGCATTGCTGGCTGTGGCTCAAAAAGAAAGAAAAGAAAAGAAAAAATATATATAAAAAAGAAAAGAAAGAAAAGAAAAGGAAAAGAAAGAAAGAGGGGCCGGAGAGATAGCACAGCAGCATTTGCCTTGCAAGCAGCTGACCCAGAACCTAAGGTGGTTGGTTTGAATCCCGGTGTCCCATATGGTCCCCTGTGCCTGCCAGGAGCTATTTCTGAGCAGATAGCCAGAAGTAACCCCTGAGCATCACCAGTTGTGGCCCAAAAACCAAAAAAAAAAAAAGAAAAGAAAAGAAAAGAAAGAAAGAAAGAAGAGAGAAAGAAAGAAGAGAGAAAGAAAGAAAGAAGGAAGGAAGAGAGAGAAAGAAGAAAGAAAGAAAGAAAGAAAGAAAGAAAGAAGAAAAAGAAAAGAAAGAAAGAAAAGAAAAGAGAAAGAAAGAAAGAAAGAAAGAAAGAAAGAAAGAAAGAAAGAAAGAAGGAAGGAAGGAAGGAAAGAATGAGGAGTCAGAGAGATAACATGAAGGTGAGGCGTTTGCCTTATGCAGAAGGTCATTGGTTCGAATCCTGGCATCCCATATGGTCCCCCGAGCCTGCCAGGAGCGATTTCTGAGCATAGAGCCAGTGTCTTTCCAGGTCCCTGCACTTTGACAATTTAATCAGCAGAGGAAATATGCCAGGGCAGTAGACACTGTTTTATTTCTTTATTTTGCTTCCTTCCCTCCTGTTTGTTGCCATCGTTCTGATGACAGAGATAGCACACATTTAAGGAGGGGCTCCCAGGGTGCTGCATTTGTTTAGTTGTGGTGCTTGTACACCTTCTGGTGGTCACTGAGATGCTCATACATATTCCTACCAGGGATCACACCCCTGCTGTGTTCTAAAGATATTCAAACAATCTCTCGTTGTAGTACTTACACACACACTAGCTATGGTGTGCTGGAAATTACAGACTCTGTGTGATAATGGAAATCCCAAACAGCAGATCTGCCAAGACTGGGGGCTGGAGTGATAGCACAGCCATAGGGTGTTTGCATTACATCTGGCTGACCCAGAATAGACCTGGGTTCGATCCCTGATGTCCCATATGGTTCCCCCTAGCCAGGAGCGATTTCTGAGCGCATAGCCAGAAGTAACCCCTGAGCGTCACCAGGTGTGGCCCCCCAAAAAAACCAAACCAAACCAAACCAACAAACAAAAGAACTGCCAAGACTTTGCTCTGTAGACCTGAGTAGCACCAGGATAAAATTTGTGGCCTCACATTTGCAAAGCAGGTGCTTCCATCACTGACTCATCGCCAGAGGCCCTCGCAGAATTCACTTGTGCTCAACTTTCCTCAGAGCAAGGATTGTGCATAGTGTTCAGGTCCCCTACATGAATAAATTCAGGACTCAATTGTTGCTCTCTTTGAACTTTTCCATGAACAGTTATATTTTCCTGCCAGAGACTCTAGGTCAATGCGAAGTCACATTCTTTAAAGGCAGGAGGCCTGGATTTGCCTGCCACCAAACACCACTAGGAATAGCACTCTAAACATCCCCTGTGTGGCCAAAAACAAACAAAAAATTCTAGCATTCAGATATGGAACCAAGACAGAACCTTGCTACAGGCCCATTCTGGCTGAAGTGACAGGACAACGCCACCAGGAGAGAGCTAGTTTCAGGTGCCTGGGTTCTACACTGACATTCCTTTCTTTGATGAAATTCCAGGACACACTAACTCTAACTACTCACAGGACATATTCCTGAAGATTTATTCCCTGAAGGATATCACTAAATTGCCTCTTTTTCTCACCAGCTCCACCAAGGGAAGGACATTAAAAAATAAACTAAGCAACAAAGAAAACCCCTGAAGTGGAGAGTTCTGCTTATTGACAACCTAGCAATGACTCTTAGTCAAAGCTGATACATAGGAGAGACAGTACAAAGATTGCACTGGCTGGTGCCAGTTTGATCCTCGGTACTACAAATGGTACCTTGGGTTCCACCAGACATGTAATCCCTGAACACAGAGCCAGAAGTAACCCCTAAGCACTGTTGGGTGGATTCCCCACTCTCCCCATCCCCGCAAACAAAAACAAACAAAAACGCTGAAACAGTTTGGAGGTAAAATCAAATCTATGATTAGCTTCCCAAAGCAGTTCAGAGTTTGCTGCATCCTGACTCTGAGTACATAGCTGCTTCTTTAAGACAATTCTTTTTTTTTGTTGTTGTTGTTTGTTTTTGTTTTTGGGTCACACCTGGCAGCGCTCAGGGGTTACTCCTGACTCTATGCTCAGAAATTGCTCCTGGCAGGCTCGGGGGACCATATGGGATGCTGGGATTCGAACCACTGACCTTCTGCATGCAAAGCAAACGCCTTACCTCCATGCTATCTCTCTGGCTCCTCTTTAAGACAATTCTGCAGTTGCCCGTGTCCTCACTCAGGGTGACACTTTCATTTGCTTTGGGACCCTCATCTCTCTATCTCCTTCTAGAGAAGTCTTTGTTCTCTTCTTATAGTGCCTTTCTTTTCTTTTCTTTCTTTTTTTTTTTTTTTTGTTGGTTTTTTGGTTTTGGGCCACACCCGGCGGTGCTCAGGGGTTACTCCTGGCTGTCTGCTCAGAAATAGCTCCTGGCAGGCTCGGGGGACCATATGGGACACTGGGATTCGAACCAACCACCTTTGGTCCTGGATCGGCTGCTAGTAAGGGAAACACCGCTGTGCTATCTCTCCGGGCCCCTATAGTGCCTTTCTTAATAAAAACTGCTTACTTCACACACACACACACACACACACACACACACACACACACACACACACAATCTAAGTGAAGTCACCAAAGACCATTTTTGAGCAAAAAAACCAAACCCACAAACTGCATTTGATTGTTTAAATATTTATAAGACACATTAAAAAATTGTTGTGACACATTGCTTAATAAATATTTTATCAGGTGGATGAGGAGGCATCATCAGAATGGAGGAAGAGCTGGGGAAACTGAGAGATAAAAGGTTTTGGGATTTTTATTTGGTTTTAAGGCCACACTGCCAGTATTCAAGGGTTACTCCTGCCTCTGCGCTCAGAAATCGCTCCTGGTAAGCTCGGGGGTCCGTATGGGATGCTGGGGATCAACCCCAGGTTGGTCTGGGGTGGGCCACATACAAAGTAAATGCTCTACCTGCTGTGCTATCACTCTGGCTCCAGAGATGAAAAGGTTTTAAACTTTAATTTAAACCTTCATTCCTGGGCTTCAGGCCTTGGAAAGTGGCAGAGACTACACTTCCCCCACTTTTTTGGCATGTGGAAGATCACTCTTCCCTGCTCAAAGTCTTCTTCTGAAGGTGGTCCCAGCCCACTCAGTATATGGAGGACCAGTGACAGCGGCTCTTGACGACCTGCAGCAGAGGCTTCTTGAAAGTGAGGAAGATGATGGTGCAGGCCACCAGCAGGGTGAGGCAACTGGGAAGGATGAGAACGAGGTAGAGCAGGCCCACGTCCACATGCTCCCACTTGCAGTCCTGAGGGAGGCCGTCAGCTGGCAGCTCTCTCAGGCGAATGATCTTGGAGGAGAGGTTGCATGTGACCATGGCCCCATCGGTGATGATATGCAGGTGCTCCAGGACCCCCCAGCCCTCCACCCCACAACAGTCATACGGATTCTGGCTGAGGTAGAGGGTTCGAAGACTTCTCAGCAGGGGCTCCAGCTCTGCTCTCTGGGGAAGGGCCGTGAGTGAGTTTCTGCGTAGGTCCAGGGTCTGCAGCGCTAGGCTGACCCCAAACATGGGGAAACTGGTCAGCGCATTTCCTGAGAGATCCAAGGCCCTCAGGTTCTCAAATCCTGAGAAGTCTAACTCTTTGAAGCCAGGGCTAAGACCCACGTCCCTAAGAGACAAAACTTGAAGAGTGGGGGCAACATGGTGCAGAAAGGCGACACTTCCATTCAAAACGCCCCTGTTGCCGGACAGGTCTAAGTGGGTGAGGGAGGTGCCCTGGAAAGTGCAGTCCTGCAGTGCTCCCAACCCGCAGCCCTCCAGTGAGAGGCTCTGGAGAGATGTCACATTGCGGAAATCCACGCAAGTGGGGGGTCCCTCAGGACCTGAGCTAGCTGGCTTTGGTGGAGTAGGACAGAGTGAAATCTGATTGTGGCTCATGTCAACTGTAGTGATGTTACTGGCGTCTGCGAAGAGGCCAGAGGGGACCCCCAGGAGCTGGTTGGAGCTCAGGTTGAAGGAGCGGAGGCTCCTCAGGCAGCTGGGGAGTCCGGGCACCCAGTGCAACTCGGACAGCTGGTTCTGGCTCAGGTCCAGCTCGGTGAGGCCGCCTGGGGGCTCATGCTCACGGATGTGGAGGCTCCGCAGGCAGTTCTGGTTGAGGTTCAGGTGGGCCAGGACGGGCATCTTCTTCAGGAAGCCACCTGGCAGGTACTGGAACTGGTTTTGACTCAGATCCAAGAAGCGGAGGTCGGCGAGGTCGCTGAAGGCAAACTCTTCCCAGAGGCTGACGGTGGTGACGTTGGTGACATTGCCGTCCACCAGGAGGAACTGGGCCACCATCTCCTGCGGCGACGAGGCGTTGTAGAGGTCCCGGTAGAAGCCCATGCTGTTGTCCCGCAGGAGCAGGGTGTGCAGCTTGCTGGACTGCGGCAGCAGCGGGAAGAAGAGCAGCTGGTTGTGCGACAGATCCAGGGTCTCCAGCTCGAAGGCAGCCTCGGACGAGGAGGCCAGGAACCACTCTAGGGCGTTGTGGCTGACGTTGAGGAGGCGCAGCTGCGTCAGGCCGAAGTCCACCAGGCACGGCAGGTTGTTGTAGGCCAGGTTGAGGCGCCTCAGCAAGGGCAGGCCGTCGAAGGCGCCGCCCTCGATCTCGAAGATGTAGTTTCTCTGCAGGTCCAGCTCCTGGAGGCGCCGCAGGCCCACGAAGGCCGTCTCGTCCAGCCGCATGATGGTGTTGCGCGCCAGGGACAGGGACTCCAGGGATGAGAGGTTCTGGAGCAAAAGGGCTGCCGTGTCCTCCGTCAGGGCGTTCCCCGACAAGTCCAGCCGCCGCAGGTCTTGCAGGCCGCGCAGGGCGGCCGCCGTCTCCCGGGGACTCTCCCAGAGCGCGTTGTCCGACAGCACCAGGCTGTGCAACCGGGCCTGCTCCTGGAAGGCCCCGCGGGCCAGGCGCCCCAGATTGCAGCGGTGCAAGCTGAGGTGCTGCAGGCGCGGGTAGGGCCGCAGGGAATGGTTCCACAGCGTCCTCAGCGGGTTGGCGTCCAGGAGGAGAGTGTGCGAGGCCGGTGGGAGAGAGCTGGGCACCGCTGCCAGGTTCTGCGCGCGGCAGTCAGCCGCCCCGTCCACCTAGGCCCAAAACACACTGG
This sequence comes from Suncus etruscus, assembly GCF_024139225.1. Taxonomy (NCBI): domain Eukaryota; kingdom Metazoa; phylum Chordata; class Mammalia; order Eulipotyphla; family Soricidae; genus Suncus; species Suncus etruscus. The sequence goes on along the minus strand of NC_064853.1, from coordinate 104,461,262 downwards.
TGAGTGGGGAGGAGGCCTTAGACGTAGAGGTCCATTTGGTGGATCGCTGCCTGCAACTGTGGGGCGTGCCCTGGAGGACCTTTCCTGGGAAGTGTGTGCCCCCCCCTTGGCATGGTGGGCACCTGCCTATGTGGCTGGCCCCACAGCTTCCTTACTTCTTTCCCAGTCACTTCCAGCTGACCTGCTTGCTACACAGCCAGCGGTGCTGGGGCAGCTTCATTTCACCCAAAGGACTCATTCCGGGAGGCCACACTATGTTCTGGATGAATGTGGTCAGGTCAAAAGCGCTTAGCACATCACCGCCCGGAATTATACCGAGAAATCTCGGCAAAGAACCAATGCACAGGAGCCTATGTTTGAATGCCCAATTCTGTGCTTTCACTCAATGTCATTCTACCATGACTGTGCTGAGTAAAGGAAGCAGGAGGCACTGGGCAAGGTGATATAACCACAATAACAGCACAGGCTTCAGGATAGTGAACTCAGTTGAGTGATTCACTAGAGGTGGCAGAAACCATCATCAGAGGATCCTAATGAGGCATGCAGGAAAAAGGTTTCATTCTGTGATAAGGCTGAAAGCAGTGGTATTCCTCACCACAGGGTCATCAGAAGGGCCAGGTCAATGAATGCCTCGTTTGAAATGGGACAAAAATCCTGACAGAGAAGAACATAGGCAGGCTTGAACTCTAGCCTGTTACTCAACTCTGTCACCTATTTTGTTTTGTTTTGTTTTTGTTTGTTTTGGGGCCACACCCAGTGATGCTCAGGGGTTACTCCTAGCTATGTACTCAGAAATCGCTCCTGGCTTGGGGTCCCATATGGGACGCCAGGGGATCGAACCATGGTCCATCCTAGGCTAGTGTGTTCAAGGCAGGAGCTTTACTGCTTGCGCCACTGCTCCAGCCCCAGCTCTGTCACTTATTTCTGCCATGCAGTGACCCTTGAGACAATTATTTTATCTCTTAGAGAATCAAACTTCCAGGCCAGAGAGATAGTACAGTGAGTAAGGTGTTATTGCCTTGCATGTGGCCAACTCAGAATCGGTCCTGATGTTGCTCAGAGGACCATGCTGTTCTGGGAACAGAACCCAGGACTCCTGCATGCAAAGTATGTGCTCAGCCCTTTGAGCAATGGGCCCTGGCCTGAGGATATTTTTAGTGGGATTTGTTTATAATCAGGGACAATATGGTGATTTTTCTGACACAAAAGTGAATCTCGCCATGCAGAAACAAAGTATGTTTCTGTTTGAATAAGTATGGGTCTCCTTGCACAGGGCCTCTCTGGAGAAGGCTGTGGTTGGCCCTGTTTCTCTGCAGCTTCTGCAGTAGTGAAGGTCACATAGCTGCCATTCCCTATGCACTCTGAAATGCTACCAAAGAACTATAAGGCCATCAGGGTCCAAGAAAACCCACTGTATCACCACATCATAGGATGAATGCAACAAGAGGAAGTGGACTTCATCCTCTCAGCTCTGCTAGAGGAAACCCACCCTCCTGGCTGCCTAATTCCTGTTTATCGAGTTAGAGGAGGCATCTGGCCTTAACCCTACAAGATTTTCAAAGAATTCACACTACCTCTCCTTTTTCTATGCCTGGTATCTGGGACTAGCTCATAACAAGTCAATATTTGACTGCTTCATAAGGGGATGGAGGAAGCATATACAAATAACAACAATAAAAAAAAGATCAAATAGGGCGATAGCACAGAGGTAGGGAGTTTGCCTTGCATGCAGCTGACCCAGGATGGACCTTGGTTCGAACCTAGGCATCCATATGGTCCCCCAAAGCCAGAAGTGATTTCTGAGTGCAGAGTCAGGAGTAATCTCTGAGCATCACTGGGTGTGGCCCCCCAAAATAAATAAATAAAAAGATCAAATACACAGCATATACAAGCTTATTTGATCATTGTAACAAGCCAGTGTCATGGTATATTGGTTGACATTATGCTTTTTTTCCCATTGGCATTATTCTTTTCTCCATATTTTGTAGATGAGGAAACGGAAGCACATAGTGCCCGCCTGCCCCCTGCAATGTCAGCAGCAAGAACAGATGGATTTGGTTACTAGCATCTGTTCTGACTCATAAATCCTACCCTCTACTGGAGTAAACTCCAGCATCGTGGTTAGAGGTTACTGAAAGTGGTTAAGAACCTTGGCCAGCTGGGTTTTTAAGATTCATCAGCTTGAAGAACACATTTTTTTATTTAAAAAAAAAAAAAGTATTAATCCTGACATTCAATTTGTCTCTCCATTGCTGGATATATGAGGCCTCAAGGCAAACTTCTATTATGAAGTGCATGCTTCTTTTATAGACATTTTATATCATTAGTGAGAAGCAAAAGATAACGTTTGTGAAAATGTGCTCAATTGTGCTGAATTGAGAGTCTTAGAGTAATCATAAGAAATCTGGCTCCTAAATTGAAGCGTGGCTGAGACTATGGCCCTCTGCCCGAGCAGTGTGGCCCAGGTTGTGGCCCTAAGAGCAGCATAGACGTCTTGGGCAGCAGCGCGGCTGTTTAAGCATTTGCTCTCACTCTCATCTGCTCTCAACATTCTGTGGCAGGGTTTCTCCAGCTTAATATTCCTCAACCTGAGATTCTGATAAGTTAGTGGAGCTCAAGCAGCTTGAATTTTAACAAGGTATTCTGGGGGTCGGACTTATATATAGCACAGCGGTAGGACATTTGCCTTGCACGTGGCCAATCCGTGACAGACCTGAGTTTGATCTCCAGCATCCCATATGGTTCCACCAGCCTGCCAGAGGTGATTTCTGGGTAACCCCTGTGTGCTGCCAGGTGTGGCCAAAAAACAAAACAAAATGAAAAAAACCAAGGTATTTTGTTCCAGGTGGTGAACCAAGGCAAGGCCCTATTTCTGGGTCAGGCTATCTTTAGCAGCCATGAAGAAGGGGTGTAGTGGGGAGGAACAGGGAGGCAAAGACTGCCTGTTTTTTTTCCAGACATCATCTTAACTAATGACTAAAAGCCTCTTGCACAGAACACTTGAGAGATTCATTCATTTCCAACACTCCTGATATGTCAACTTTCTAAACAAACTGAACCGTGTCGGGATACAAGCAGACAATCAGGAGTACCCACAGAAAACTCACCAACTTGCAGCCCCCCTGGGATGCTGCTGCAGCCATTCCGTTTCCAATCCTCCATTCCAAAGCCAAGAAGTGCAAACCCAGGCAGAGCCAGAGGGGCAGTAGCTCCATCTCAAGTGCAGCACTGTGGAGAGAAGGCAAAGTGGAACTGGGTAAGGCCAAGAGCACTGCTGTGTGTGTTCTACAGAAAGAGCCAGTCCCCAGTTAGTCTAGTTGCAGGGGCCCACAGTTACCAGGAGGTGAAAACCCACAGATTATTCAAATATCTCAATTTAGCCAACACTTTCAATCTTTCAACGTAACTGTCAGCAAGAACTCATTTTCGTTTTGCCTTGACCATTGGATGGGCAGGTGGTTGAACGGTAAAACTGTTAAGAGTCTAACAACAGAAGAGAGAAGCAACAGACTTGAAGAACCTGATCTCAGGTCACCAGACTTTCCCTAGATTTTGTAATTCTGTTGAAGTTTTTCTCCAAAAGTTCAAATATACATGGTGACATGGCCTGAGTGTACTAAACATTTGTAGCATAAATAAACAAGAGAATTGTGAGCTGGGTTTGAAATATATTAATTCCAGTCTCTGGTCCCACAGAGCTACTAATTGTTCTGTTGACATGAAGCATTTAGGAAAGAGAAGATTTCATTCATTAAGTCATTGGAATAGAGAGAGCCCTTTGGAAAAATCATGTTAATGATCTGACTGGACGAACGGGTGAGGGGAACAAGGGAAGTCAAAAAGCAATCTTTATTTATTTATTTATTTATTTATTTATTTATTTATTTATTTATTTTGGGTCACAACCGACAGCACTCAGGGGTTACTCCTGCCTCTATACTCAGAAATTACTCCTGGCAGGCTCGGGGGACCATATGGGACGTCCGGATTTGAACCACCGTCCTTCTGCATGAAAGGCAAACTCCTTACCTCCATGCTATCTCTCTGGCCTGAAAAAGCAATCTTTAGATATATAAAGGATTATTCATAAAGTAATTAGTCCTTCTGGCTGGCCAAGGAACACAGAATGGGAACCATGAGAAGATTTAAATGATATCTATTTTAATAGAATTGTTTGTTTGCTTTGGAGCCACACCAGGAGTGATTCCTGGCAGTGCTCAGGTGGGCCATATGCAATGCCAGGACCAAATTGGGTTCAGCTACATGCAAGACAAGAACTTTACCTTTATCTCTGTGATCCCACTTTTAAGACAGAAACAAAAAGGAAATATATCTTTCACCATCACATTTTTACAGGTGACATACAAAGACCTGAGAAAATGATGGTTTATTTAAGGCTCAAATTGGCTTGGTGGAGTTTCAAATTAGAACACTAGTATGGGGGCCAGAGAGATAGCATGAGGGTAAGGCGTTTGCCTCACATGCAGGAGGATGGTGGTTCGAATTCCGACATCCCATATGATCCCCTGAGCCTGCCAGGAGTAATTTCTAAGCGTAGAGCCAGGAGTAACCCCTGAGTGCTGCCGGGTGTGACCCCCCCCAAAAAAAAACCCAAAAACAAAAATTACACCTTTTTGGGGGGCCGGAGAGATAGCATGGAGATAAGGCATTTGCCTTGCATGCAGAAGGACGGTGGTTCAAATCCCGGCATCCTAGATGGTCCCCCGTGCCTGCTAGGAGCAATTTTTTTGTTTGTTTTGTTTTTGGGTCACACCCAGCAGCATTCAGGGGTTACTCCTGGCTCTATGCTCAGAAATCTCTCCTGGCAGGCTCAGGGGACCATATGGGATGCTGAGATTTGAACCACCAACCTTCTGCATGCAAGACAAACGCTTTACGTCCATGCTATCTCTCCAGCCCTGCCAGGAACGATTTCTGAGCAGAGAGCCAGGAGTAACCCCTGAGTGCTGCCGGGTGTGACCTAAAAACCAAAAAAAAAAAAAAAGAACATTAGTCAGGAGCCAGAATGATAGCACAGTGGGTAGGGCGTTTGCTTTGCATGCAGCCAACACCGATTTAATCCTGGTATCCCATAGGGTTCCCTGAGCCTCCAAGGGGTGATTTCTGAGCGCAGAGTCAGGAGTAACCCCTGAGTGCCGCTGGGTGTGGACCAAAAGCAAGCAAACAAAGAACCAATCTACTCACCATATAGACTTTACAATTCTACATAAAGAAATAACATTTTAAAGAAAAATGGAGCCAAAGTGATAGTATAGTGGGTAGGTTGTTTGCCTTGAGCATGGCCAATCTGAGTTTTATCCCCAGCACTCTTATGGTACTCACTCTGTGCCTGCCAGTAGTGATCCCTCAGCACAGACACCAACACAGAGCACCACACCCAATGATGCTCAGAGTCACTGCTGGCTCCGTGCTCAGAAATTATTCCTGACAGGCTTGAGGGACCATAAGTATACCAGGAATTGAACCCAGGTCAGCCACATGTAAGGCAAGCACCCTATACGCTGTGCTATTGCTCCAGCTTCCTGAGCAATTCTTATTAACTGAGTTCAACTTCAAAATTATGTTATAAGCAAAAATCAATAAAATGAAACTGATTTAAGTTATCCAACTGTAAAGGGTTATTACTATTCTATATATAGTCTAATGATACTCTTGTATTATATCTATTATTGCTAAAAGTAAAGCAACATTGGTTATTAATAGCCAACTTAAGTAGGCATATAGCTAAAAGAAAAGTGAAAATTCAATATAAAGATTAAAATATTAGGTAAACTTAAACTATCTTAAATTCAAATTGTTAATGGGAATTTCCATACAGGCAATATTTTTCTTTTATTTTCCATATATTGGAATGAGGAAAGAAGTCTTTAGAATTGCATACACAATTGAATTTTGTATTTTCTTTTAGTTAAAAAAATTTTTTTATGGGGCCAGAGAAATAACACAGCAGTAGGGCATTTGCCTTGCACGCAGCTGCCCAGGACAAACCTGGGTTTGATCCCCAGCATCCCATATGGTCCCTTGAGCCAGGATTGACTTCTGAGTGCGTAGCCAGGAGTATCCCTGAACATTACCAGGCGGGCCCAAACAAACAAACAAAAATTTTAGTCACTATAATATTTCTCTGGCTCCTAAAATTTTTGTTTGTTTGCATGTTACCAACTTGGATTCCCTTCCTGGTACCTAGAACTCAGTATGTTCCCTGGAGCTTCACCAGGAGTTAATCCTGAATACAGAGCCAGAAGTAATCCCTGAGCACTGCCAGAGCTAAAATAATTTTTAACCTCTCCAGCAGTATACAAAGGTCACTTGGATCACATGCCTGGGGAGAGGGCCATACAAGCAAGGGATCAAACTCAAGGCCTCTACATGCAAGGCATGGGCTCCAGTTCTTTGAGCTATCCCTTCAACTCCTTTATGGGGGGGTTAGATGGATGATTTGGGCTTCACTTGACAGTGATCAGGGACTATTCTTGGCTCTGTGCTCAGGAATGACCCTTCCCTGATTGGTGGATCATGCAAGGCAAGATTTTAATCTCTGTACTATCTTTCCAGTCTCCTTTTTTTTTTAAAAAAAAAAAAAACAAACCAGCCTAAGTCAGAGAGATAATACAGTGAGTAAGAAGCTTGACTTGCATGTAACTGACCCTAGACCTATCCTTGGCACCCTGCCAGAAGTGATCCCTCAGTGCAGGGCCAGGAATAAGGCCTCAGTAAGCTGGGAGTGTCCACAAAATAAAAAAATAAGTAAAAAAAAAATGTGACGCTTTTTTAAAAAAGTTTTCTTTTTTAATATGACACCTTAATTCACACAAAATATACACTCTGCCTAGGGGCTGGATCAATAGCGTAGTGGTAAGGTGTTTGCCTTGCATGCAATCAACCATATAGGACAGGGGTCTCAAACTCAATTTACCTGGGGGCAGCAGGAGGCAAAGTTGGGGTGAGGCAGGGCTGCATAAGGGATTTCACAAAAGAAAAGTCCTCAAACGTCATTATTAACAGTTTTAATTATTTCTTCTGAACATGAATAGAACAATGAGTGAAGATCATGAACAGTTCTTCTGAACATGGCATCTTTTGCCTATTCCTTGCTGCCAGAGACTTGACAGTGCTTCTTCTCACAAATCTGAACCACATTTGGTTTTAGAGAAGAAGCAGTTGAGACCCTCAGTATGGCTTGAAGATGATCATCATTAAGTCTAGACCTGTATTTTGACTTAATGAAGTTCAATGTGGAGAATAACTTTTCACATAAATATGTGCTCCCAAAAAGGCACATGGTGTGCTTGAACATTCAGAAAAGCTCAGGGAAGCTGGGGGGCAATTCTCTCAAAATTTGCCCATGCATGTCTGCTTTTCCTCTAATCTTCCTGAACTTGGCTCTGAGATCATAGTTGTATTGCAGGTCAATGAGCTCCATTTGAAGCACAGGAGGGGCATCTTGCACATCAAAGGAAAAGGGGTCCACAAAAATTTGGAAAGTGGCTCTGTGCTTTTTGAAGTCTGCAAATCTGTGATCAAATTCCTTCTCTAGCTTTAAAATAGCATCAACGTATTTCTCACCACTGAATGGTGTGCCTGCATCCACAAGTTCCTTGCATGCTGGGAAATGGCAAAGGTTTGTCTGAGAGAACTGGGATTTCCATAACACAAGTCTTGTGGAGAATGCTTTCGCGTTGTCATAGGCAGCACTGATAAGCTGCCCCAGGCCTTGTAACATCTTGTTTAGTACATTCAGCTGATGTGTGATGTCAACAAGAAAAGCTAAGTCGGGGCCGGCAAGGTGGCGTTAGAGGTAAGGTGTCTGCCTTGCAAGCGCTAGCCAAGGAAGGACCGCGGTTCGATCCCCCAGCGTCCCATATGGTCCCGCCAAGCCAGGGGCGATTTCTGAGCGCTTAGCCAGAAGTAACCCCTGAGCATCAAACAGGTGTGACCAAAAAAAAAAAAAAAAAGAAAAAAAAAAAAAGACAAGCTAAGTCCATAAGCCATTTGTGATCACTCAACTCAGAAACAGCATTCCCATCCTTCTCCATGAAGGCTTTCACTTCTTCTCTCAACTCAATCTTTTCAGGACATTTCCCCTGCTAAGCCAATGTACCTTGGTGAAATAGAGCACATCTCCGTATTCTGACTCCATTTCCTCTAAAAAAGCACGGAACCTTCTGTGTTTTAAGCCCTTGGATCTGATTTGGTTGATGCATTTCACAACAACAGATATCACATTGTCACACGATAGGCTTTTACTGCAAAGGGCCCGCTGATGGATAATGCAATGAAGAGCAATGGCCTTCTCTACACCCTCCTCTTCAAGTTTTTTTTGAACAAGTGCCACCAGTCCATTTTTCCTCCCTGTCATCGATGGCGCTCCATTGGTTATTATTCCAACAAACCTCTTCCATGGCAAACCTGCATTCTCAATGGCATCACACAGATGCCGAAATAGCTCATTAGCGGTGGTCTGGCCATGCACTGGAATTATTGTGAGCAGCTCCTCTGTCAATTCAAAATTGCAATCAACATCACGGACATAAATTGTGAGCTGCGCAGTGTCTATTATATCTGTGCCCTCGTCAAGAGCAACTGAGTAGGCATCAAAACATTTGGCTTTCTCACACAGTTGATGAGAAATGTCACTTGACATGTCAGAAATGTGCTCTGGGGCCGGGAAGGTGGCGCTGGAGATAAGGTGTCTGCCTTGCAAGCGCTACCAAGGAACGGACCGCGGTTCGATCCCCCGGCGTCCCATATGGTCCCCCCAAGCCAGGGGCGATTTCTGAGCACATAGCCAGGAGTAACCCCTGAGCGTCAAACGGGTGTGGCCCAAAAACCAAAAAAAAAAAAAAAAAGAAATGTGCTCTGCCACAGTGTTGGCAGAAAGGCTGATTTTGCTAAACTGACCTTTCTTTTCCGGACAGATAATACTTGTAGCCTGTAACATGCATTTTTTAACAAACTCTCCTTCTGTGAATGGTTTCCCTGCCTTAGCAATCATCTCACTAACCATTTAACTAGCTTCGACTGATGCAACATTCTCTTTGGTTGCTTTCTTGAAGAAATCTTGTTGCCTCATTAGACATGCTTTAAGACTGGCAACCCACTTGGCTCTCTCATTTTCTTGATATTTTGCACATTCCTCAGCATGTTTAGTTGAATAATGGCGTTTCAAGTTGTATTCCTTGTGCGCTGCAACTTTCTCTGAGCAAATAAGACATGTGGGGATGCCCCTGTGCTCAACAAAGAAATACTGCATCTTCCACTTTTCCTGAAATTGTCTGTGCTTGTCATCAATCTTTCTCTTCGCTGCAGGCTTTAATGAAGTCATGATGAAGGTATGACAAAATCTAATTCTGTAACAAACTTCTCTCCCTTAGGCCTCCGATAATGCAAGGGACAGCGGACAGGAGCAGTGGAAATGAGGTCTGCGCTAGGCGCAAAGTATTCGCGATTATTCGCTTACCGAATATTTGCAATAAAAAAATCGCATTAGTAAGAAAAAAGTCGCAAAAAATCGCATTAAACATTTGCATACCCCGAACGGAACTGCTTGGGGTATGCAAATGTTTAATGCGATTTTTTTTTTTTTTTTGGTTTTTGGGCCACACCCGGCGGTGCTCAGGGGTTACTCCTGGCTGTCTGCTCAGAAATAGCTCCTGGCAGGCACAGGGGACCATATGGGACACCGGGATTCGAACCAGCCACCTTTAGTCCTGGATCGGCTGCTTGCAAGGCAAACGCCGCTTTGCTATCTCTCCAGGCCCACTAATGCGATTTTTATTGTGATTATTCGGTAAGCGAATAATCGCGAATACTACGATATTTGAAGGCCGGCCACGGGCCACAAAATGTTGTACGGAGGGCCGCAAACAGCCCGCAGGCCGCGAGTTTGAGACCCCTGATATAGGATGTTGGACAGCGGTTGGAATCCCAGGATCCCATATGGTCCCCTGAGCCTGCCAGGGGTGATTTCCTAGTACAGAGCCAGGAGTAACCTGAGCGCCGCCGGGTGTGATCCCCCCTAAAAATAATACACTCTGCCTATAACAGAATTAAATTGTAAGTCACTAAAATTAAAACACTATAAAAGGGATGACTGAAACTCAATCATGAACAACTTTATAACTGTATATCTCACAGTGATTAAATATATACAATATATATATATATATATATATATATATATTGTAATTTTGGGGTTACACCAGGAGTTATTCCTGGCTTTGTGCTAGAAATCGCTCCTGGCATGGGGAACCATATGGGATGCTGGGCTTCGAATCACCATCCATCTTGAATAGGCTTCGTGAAAGGTAAACACCCTACCATGTGCTATCTCTCCGGCCCCAATAAATAATTTATTTTTAAAATACATGGGTTTTCAAATACCTAGAAATTAGATAATATAATTTATTTGTCCTATGGATAAAAGAGAAAAAAAGTTTCTTCAAAAAGCAAGGAACTCACCAGTAGACACATGAAAAAGTGCTCAGCATCACTTTTTCATTAGGGAAATCAAAATCAAGACAACAATGAGATAACATCTTATTCCAGTGAGAATGGTACATATCAAAAAATAGTAGGAGCAGGGGCTGAAGCGGTGGCGCTAGAGGTAAGGCATGCGTTAGCCTAGGACTGACCAAGGTTTGATCCCCCAGCATCCCATATGGTTCCCTCAAGCCAGGAGCGATTTCTGAGCACATAGCCAGGAGTAACCCCTGAGTGTCAACAAGTGTGGCTCAAAATACCAAAAATAAATAAATAAATAAATAATAATAATAGTAGGAGCAATCTGTGCTGGTGGGATTGTGGTGAGAAAGTAATCTCCTCTAGTGCTAGTGGGAATGTTTTCTGGTCAACCCCTATGAAAAATAGTATGTAAAGACCTCAATGAACTTAGAATCAAGCTATGATAAAACCCTGCAATTCAACTTCTGAGTATCTACCACCAGAATTAAAAAAATTTCTTTCAAAAGGGCATATGTGGGCCCGGAGAGATAGCACTGTGGCGTTTGCCTTGCAAGCAGCCAATCCAGGACCAAAGGTGGTTGGTTCGAATCCCGATGTCCCATATGGTCCCCCGTGCCTGCCAGGAGTTATTTCTGAGCAGACAGCCAGGAGTCACCCCTGAGCAATGCCGGGTGTGGCCCAAAAACCAAAAAAAAAAAAAAAAAAAAAAAAAGGGCATAGGCACACTATTATTTATTGGTGCACATAGAACAATAGCTATGAAATGGAATCAACCTAGGTGTCCAACCACAGATAGATAAATTATGAAGATGTGGTGAATATATGCACAATGCAGCTGAAAAGAACCATGGAATCATGCTATTGCTGCAATTTGGTTGGAACTGGAAGGTTCTTGTTGAGTAAAGTAAGGCAGAAGAAGAGAAATAAACACAAGATGATCTCACTTATCTGTGGTCAGGATGAGAAAATGTAATGTAGCAAAGGGAGGATTCCTAGATCACCCTTGATCTTAGGGAGGAGCAAGATAGAGAAGGAAAGAAATCAAGGTGAGAAGGAAAATAAGAAAGGAAAATTATGGGGAATGAGGGTTAGGACTTTGATTATAGTGGCGATGCGGGAGAGTGGTATAGCTATACATCCAAAGCACAGATCCAACAACACTGAAAATATGAGATCTAAGTTGCAACCAAACTTTGTAATGTGTTTGGCAAGGTGGTAGGCAATGGGTGAGAGTTGGGGAGAATAGGGGGGACTAGAGGATGATGGAGTATGGGAACACTGGTGATGAGAGTTGACACTGTGCCCCAAGGAGTAAGTATTCTTTTTTCTTTTTTCTTTTTTTGGTTTTTGGGCCACACCCGGTGACGCTTAGGGGTTATTCCTGGCAATGTGCTCAGAAATCGCTCCTGGCTTGGGGTACCACATGGGACACCAGGAATCAAACCTGGATCAGCTGTCTGGATCAGCCGTTTGCAAGGAAAACATCCTACTGCTGTGCTACCACTCTGGCCCCGAGGAGTAAGTTTATTTTTGTTGTTGTTTTTTTTGTGTCACACCTGGCAGTGCTCAAGGATTCCTCCTAGCTCTATGCTCAGAAATCGCTCCTGGCAGGCTCAGGGGATCATATGGGATGCCAGGATTCGAACCACCGATCTTCTGCAATGCAAGGCAAACGCCTTACCTCCATGCTATCTCTCCGGCCTCAGGAGTAATGTTTGTCTTTTTTTTTTTTTTTTTTTTGGGTTTTTGGGTCACACCTGGCAGTGCTCAAGGGTTATTCCTGGCTCCAGGCTCAGAAATTGCTCCTGGCAGGCACGGGGGACCATATGGGACTCCGGGATTCGAACCAATGACCTCCTGCATGAAAGTCAAACGCCTTACCTCCATGCTATCTCTCCGGCCCCGTAATGTTTGTCTTTTTCCCCAGATAGCTCAACTGTTTGCTAGGGGTAACAAATTTTTCCACAGGGATTTGCTTTAGGGTCTGTTACTTAGTGATAGCCAATATGGCTGATGGCACCAGCACTGCCATAAGCAAGGTTGAGAGAGGCGAGCAAGATGGTGCTTGCCAGCAACTGCCACCCTGGATATATAGTTTGGAATCTCTTGGTCCAGAAATGGAAGTGCAGAATCACACACTGTGATCCTTCTCTGCAGAATAAGGCTTTGTACTTCAAACAACTCTCTGCTAGCAGCATTTTGCCCTGCAGTAGGGTTGCTTCCTTGGAGAGGAGTCTCTGACTCCAACCCAGCTGGGTGTTCTTATTTATTTGTTTTTTGTTATGTCTCTTGCTCTGAAAACTTTGATTATGGAGATTTCAATAATCTGTGTTTTATTGCTGAGAGAGATGGAAAATAGAAGCTTTGCTCTTTAGCTATCATTGGCTCCTGCATAGTCCTTGCATAACTCTCTTCTGCAGAGCCCCCAATTCTGTATCTTTCTGAACCAGGTCAAGGGCCTGCTCCTTGCATTTTCCCTTGTTCTCTCCTTGAGTTCACCCAAGAAGCCCACACTGTCCACTCTCCAGTCCTGCCTCGCCAGCTGTACCAGCATCACTCCACCTACTTCAGTGACCCAAAATCTTCCTGCCTGACGCATGTAGGTCATCTTGGGCCCCTTCCTCTTTTCTTTTCTTCGAATAAGTTTACACATTTTCAGGGCTAATTTTAACTTCCTGGTCTGATTTGAATACTAACTAGAAAAAACAGACTCACAGAAAAGCTAAGTGAAACCAGGTAAATCAACTTTAACCTTCATTTCATGCAGGCCAGCTTTTCCTGCCACAGAGGGAACCTCTAATTCTGAACTCATCAGTATTGGGGAGACACTAAGAATTCCCTTCACAGGCCCTCCTTCTGCTTCTGCATCTGGCAGGAATTATTGCCTTATGGTACATATGGAGACAGATGGCAAAGACAAAGCCTGGGTTCCTGCACTTAGGATCCTTCAAGCATTTGGGCACATAGACACACACATAGACACACACACACACACACACACACACACACACACACACACACACACACACACACACCTTTGGATCACTGTTCCCTGAGAAAAGGTAGCCAAATTATAAGATGCCATCTGATGATGAGATAAAGAACAGACAACCTTTTAATTAAATAATCTTTTCCCGGGGCCAAAAAGATAGCATGGAGGTAAGGCATTTGCCTCTCATCCAGAAGGTCTATGGTTCAAATCCTGGCATCCCATATGGTCCCCTGAGCCCGCCAGGAGCAATTTCTGAGCATAGAGCCAGGAGTAACCCCTGAGCACTGCCGAGTGTGACCCAAAAACCAAAAAAAAGGGGGGGGGCAGAGAGGTAGCACTAGAGGTAAGGTGTCTGCCTTGCAAGTGCTAGCCAAGGAAGGACCGCGATTTGATTCCCCGGCGTCCCATATGGTTCCCCCCAAACCACGGGCAATTCCTGAGCGCTTAGCCTGTAATAACCCCTGAGCATCAAATGGGTGTGGCCTAAAACCCCCCAAAAAATCTTTTCCCATGCATTATTTGGAACATGCATATACTTAAAAAAATGGGTTAATTATCTAATATCCAAAACACAACCAATTGGTAAACACTTACAGGTATTTCTGGTTTTTTTGTTTTTGTTTTTGGGCCACACCTGGCGATGCTCAGGGGTTACTCCTGGCTGTCTGCTCAGAAATAGCTCCTGGCAGGCACAGGGGACCATATGGGACACCGGGATTCGAACCAACCACCTTTGGTCCTGGATCGGCTGCTTGCAAGGCAAACACCGCTGTGCTATCTCTCCGGGCCCAGGTATTTCTATATATGATAAGGTGTTCTTATACTTAAAGTCTGGACTAAGGCATAACTGTGTCCTGAGTTTTGGTTGGTTTGGTTCTCATTTTGTTTTTTTTTTAGGAGGTGCTGGATTTTTAATAATAACAGGTGCAGGGCTGGAAAGATAGCATGGAGGTAGGGTATTTGCCTTGCATGAACAAGGACAGTGTTTCGAATCCCGGCATCCCATATGTTCCCCTGAGCCTGCCAGGAGCGATTTCTGAGCATAGAGCCAGGAGTAACCCCTGAGCACTGCCTGGTGTGACCTCCCCCCTCAAAAAAAATCAGGTGCATCCTCAATGTCACCCCTCTCCTCCCTCTTTCACCTCCCTACCTCCTTTAAGTGTTACTACTGCAATAGCTGCTGCCAACTGCCAACTGGCAACCTTTCTGCTATAGGAGTTACTAGAGTTACACATTTATTAGTATGGTACTGAAGATTTTCTCCTCAAAATAATAAGATAGGCTCAAAAGGCTTTATAGGAAGAGGTCATGTAGAGAAAGTGAGTTGCTTTCAGAGGTCTGGGGTGAGAGAGGCAAATATTTTTAGGTGGAGGGGGCAGGGCATCCTTTCATGTAAAGCAGGCCCACAGGGGAGTCAAAATGTGTGATCAGGAGATTTGTGACTACAAAAAGCACAGGTGCTAGAGTGAGGGCCTGCAAAAGGGGAGGCCTCTGCTAATATGGAAGGACAAATTCCTTCAGGGATCCTGGGAGAAAGGGAAGGGCAGCTGGCCAGAAACCACAAAAAACCGATAATAAAGAACAGAAACCCTACTCTCTGGCCACTTCAAACAATTCCTATTACCAATAAGTATTTGAAAGCCTCAGGCAAGCAACTTTGGTCTCTCAGTCTCAGAAAAAGAAATTAGAGTGATGAGCCAAAGGTTGGGTGCATTATTGCATGTAAGAAGCACAGGTCTGATCTCCAGCACCACGTGGACTCCTGTAGCCCAGAAAGACCCTGTGCACAGAGCTGGAAGTAGCCTCTGAACACTACAGCATTTGGCCCCCAAAGAAATAAGCACACACAATTAGAGTCCTTAAACTTTGCTCTTGAAATCTAGCATCACTCAAGTTAAGAGCAGCTGCTGTTCTGAGCTTCCAGGTTTGTGTCGCCATTAACAGAGCCTCATCTTAGTCGTGCCCTTGGCAAAAAGGTCTGTCCTGAATCCAGCCTAGAAGAAACAAACAGGTAGCTTCAGGCTCTAAGACGTCCTACAAGACAACTGCCTTTGACTCTTCAAAAAACTTAACTTTTGGGCCCAGAGCAATAGCACAGAGGTAGACCATTTGCCTTGCAGAAGGCCAACCCAGGACGAACCTGAGTTCGATTTCTGGCATCCCATATGTTCCCCTGAGCCTGCTGGGGGCGATTTCTGAGCACAGAGCCGGGAGTCACCCCTGAGGGCCTCCAGTGTGGTCCAGAAACAACACACACACACACACACACACACACACACACACACACACACACACACACACACACACACACTTCAAGTTCCTAAAGTCAGAAGTGAGAGAGAGCGCACACACAGCTTGCCTTGCATTTGACCAGCTTGGTTTCATCCACACAGCAATTGAAATATAGTCCTCTGCTTGATTTGACTAAAAATATAGTGTGTACTTTGAGTGGATATTTTAATTCCTGAGCCTGCCAGGAGTGATTCCTGAGTGCAGAGCTTGGGGTGTGGCCAAAAAACAAAATTAAATACATCTTTAAAAAGAAAAAATTGAGACAACTCTGGAAATTTACATGTGTGCTGACTGATGTATTTTCAGATGTTATAAACAAATGATATCAAAGTATTGCAAACTTTTCAGATGTGAAAACTGTTAGCTAAAATTAATCGCTTCTGCATTTGGATTAAAAGAAAGAACTTAACATTTCTTTTTACATATCTTCTGTCCTGAAGAAGTCAGAATATATTTTGGAGCTTCTTCCTTGTTTAGACATAGATTTCAGATTTAGACAAGTTTGACATGCAAAGTATCTTCAATAAAGGAGAGTTCTACATTTGAAGTATGTCAGAAGAAATAAGCGTTTATCTTTTGGTGGGTTCTTGGAAATTCAACTTCCTGGTTGATCAAAGATTGCATTTCTATTTTGAAGTTCTGTGGTAGGAAATATTCTAGGTGTAAACAAAAGGCAATTCTTCAGATAAGAATTGAATGTTGGGCCCTGAGAGATAGCATAGCGGCGTTTGCCTTGCAAGCAGCCAATCCAGGACCAAAGGTGGTTGGTTCGAATCCCGGTGTCCCATATGGTCCCCTGTGCCTGCCAGGAGCTATTTCTGAGCAGATAGCCAGGAGTAACCCCTGAGCATCGCCGGGTGTGGCCCAAAAACCAAAAAAAAAAA